>NC_056728.1:1362967567-1363567567 GCF_019279795.1 Protopterus annectens
GAAAGCTTCATATGTTGGAAACCTCACTGATAGATGACTGATCCAATATCATTTGAGCAGATATAAATGACATAAGGAAATATTGCCTGACACTCTGCAATCATCCTGCTCGAATAAGTAACTGTAAGGTGATCAGACCCCCAAACAATGTGTAAAGCCCATTTGGTTTACTAATTATAACTGAACAACTTCAGGCATTTGGTTGGTGATGAAGTAATTGCATACCATCACTTTTTGTGACTTTTTCAAAATGATGCTTCCACATCACAGACATGCATCAGTCATGGCACTATGTAATTTGTTATTCCAAATGCAAAAAAATACACATATTCATTTTACTGTAATGAAGCAAAAAGAAAAGAACCAAAACAAACATAAAAAATTATGTTATAGACCAAATAAATTTTGTTTAGCTTTTGTTAGATATCCTCTGGAATTTTATTCACATCCCCTATATTTATCAAAACTAAAGTTACTGAGGTTTCAACTGCATGAAACAAGCTATTTCAAGCCTTATCTCAATGAAACAGGCAAAAAAGAAAAAAAACATTTTGATAAGAGGTAACCTTCCTGCACAACACAGATGTTTAATTTTTGTCCCTGACAACCATTTTATTTATGTATACTAAATCCATGGTTATGCAGATGTGGAGAAAAAAAAAATGTTTTAATCACTGCTGGCATGTAAGTTGAAACTGCACTGGCAGTGACTTCAAACAGAAAAGTGATTAGGGACTTCAACATTAGAGAATAGATGTTGACCAGTTTAAACTTGGCCGTTTTGCTGTTAAGAAAATATATAGAAACTCTTTTATTCATTAACTATGCTGTTTATTTAATATTCAGATTGGGAAACCAAATACTCACTTTAATTTAGACAATTGTTTTAATGTAAAAAAAAGAGGGCAATATTTCAACAGATTTAAACAGCTTTCCTTGTACTTTTCTCCCACATACTATAAAATAAATCCATAAATCTAAATCACTATGTACAAAACTATATACAGACTCATTGGAAGGCAATGTCACACCTATTCACATTTTTCAAAGGCTCATACATCAAATAATAATAAATGACTGCATAGCCCTAGACACACTTTTATGAGTTCTACAGAACTTTAGATTCTACCTATTGCCAGCACATGCATTAAACATTCCCAGCATTAAGAGAAACTGGCTCTATTGGCATACAAAGATAACACTCTGAATATGACCTAGGTGACCAAACTTTGACTTGGGAATATAGAAGGGAGGATAGGAAAGATAATGTTAAGCTGAGCCACCTCTTTTTGGGGGAGGGGATGGGGTGTGTGCAGGGCCATTTGTTTACATACAAATTGACGCATACACTTACATTATTGCAGCCCATTTCCTGCCAAACACTTGTAAACTTCAGACAGGCATAGAGGATGCTAGGCATAAATATAAATAATGGGGGGGGGTGACAATTCCCCATATGAGTGACAGAACCTCACTCAGGTGGTAGGAATGATTTGACTATGGTGTCTGAGCCACTAAGAGGTGCGACGGAAGCTTAATAGTCATAAGAGGGACTAGTACAAAAATAACAAAAAATGATGGTGTATAAGATATATACTTGAGAATTCACAAAAAATAACAATATCCTCTTAGTAAGACTTTCTCTGAGTACCAGATTAAGACACTGAAGTCAAATACCCTTTTGCTATTCATCTCAGTAATGGAACTGATTTTCACTTTGCTGCACGCTAATGAAAGTATCACTTGGATTTCATTTTCAAATATTCTTATACCATAAAATTAATCCTAGTACTATTGTCAGCATTGTATCTTATTTGGTAGTGCCTGGATGAATTTTAAAATTTCTGAATGAGATCTAGTGATTTTGCTGTTATCTAACTCTTGAATGACGAACACATACCTCTTTAGGACATTGCATATTGAATATTATTTATTATTTTACATTTGTTGACCGGGTTAGTCCGACTGAACTAGTAGCCCTTTTCGGTGGAGGCCCGGGGAGAAAAGCTCCATGGAGTTACAATTTAAGATACGGTACATTGCAAGAAGATATGAGCAATAGCTCTTAACACATATCAAAATACACAAAGCATTAAATTAGTTACAATAACAAACAAGGATACAAAAAAAAACTGAAACAAGTTATACAATAGGTGAATGATACAAATTCAAGACAAGTATAGTGAAGGTAAAATAGGCAATGAGGTTACAGAATTAGCAAATAAGTCATGGGGGATGAGTGCACTGACAGGACCAGAGTCCTTTTAGGTATTCTTTGGTAGTTTTGAACTAGTTGGATTGTTTAATAGACTTAATTGCTAATGGAAATTTGGTCCAGGTACCTGAAGGATTAAAACCATAGAGGTTGTGTCCAGTTTTTGTTTTTGGGATGTAGACTTGCAATAGTTCCAGGGCTGAGCTGCCGAGACGCCTATTTGGAATGTAAAGGGAGATAATGGAAGAGAGATTGGGACAGAAGGATGGCTGATATAGGATGGAATGAATAATCTGTGCTATTTATTTTGTTTATCTTTACATCTGACATGATCTGTCTAAAAGCTGTTGTAGAAATCTTTGATTAAATACAACTACTTGCTATGTGTTTATCCAAGACATTGTTTTGATTTCAATTTGTCATGCATGTGTTCATTCACTATGTTGATGGATACCCAAATCAACAAATGCACAGCTTTAATAATGGGCGCTAACCCTAATCTAACACTGCCCCTTCCCCCAACTGTAATCCTATACCTTAACACTATTAAAACCTTCTCCATAACATTGTTTCTACACAAGACAGAATAAGATGCACAAACATTCCCAAATACACACAAGCAACACTATATCTATCCCCTAACCTAACCCTTACCCTAAAATTCACATATTTGCACACAAAAACACAACGCACATCTTTCAGTCATCCCTGACCATAACCCTAACTCATAAACACACACACTCATGCTGTCAACCCCCCCCAACCCTACTTACCTGTATTGACATTCCATACCATCGACATATCCATTGTTCGGCCATTAGTAAAGTTAACATTAAATCACATCCCTGTATTTGTCAAACAAATATATAAAAAATGCACTACACTGGAAATGCTATCAGTTGTTTTCTCTTCATTATAAAAATCTAACTGTACATTGAGCTGGGAAAAAATGGCTCCAGATGGTACTTATAACAGTATGGAGAGAAAGGTGTATACCAGATGACTGGAGAATAAGCATTCTAGTGCCACTATACGAGAACAAAGGAGACATTCACAAATGTGGGCAGTACAGAGGCATCATACTCCTGCCACACTGCACAAATGTTCTGGAGAGAGTGATTGATAAATGAATATGCATAGTAGCAAAAAGTAAGATGAGCAGTTTGGACTGAGATGAGGATGCAGCACAACTGGCCCAGTGTTGGCCATGAGACATTTAGTTGAGAAGAAGCAAGGGATGAATTCCTAGACTTAGAGAAAGCATAGACAAGGTCCCAAGAAAACTGATTAGCTCATTCCTGTGTTGGTATGAAGCCCCAGAAACATTAATAGAATTAGTGCAGGTAATCTACAAGGAGCCAGTGACAAAAGTACAGACAGTGTTCAGACTCACAGTGAGGTTTCCAGTGAGAGTGGGTGTGCATCAATGTTCAGCTCTGAGCCCCCTACTGTTTATACTTGTAATGTACTACAGGTCAGAGGGGACATATCAACAAAGTTGCTGTATGTAGATGATGTGGCATTGCAGGCAAATTCTAAGCAAGACCTTCAGCAAAGGATAGGGAAATGGAATGCAAAGCTGAATGCACATGGGATGAAACTGAGTACAGATAAGACAATTGTAATGACACAAACAGAAAAAAAGAGAAGAAGCAGGTGGTTAAAGAGAAGGGAGGTTTGAATTAGGAGGTCAGAGCTAGAATCTGAGTGGATACAGTCAACTGGCACAATGTGTCAGGGAGGTAGTGAATGACAGAAGAATGCCAATGAAGCTGTACAGAGGAGTGTTGTGACCAGTACTACTGTATGGTACAGAAACATGGACAGTGAAGGGAGAGCAGATGAGGAAGCTAGAGATGATGGAGATAAAGTGCCTGATACAGAAATAAGGACATCAGAGCAGAAGCGCAAGCATCTCCAGTTACAGAGAAGATGAAGAAGTATAGATTGCAGTGGTTTGGCCACACTTGCAGAAAATCAGAAGACAATCTTTTGAAGAACATTTTGGACAAACAAGAAGAAGCGAAGAGGAAATTAGGACATCCAACAAAGAGATGGATGGATTGTATGAGAGAAGACCTATGGCAGTCACACATGACTGTCAAAGAAGGTAGGACAGTGGCATTAAATTAAAGTGATCTGATTTCAAGACTGATATGTTAATTATGTTGGAATATCTATCAGCTAGACTAGAAAAAAGATCCTAATGTGGCAGAAAAGGCTTTAGCCAGTATATGGAAGACTGGAAACAAGAGGTGTAGAGGTTATCCATAGCAAAGCAAGTTGGACTGTTGAGAAACTCATTCCATGATGACATATTCTGGATCTGTCTGGAATGACACTAAGTATTTCACCAATTATTAAAGCAAATCAACTTTTTTGTATCTAGGCATATTTCAAGATGATGAAAGGATTCTGCTCAGGACTAGTGTCATACCTGCACCTGCATCATATACTGAACGTTCTGACACGTCTGTCTGCATATTCCTCCAGGTTTTAAGTCTCAGGTCATTCAGTCCCTTAAGTGCCACTGCCATGTTGTAGTCATATTCATTTATTTATGATGAAGTTTGGTCCTTGGGGCCTTATAACATCAGATGTCTTGGTGTTTAAGACATTTGACTGTAGCCTTGTCCTTGTACATCCTTTTGAATTGCGCATCTGTATGCCTGACAATAGAGTCACCTATCACTAAACCATTAATTTCACTGCTGTGGTTGAAAGTCATAGATTTGGAATGTTTTTGCTCAGGTGATGCTTTATGTGTGTGTGTGGGGTGGGAAGGGGGTATGCATGAGGTGTGTGAATGACCTGATTCTTTAAGAAACTTAACCTTCCTATTTTGAGGAGGCTCTGGGAGTGCTTGTTTTATAGCCTAAGCATGAAACATTTTGGTGGGATTACAGTAAGACTGTGCAAGAAGTGCATGAAGCTCCAGGTAAAGTTTTTAGGGGTGAAAGAAGCTTCCAGATTAATTAGGTAGTTACACCTCTTACATGTAGAATTAATATTGTTGAGTATAAGTTCATTATCTGTGAGCATAAGGACATTTGTACATTTTCTTACAAGGTATAGTACAAAAAGGCTAACAACAGAAGTGAAACCAGCAAGCTAACATTCTATCTTGTCCAGATCTTGTTTAGATGAGTAAAGTAGGTGCTGCACTAAGCATGTAGGATGATTTGAAAGAGATGGCATCACAATCGTTAACAGTCAAAGAAGAAGAGCTTCCCAGTTTGATCCTGTAGTGTTCATTAGTATGAGCAAAAAAGTCAAGAGTGGGAGGAGGTATGAAAGACAAATTTAGCATCTCAAGAGCCACTAAGTTTAAAACAGCATCACTGATTGACTTGGGGAACACTGTATTCTGGTTCTATACCATAAAGAGGGAAAGCAAACATAAAATAGCTTAAAGGGAGAGATTTCACATAGTGATTCTTTTATGCTTACTGACAATGGCCAATAACAGAAGAGGGGGGTGAATTATATTGCTAAATTATCACAAGGGGCAGATACCAAGAGATACAAAGGGTTAAAGAACGCAACAACAGGGGTGGATGTGGGGAAAATTCTTAGTCACTTAGCTCTGTTGATGAATGGTCTACAAATGCCTTAAAGCTGTCACAACTCCTGAACTAGCCTGACTGCCACTCCTCTCACAAGAAAGAAACTAGGGATTAATACCAACAGTTACCCACTTAAATGGCAACATGCAGTGCAGTTATTTACAAGAAGTACTCGTATAAGCTTGACTAACTTAGTTAAATTAGAAACAGATTGTTAAAATGACCTTAAAAGCAAATAACAAATAAATGAAATATATGGCTGACCACAGGTATTGTTACTGTGTGTCTAGCTTGCATGGTTTCCAAGAAATAGAAAGTAGTTTGTGAAAATTTACAGAAAGTACAAGTCCAGAATTTTTTTTTCATATTAACATATAATAGTATTTATGGAAAGGTTTTTATTCATTGATTATAATCATTATGTATATAAAGTATGTTCTAAGCTCATACCACAAAGTAGTCTTACTTTGTCTACTGTACAGGATACCTGCATACCACTGAGAGCCCCCCCCCATACTCACCTGTTTAGAAACCCTGTCTCTGTCTCTCTCTGCCATCTGTAAGTTAGTCACTACCCCAGTGTCAACTCTCTCTTAGTTAGGTATACTCTTTTTGTTTTTCTGTTTGTGGTTTCCTTTTAACTGTTTTTATCTTACTGCAAATACCTGTGTATACCTCGCTATTACATCTCGTCCTTCTCTGTCTACACCTCCCCACCTCTTCTACTTACTTGCTGACTCTCACTGTGTGCTCCTACTTACCTGCTGACTCTCACTGTGTGCTCCTACTTACCTGCTGACAATCACTGTGTGCTCCTACCTACCTGCTGACTCTCACTGTGTGCTCCTACTTACCTGTTGACTCTCACTGTGTGCTCCTACTTACCCGCTGACTCTCACTGTGTGCTCCTACTTACCTGCTGACTCTTACTGTGTGCTCCTACCTACTTGCTGACTCTCACTGTGTGCTCCTACTTACCCGCTGACTCTCACTGTGTGCTCCTACTTACCTGCTGACTCTCACTGTGTGCTCCTACTTACCTGCTGACTCTCACTGTGTGCTCCTACCTACCTGCTGACTCTCACAGTGTGCTCCTACTTACCTGCTGACTCTCACTGTGTGCTCCTACTTACTTACTGACTCTCACTGTGTGCTCCTACTTACCAGCTGACTCTCATTGTGTGCTCCTACTTATCTGCTGACTCTCACTGTGTGCTCCTACTTGCCTGCTGCCTCTCACTGTGTGCTCCTCACTCTTTCCCTCCTGGCCTGCTGATTGTTTCTTGTGGTGACTCTTCCTGGCCAATCCCGCTCCATTTGCCCTCGCTACTCTTGGGCTCACTTTGCACTTCTCCACCCTCATTCCTACCCATCCCCCATATCATTTCCTTTATACCTAACCACCTAATCCCTTCCTCCCCTAACTCCAACCCTTCCTGTCTGCTATAACATTCTAAACACCTTACCCTCCCCTACTTATAACTTCATAGTTTAGTCTGCTGCAGATCCTCCTTCTTTCTATATATCCCCTACTTCTCCTACAGTTTTTTTCACTTAAATTTTACTTCAACTCTCTAACAGGTCCAACAACTTACTTTTCCTAGTCCCTTATCCACTCCTCACTCCATCCCAATCTTACTTCCCCACCTTAGGGCATGGCTTTTGCAACCCTCTCCATTTTCCTCTTGCCTCCATTACTTCTCCTTCTCATTCTTACATCTTGTACTACTCCATTATCACCTGTCCATAGAAATCCCAATAATCCCCATACTAACTGTTTCTCATCTCTGCAGTACTCTATTACAATCTCCTCCTCTATCTTTTCCATGGACATCCCTCTGCCTAAAATCAAACTTCCTCCCCCTCACTTTCTAGCATCTAAAACCAAGACTAAGTACTTGACTTACAACCCATTTAATTACAAACTCTGCCAACTTCATGCAGCTCTGCTTCTATCAGGAGACATACATCCAAATCCTGGGCCAATCAATCACCCCACCATGCATAACTCTACCTCTCCCAACCTAATAAGCTCATCTTCTCCAAAAAACATATTTTGTTTTACTCTATAAATGTCCATAGTATTCTAAACAAAGTTAGTGAAATCCATGTCTAGATAGCCTTCCACACTCCTGATGTCATCACCCTAACAGAGACTTGGTTAAAACCCCAAACCTCTGATAAAAACATTCTCCCCCCTGGTTATAATATATTCCGCATAGATCGCCAATACAGAAAGGGGGGTGGCGTTGCCATCCTCTACGCCAACCACCTCACCATTACAAGTATTATGAAACCAATCCCATCCTTTTCTACTGCTGAACTACTTACAGCTAACTTTAAAATCAATGACCACACCACTGTCACAGTAGTAGCCATCTATATTCCTCCAGGAGACAACATTCCTCTGCTCAAAAATATTCTTTCATACTTTTCTCAACACATCTCCAGTGAAACTATCCTCCTTGGGGATGTCAACATTAACTGGTTAACTCGCAGTAATCTAAACTCTAATACTCATATTAATTTATATTGCTTTATACAGCTAATCTCCCAACCTACCCATACAAACAACTCTCACACATCTAGTACTCTTATTGACTGGGTACTTGCATCTAATCCTTCCAAATATCATAACCCTGAAACCTTACCAAACACCCCGAGCAATCACTCCCCTATAAAAGTGCTTAGGTTCACTCCCCACTTCTCAAAACCTCCTATCCTTATCACTTGTCGTAAACTCCCTAACTTCCATCCAGAAACCTTTAATGCCCTCCTCTCTAAAGTAAACTGGAAATTCCTTTCCCAACTCCCACTAGAAGAAGCAGTCCTAGCTTTCAACTCCACCTTCCTTAACATCTTAGACTCACTTGCTCCCCCTCGCAAAGTCCAAATTAAGTCTGCCATATTTCTGTGGCTTTCAAAAGCCACTCATACCCTTATGATAACTAGAGACAAACTATGGAAAAACTGGTCACAAACTAAGCTCTCTGCAGACTTACAAAAACATAAAGAACTCGGGAATCTGACAAAAAAACACATAAACAAAGATAAAAAGGACTGCTATAACAAACCTCCCACAACCTTAAAATCTAATCCTAAAAAATTCTGGAACTCTATTAACCAAATATTACATCCCGGTAATCATAGCTCCCCCAATCCATGCCCAGACAAGACTTCTGAAGAAACTGCCACTATCTTCAATACCTATTTTATCAATTCAATATCTAAGCTACTGAACCCTAACCCAAACTCCTCTACTACTAACATCTTCAACTTTTCTGAACCTACTCCTAATATTATCTCCTCAAATATCTTCTCCCTCAAACCTGTACCTACTAGCTACATCAAAACTCTACTCTCTAAATTAAAACCATGCTTAGCATCAGCTGACAATATTCCTTCCACTTTTCTTCTACTAGCAGCTTACTCTCTTGCTCTCCCTGTATCTATCCTAATTAATCGCTCTATCTCTGAATCTAAAGTCCCTTCCATCTGGAAACAATGCTACACTTTACCTATACACAAAGGAGGTAACTCCTCTGATATCTCCAACTTTAGACCTATCGCTATCCTCTCCCCTCTCTCTAAAGTGCTAGAAAAATGTACTCATAAACAAGTTATGCTGTATCTAATACAGGAAAATCTGCTTACATCCATTCAACACGGCTTCAGACCCAAACATAGCACCACTACAGCTGCATTATCCTTCCTCAACACTGCCTCTATAGCCATGGACAACCATAAACTTATTTCTTGCCTATTCTTGGACCTCTCAAAAGCATTTGACACTGTCTCAAACTGTCTTCTGCTGCACAAACTGCATAACCTCAACTTCTCCTCTGATACTGTTGCATGGTTCTCCAGCTACCTCACTGATAAACCTCAATCAGTGAGGTGGCACTCTACACTCTCCCTGTCAAAATTGGTGTACCTCAAGGGTCTATCCTACGGCCTTTATTTTTTAATATCTTTACTAATCAGCTCTATAGCTCCTGTCCTCAGTCATCTTTAGTGCAATACGCAGATGACTCTACAGTCATCACCACAGCCAACTCTCCCTCTAAGCTCTTCTCAGCTACTCAGGCATCGTTTAACTTAGTTCAAACTTGGCTCTCCAACAATCAGTTCATACTTAACCCTAAAAAAAATAAGCTGTTATACTTTCTACCTAAAAAGTTCAACAATATTAAACCCTCCTTCTCCATAAAGTCCCTTAATAACACTCCCATTCAGGTAGAATCCAGTACTAAGCTCTTAAGCATAACCATTGACGATCACCTTAAATTTGACTTGCATGTTAATAACTGTATCAAAAAAACTCATTCAAAACTAGGGCTCCTTTACCGTAACAAGAAATTCCTTACCTCTGAAGCCAAGATTACTCTCTCTCTTACCTATCTTCTACCCAGTCTAATGTACACTTCTCATATTCTCACAAATCTTAACTCAGCACTCCTGACCAAACTCGAATCTACCTACAACAAGGTAGCTAGATTTTCTGCCCAACAAACCTACAAATCCCATCACTGTGTCTCTCTAAAACATCTAAACTGGCTTGAATTACCACACCAGCTTCTTCTCTCTCAGCTCCAGGTCATCCATTCTATCCTATGCCAGCCTTCCTACTGCCCAGCACTATCCCCTCTCATCTCCAGTTATTCTCCCTTCAGACCTCTCCGAAGCTCTAACCCAGACCTACTACAAATCTACAAACCCAAGTCTAAATTTGGACGCAACATGTACAGCTATCACCCCACTATTGCCTGGAATAGGTTCCCACTAGAAATCAGGACCCTTACACATCCTAAACAATTTAAGACAGCCACCAAAGTGCACTTTAAAAGTCACTGGTCCTGCCACTGCACTCTCCCTCCTTAACATCCTCTACTTCTCATACCTTAATCGACTTTCTGCCCTTAACTCACTCTTCTCACTAGCTCTCTTTAATCTTCCTTGACTACTCTTTCTACTGTCTTCTAAAATCTATTAAGCAAATTGCCTCAGAGAAACTTTCTACTGTAATTGTCTTGCCTTCATGCAACTACATCATGATACAACTGGGTTTCTGTAACCACTTACCCCAAAAACTATACTCATCTTAATGACATATTTCTTTTTATACATCTTGAAATAGTTATACTGTACTCCTGATTACTGACACTGTATACCATTGTATTGCCATTAATGCCTTGTAATAATCCTGTAACATTGCTGTTTAATGCTAATTTATAATGAAAATTGTATAATATGTTGGAGCTTTTCTCCCTGGGCCTCCACTGAAAAAGGGCTCTTCAGCTCAGTCGGACAATCTCGGTCAACAAATGTAAAATAAAATAAATAAAATAAAATAAAATAAATAAATTATAGATGTTTTCTTTAAAGAATATAAAACATTTCAGCTGGATTGTTCTGTAATGCTGTTTTGTGTAGTTGGATGATGGATTCGTGGAACACTGCAAAGTACAGTAACAGTGAATAGTAAACTACAGCTTCTGGAGTTTATATTAATACTATCCAATACATGTTCACTTGAAAAAAAAATGTGTCCAAGAGGAAGCAACATAGAACATTATGGTCTTGATGGTTTGACAAATACTGTTCTATGATACCTAGTACTCAGATATAGTCAGCAAATATAAGCAAGAAGAATGTCTAATTTATTTCACAGCTGTAAATCTCTCAGTTGATATAGTATTTACATACTGAAACAGGATCTTGCATGTTATTCAAATGTTTGATTTGTAGTATATTTTAATAATAAAAAATATTTTATGACACTAAGAGAAACATAATCATAGTGAAGCAACATATAGCAATACAGTTTTGATTTTCACAAAAGCTGTTCTATGATACCTGATAGTGAGAAGTATTGACGATATATAGGAAAGTCCAAAAGCATCAGAAGTACTCAGTCTAGTGAAGTAAACCTCTTTTGCCACATCAACAGGATAGTTTGGAAGGACAGGTGTACGTTGCAGAGGATACCACTGCTCTGGAACAGACTCCACATTTATATTAAACAAATATCATCCCTTATATATTCGACTTATATATTCGACTGCAACTTGGATCCATGGGTGTGAAACAGAAAATTTACCACATGACTGCCTCTTGTACTACTAATGGACAGAGGCGTTTGCTAAATTCTTTATCTCATGCCTGGTTCTATGGTATGATCTCAGTTATTCTCATTAGGTATAATATATCGACCGTAGGATAGGTAAGGCCAATCTATAACCAAATCAGGTAGCTTATTTTGAACACAGAAAGGGAAATTTACTATGCTTAAAATTGCCTATAAGGGCAGCTAGCCTAGTACTTACCTATGAACCTAATATTTCACATTACATGATTGCAAGTATTATTTTGTACAATATCTGCTAGTGAATGCTATAGGCCTATGAATCACCTTATCAGTCACCTTGTTTGCATATGTTACAGCACAGTAGAACACCTCTGATTGTCACTTAATGCTGATCTTTCTAGAGTTGAATGCATTATTCATTCAGTTGTGCAAAATACTGCATTGAGAACAAGTAAAACATCAAAATCTAGATGCTGTATTAATCCTACTGTGAACACACACCTGTATTAAAAGAATGGGAAGCAATATATAGCATTATATCTTGATGCATTAACCAGCATTGTTCTCTGACATACTATAGTGAAGTAAAATAGCCAAGGGAAGCCAAAATAAATACTTCACTTCTTTATATAACTGCAAACATCATTTGGTGCTATGATGGTATATGGATATAGGAGCTCACAATTCTTGCTTTGTGGTTTATTATTTTAATTATTAAAAAATTACAGCAGAAAAAGGTTATCATTGGAACACAACATGCAGTATTATAGTATTAGTAGTTTAATAAGCATTGCTCTCTGATATGTAACAGTGAGAAGTAATATTCAGTATAGGAGAGATGCTTAATTTGTTTTACATGATTACAGAAATAACTTGGTGAAGTGTCTGTCCTGTCTGTGTAACACTATTGCAGTATCTCTGAGCCCTGAATGCTGTTGCCCTCATCTCCAGCTTTGTATGAAGGACTGCTATACTGCCTGTACCTTAAGCAAGTGGTTAATAACTCCATTGCACTGCATATGAGGCAAATACTCTGCTATTATCCCTTTTACTCCCTGCCACTTTATAGATTGCCTAACATCCCTGGATGGATTTGATATTGATAGATAATCTAGTATGTTTTTTGGAGGTGCTACAACAGTATGAAGTTGTAGGCTTACTGCTCTGTGCCACTCATTTTCTGTATTTGAAGTTCAGGAGTTGGGCCTGCATTCCTAGCACTAAGTCAAATATATTCATGGTGGCAGCTGGACTCTATGAATGGTGTGTCCTATTTCCCCTCTTATTCATAATTTTCCAGGTCAGGATATCAACACATAGCCATAGTCTGTAGAGTATCTAATATGGAGATGTAAAGAATGCATCTTTGGTGTTTGCAGATTATATTGTACTCTTAGCTTCAGGTGACTCTGATATTCAGTGCGCACAGGAATGGTTTACTGGGTTCCCTATTACATCCTCGAAGACGCACTTACCCGAATACATAATCGCCGAGATGTCTCCATCGAACCACGTAAACATTGATCGTTCTGAAGTGCAAAATTCGAAACATCGAATCGTCATGGTTGGCCCTTCCGTGGTATAGCTCCATAAGGTAAGTGTGTGATAGTTACAGACCTTAGGGTTAGGGTGTGGGTTAAGGTAAGTGCATAGATGGTAATGTATGTGAGATTTAGTGTAGGGTTAGATGTAGGGTTTTGTTACGTGTATTTGTGTGGATTATTTATTTTGTTTGGGTATAGCTTGTTAAGGTAAATGTGCAATAGTTACGGACCTTAGGGTTAGGGTGCAGGTTAAGGTAAGTGAATAGATGGTGGTATATGCAAGATGTAGTGTAGGGTTAGAAGCAGGGTTTAGTTTAGGGTTAGAAGTAGGGTTTTGGTTGGTGTATGTATGTGTTTGTTTAGTTTGTTTGGGTAGGTAGTATGTAGCGGGCGGTGGGGTGGGACAAGTATGACGGTTCAAGGTTTTGAATTTCGCGGTTTAGGGCATTCAGTGTATTTGCGGTTCGCGAAATATGTGTCAGCGTTTTTGTATTCGGTTATTAGGGCTTTTGAGCTTGCAATATAGACCCAGTTTACTGCTATGTGTGGAATGACAGGGATGAAACTACCACCTGAAAATCAGAAGGATTGCTGCTTCCCTGGAAAAAGTGTAGACTGTGCTCTGTGTATGTTGGGGGGGGGGGCAGCAGCATCAGGCAGAGGAAGTTAGGTACCTCAAAGTCTTGTTTAAAAGTGAATATAGAAGAGATTCATAGGTTCCTCAAACAACAGACGTTGCAGTACTGAATGCATTATACCTTTGTGTGGTAGTGATGTCAGGACTAAGCTACAGGATGCAGCTCTCAGTTTAGCAGTCAATCTATGCCTTCACCTGTATTTTGGGCCTTGATCTTAGAGTTTTGACTTGAAGAATGAGATCCTTTCAGACTACGTGGGCTTATTCACCATGACTGAGTGAAGAACTCACGAGATGGAAGGATGTCAGACTCCAGCAAGTGCTCCTCCAGAATGAAGGGAGTCAGTTGAGATGCTACAAATAGCTACTGTGTACACCCCTGGGCATCTCCTAGAAGGGATATATTAGACACAGCCTATAATGACAGCAAGGAGGATTCCTGAGTACCTGCTGAAACCATAAAATGAGCTGCAGTGGAAGTCTAGCTCAGACACTGAAACCATCATGTTGTCTAGCAACTTAGACAAAAGTTGGAAAGATGGATGGATGGATGGATGGATGAATGGATGGACAGATGGATGGATGGAATAATGGAATTTTCAAGTTTATTGAATTCACATGCTTTGTCCTTTCGGTCACCCTACTTTTTATCCATATTTTGATAACTCTAATGTTCTTGCAAAGTCAGCTAAGCTCTCTAAACCCTGTTTTGACAAACCTTTCCTTTTAACGTTCCTCAGTGTATAGTTTTGATTACCTGTGTTTAAATTTCTGGCTAGATAGATAGACATATATATATATATATATATATATATATATATATATATATATATATATATATATATGCTTCTTTTTAGTACTTGTTATGGACTTTGGTACTCTTTTATCTGGTTGATCCTTTTTCTTCTCAACATCGTCTGACCATTCCTTCCTTCTTCAGCAGCTATTCAACTGATCATAGGTATTACTGTTTATTTCTATTTTATATGCTTTGAAATTATTCTAGGGTTATTCAGCCTTTTTTCATTTCATAGACATATACACTGCAGCTCTCCAGCTAATTTAGGACCATGAGCCATGCCAAAAAACATTCTAAACCCCTCCCTTCCCAAACACGCACACATTGTATGTAAGGTTTTCTTTTATTAACAGAAGAAAAGAAGTCATCAAATATTTTCCTAATTTTGTCTAGACCACTGCTGCAGTTATCTTCGACATCCAATAGCACTGAAATAACTCACTCAGTTCACCCTTTATGTAATCTGTAAGGCAGTAGTTTCCACACATCATCTCCAAATCTTCATTGTTGACTACAATAGCCACCACGACCCCAGCCAAGTATGCCTCATAGGAGTTATGGTTACGTAACCTGCTTACTTCTGATTTTCTTTCTACAATCCTCTTTAGACCTTCGTGACATAACCAGCAGTCATTATACAGCATCTCTATCTTTATCTAAGGCTTTCAACTTCCAAATCTTAGCTCTCTTTTTTGGACCACCATACTAATCACTTACTCCTGCAAGTGACATTTAGTGTCTGCACAGAAGCCCAGCAAGATACCCCTCCTTAAGACAGACGTCCCGTCCCAAATATAAACAGTCAGTCTAGGTGCAACAAGGCAGGTCTACAAAGTACTATTAGCTTTCCTACTGCTATCACTACTGCAGCATGCTCAGACAGACATTATTCTCTAGGATAACTGGCTATTAATAGGCTAAAATATTCTCAGTTTATAGCCAGAAGGTCCTGCAGGCTTGTGGAGTAAACTAACTGTACTCCTACTTGTCAAATATTCATCAGATATAACGCCTGCAAAACATGTCTCCATGTTAATCATCAAGTTGTTGTCATATTCTTCTAATCTCAATTCTCTGTCTAGTCATTGGCCCTGAGGCACATTAAAATCCCTGTCTACGATAAAGTACACTTCATACTTGAATACTATGAAATTTGCAAAGCAAATTTCTGATATGATCACCTTATCCACCTTTGACCTATTACAGTAACTTGCTATTACATTCCAACAACCACACTGAACCTATGCTATTACCCATCAGCAATCCCTATTTACCAGTGTGGAGTTTGTCCCATCCAAGGCCTCTTTTAACAGTATAAACTTTTTCCTATTCCCAGAATAGCTGACAGCCTCAGGTGTATAAACTGCAAGCTGCTTAACCCATTTCATATTTTCAACTTTATAATTTAATCTCCTGCAGTATAGCTATATCAGTTTGTTCTTTCTAATCAGTTAACTATGGTTCTGCATTAGGCAGAGGACACATTTTAGGTAACTGGACTTTGTGCCAACCTATCCAATGCTGCTTATTATATTACCTAATACACATGAAAATACCACTAATAAGATACGCAGTCACAAGAATGATTTAATAAGGGAAATGGTTACAGACTTTTTAAAATGAAAAGGATAACAAAAACAAGTTTAATGATGATATATGAATGTGATGAACAACATAGCTCTCTTCTTTGCTCAAGAATCAGAGATAATCCTCTGTCGGTCATCATAGAGGACTAAGTATATGACCTCTTAATGAACTGCTTCCTGTGGCCCAGGGTTTGATTTCCTCAGGCTCCATGTGCCTACTGTGTGACCTTGAGCAAGTCGCTTTACAGTGCTTTGGGGAAATTGGGTTGGGCTCTCAGTGGTCTCAAGACCCATGCAAGTAATTACTTATGAGCAAAGAGAAACATGATAAAGGACAAAAGGTCAAAATCAAGGAAAATTTTGAAGTTTCAGCCTAATTCACTTACAGTGTTAATAGAATGACATGCTTTGTATCAAAATGAATTTTCTGAAAAAATAAGAAGTATAAAACTTTAATATCTGGCATTACTGAATGACTGTAATACTCAGAAGTTTACTGAAAAATCAAACGTTTATGATGATCAGAATAAAAATAGGGATGTTCAGCAAAATGAGGAAATAAGTCTAAGAGCATCACTAGCTGGGGTAAGACTACAGGGCAACTCTACCAGTCCAGCTTACCTGCTGGGAGAGGGAGTGATAAAGGTCAAAGATGTAACACCAGTGGAGGCAGCTGTCAATGGTTTTGCCTTGCATATCATCTTATAGATTAAAATCCACATACACACATATGTATGTGTGTATATATATATATATATATATATATATATATATATATATATATATGTGTGTGTGTGTGTGTGTGTATACACACACACACCCACATACAGTAGATATAAAAAGTTTACACACCCCTCTTAAAATGCCAGGTTTTTGTGATATAAAAAAAAATGAGACCACAATAAATCATTTCAAAACTTTTCTCACCTTTAATGTGACCTATAACCTATATAATTCAATTGAAAAACAAACAAATCTGTTAGGGGAAAATATATGAAAAATGTACAATACGCTGGTTGCATAAGTGTGCACACCCTTAAAGTAATATTTTGTTGTGTGTGCACACCCTTAAACTAATACTTTGTTGAAGCACCTTTTGATTTAATTACAACATTCAGTCTTTTTGGGTAAACACCTGCCATCAATCAAAGAGACTCTGATTAACCCCAAATAAACTTCAGCTGTCCTAGTAGGATTTTCCTTACATTTACTCAGTTGTCTGCTACACCAAAAGCCATGGTTCACAGAGATCTTACAGAGCATGAAAGGGATGTCATTGTTGAAAGGTAACAGTCAGGAGAAGGGTACAAAAAAATGTCCACAGCATTGGCTATACCATGGAACACAGTGAAGACAGTCATCAAAAAGTGGAGAAAATATGGGACAACAGTGACATTGCAAAGACCTGAATGTCCCTCTAAAACTGATGAAAAGACAAGATGAAAACTGGTCAGGGAGGCTGCCAAGAGACCTACAGCAACACTGAAGGAGCTTTTGGAATTTGTGGCATTTACTGGTTGTACAAGTGACAACAATCTCCCGTACTCTCCATATGTCTGGACTATGGGGCAAGGTTGCAAGTCGGAAACCTTTTCTTACACAGAAAAGCATCCAAACCCGGCTAAAATTTGCAAAACAATACATCAAGTCTACCAAAAGCATGTGAAAAAATGCGTTATGGTCTGATGAGACCAAGGTTGAACTTTCTGGCTACAGTTTAAGGTATGCAAAAACAACACTTCACATCACCAAAGGAACACCATCCCCACGGTGAAGCAGAGTGGAGGCAGTATCACACTTTGGGATTGCTTTAATTCAGCTGGAACTGGGGCTTTAGTCAAGGTGGAGGGAATTATGAACAGTTCCAAATACCAGTCCCTTTTGGCCCAAAACCTTCAAGCATCTGCTAGAAAGATGAAGATGAAGAGGAATGTCACCTTTCAACATGACAATGACCACAAGCATACATCCAAATCAACAAAAGAATGGCTTCACCAGAAGAAAATTAAAGTTTTGAAATGGCCCAGCCAAAGCCCAGACCTAAATCCAATAGAAAATCTGTGGGATGACCTGAAGAGGGCTGTGCACACGAGATGCCCTCACAATCTGAAAGATCTGGAGTGCTTTTGCAAGGAAGAGTGGGCAAATATTGCCAAGTCAAGCTGTGCCATGCTGATAGACTCCTACCCAAGAATGCTGTAATTAAATCAAAACGTGCTTCAACAAAGTATTAGTTTAAGGGTGTGCACACACAACAAAGTATTAGTTTAAGGGTGTGCACACTTATGCAACCAGAGTATTGTATGTTTTTTATTTTTTATACTTTTCCCCTAACATATTTGTTTTTCAGTTGAATTGTACAGGTTATAGGTCACATTAAAGGTGGGAAAAGTTTTGAAATTATTTATTGTGGTCTGATTTTTTATATATCACAAAAACCTGGCATTTTAACAGGGGTGTGTAAACTTTTTTATATCCACCGTATATATCTTTATATCATCGTGTGATATCCAGTAAAGTATACGCAATGCAAATAGCATTCATCCCATCCATACGAACTGGGTCTTCACTCTCCACAAACTCAACAATTTATCCCTCAAAATACTGCCATTGCCAAGCACATTTCTATAGAGAAAAGGTAAAGCTCCCATGGCCAACTCTCATGACAACAGTATCCCATCCCTTGCTCACCACTTTCATAGTGCTTATTCTGCTCTTCTGATAGAGTAATCCATATCTTCGCCCTTTAATGTGACGTTGGAGGGATATTGGGAATAGGTTCATAGGTTCATAGGTAGGTACTAGGCTATTGGCCCAAGGGCCTATGTAAGCCGAGCCAGCAAGGTTCCATAGCTTACGCCACCCAAGAAAGTTATTTTGCTCTGCCACTGTCCAGAAAAGACACAGAAGTGATCCCCGGGGTGTATTTCCTATTTCCCATCCACTCATCAAGATTTTTCTTGAAGAGTACTAATGAAGAACTTTGCTTGACATAGATGGGTAGCTTGTTCCAGAGTATAGGAAGTCTCTGGGACAGGAATATATTCCTCCAGTGTGTCCTGTTCATTGTGGTGACAAGGTTTAGGTCCCTAGAGCATGTAGCTTGGAGGGATTGGGATTTCTTTAGGTGTAGCATGTCCAACAGCTCTGGGTTTGACATAGCTTTATATGTTAGGCAGAGATTACCTTGGAGTAGGCGATATGCTATGGAGTAAAGCTGGAGTTTTTTGAGGCGGTCAGTGTAGGGCATTTGTTTGAGGCCAGTAATCCTCTTTGTGAGGTACTTCTGTGGCCTTTCCAGCTGCTGCAGATGTCTTGTGAGGTACATTCCAAAAGGGGCGTTGTACTCTATAATGGGTCTAATGAGTTATGAGTAGAGGGAAGCAATGACCTCTTTTTTTCCTGGATGAGAAACCTTTTATGATGAGGTGTGCCACATAGAAGGACTTCCTGACAACTGTGGCGATGTGACTATCAAAGGAAAGACTACTGTCCATCTGGGTCCCAAGGTCTCTTATCATGCATTCGGCATTAAGTAGATTGCTGCCTATGTGATAGTTCATGGGTACAGAGTTTTACCAAAGGGGATGACACTGCACTTTTTGGCATTGAGCATGAGGCCATGGCTCTGACACCAGGCATCTGTCTCAATGAGGCCCTTCTGTAGGATGTCCACATCATTTGGGGACTTGACTATGGCTCCTAGTTTGCAGTCATCTGTGAACATAATTAGCCAGAGGCCTTCTGTGTTAGCCTGTACTTCAGAGAAGTAGATACCAAACAGGAGAGGTCCCAGGATGGAACCCTGTGGTACTCCACTTGTCACTGCTTTGAGGTCAGATTTGGAGTCTGCAACTTTTACAGTGTGGGTTCTGTCAGTGAGCCAGTTGGCAACCCATCTTGTGACCTAGGGATTTATACCTAGTTTAGTGAGTTTAGCTATACCCAACACTACGACCTGTGAGAGATGCACTTATATAGCCAAACTGGAAGCAAAGCTCTTGTTACCAAAGACTGGCCTAGACAGTCAAGTGGAGAAGGTAAACACTTGCACCGCACCACACTCATCACATAGTCCCTCAAAACCTACACCACCAAAACACACACACAGAACCACAAAACACACACCTACATTTGCGGAGGCTCTCAGTACTAATCTGCCCAAACAACAGAGACCTCCAAAGCAGAAATGCAAGCAACCTCCACCCCACAACACAACCCAAATGACACATAGCCCACATACTCAGTGTGCCACTCAACTACAGCCCATAAGGCATAACGTACCCAACACTCTAGTTATAGGTGACTCTATAGTCAGGCACACTGATGTTCCACTCACCAGGCTAAACAAGGAAAAAGTTACTGTCAGCTGCCTGTCAGGTGCCAGGATCCACCACATAATGCACGCACTCATGTCACTCCACAACAAGTACAAATATGACTCTGTCATTGTCCATGTTGGTGTGAATGACCTGAGACGTACCTCCATGGACTACATGAAAAGAGACATGGAGGAGCTCTCTGATCTTCTAGCCCAGGCCGGTATGACCCTAGCCCTGAGTAGCATCCTGCCATCACCCAGAATGACACCACAGTACAAGGACAAAATGATTGACTTTAACAATTGGCTAAGCTTCTGGTGTCATTCTAAGGGAATCCAGTATCTGTCTGCTTGGGGTGACATGATCGACAGACCATGCTGCTTTGCCAGAGATGGCCTGCACCTGTCGCCCTTGGGATTCCGGATACTGGCAAAGGCTCTTGCCACCCCTATAGTGCCTTTTTTAGGCAAGGTTCAAATGACAAATTCACCACCATAACAGGTACAAGCAAGCAAAATCCGAGGGTAATGCTACTCAATGCTAGAAGTCTAAACCTCAAAATTCACACACTCGAGGCACTTCTTAAAATGGAGAACACTGACATCTGTGCAGTGGCAGAGACCTGGTTCAAAGCTCCAGAGAGCACCCCTGCATTACCAGGCTATAATTCATGCCACACCTTTCTGCCACCAAACCCAGACCGAAACACTAAAGGTGGAGGCGTGTCCATATTCATTAAGGATATCCACACCTTCAAGCTAGTTGCTCAGCATAATGCATCTGAGATTATCCAAGTTCAACTAACTCTGGGCAAAACCGCAATCCAGATTGTAGCTTGCTGCAGACCCCCCACCATGCCCCAAGATTCCCATTCCTCTTTTCTTGATACACTGGAAAATATTAAGGTACAGCCCAACACTCTAATAATGGGTGATTTCAACTACCCTACCATTAACTGGAAAAACTACTCATGTACCAACTCTTTTGCTCAACGTTTTCTGGAAATCATCAATTCCAACACTTTGGATCAACTTATCCACACCCCCACCAGAGGCAGCAATATCCTAGACCTGGTCATCACCAACATGGGGACCAGTGTTCCACACCAGAGGTCAGCTCCTCGTTGGTGAGATCCGACCACAAGCTAATCACCCTAGACATCCACATCCCGCTCCCACCCCCCATTAGGAAAACAACCGTAAAAAAATTCTCCAAAGCCAACTTCACGCTTCTTAAGACAGAAGTGGCAAACTTCATGACACCCATGCAGATGGACAATAGAGGTACGACTGCTGAATCCTACACAAATGCACTTTATAAGCACTTACATGAGTGTATGGATCGTGCTATCCCTAACAGAACCAGGATGCTATCCTCCAAAAAACGGAAGCCAATCTGGTGGTCTTCTGCCATAAAAAAACTCTACAACAGAAGAAAGAAACTGTTGCAAAAAAGAGTAAAATCCCACGACTGGAGGAACTCCCTGGTCAGCCTCAGTAAGAAGCTGAGATCCCTCATAAAATCCTCCAAAGCTAGTTATGAAAACAAAATTGCCACTGATTCTAAAGACAACCACAAAGCATTCTATAGCTATGTCAAAAATCTCAATGGCAACATTCAGATCTGCTCTGAGTTACAGCACAGTGACACTAAATATACAGAACCAACTGATATTGCCAACATCCTGGCAGATAGGTTCAGTGCTAACTTTACCCCCCGCTCACCCCCTAAAGGGCCCATCTTTATACCAGAAGAATGCAAAGTTCCTGTAATCATGGCTGCACAGGTAAAAACTTCACTCTCCAAAGCCAAGAACACAGCATCCATGAGACCTGACAACATCCCAGGCTGCCTTCTACATGAACTACAGAATGAACTGGCACCCCACCTAAGTACCATGTTCATCATAGCCTCACCTCAGGCTTTGTGCCCATTGAATGGCACACCATGACAGTTATACCACTCCACAAAGGGGGAGCCAAAACAGACCCCGGGAACTACCGCCCCATTAGCCTGACGAGCCTCGTCTGCAAGGCCATGGAACGTATCATCATGGAACTCATAAATAAGGACATTGGAGATCTCCAAACCCTGGACCCCACACAGTTTGGGTTTGTATATGGCAGATCATGTCTCCTAAACCTGATAGACTTCTTTGAAGTAGTCATCAAAGCCATAGATGAGGGTAAGGTGGTTCACACAGCCTATCTAGATCTCGCCAAGGTGTTCGACACCATCCCCCACTCTGGAGTTATAGATAAACTCACTAACCTAGGTATAAATCCCTATGTCACAAGATGGCTTGCCAACTGGCTTACTGAAAGAACCCACACTGTGAAAGTAGCAGACTCCAAATCAGACTTCAGACCAGTGACAAGTGGAGTACCACAGGGTTCAATCCTGGGTCCTCTCCTGTTTGGTATCTACTTCTCTGAAGTACAGGCTAACACAGAAGGTCTTTGGCTAACTAAATTTGCAGATGACTGCAAACTAGGAGCCATAATTGAAACTCCTAACGATGTGGACATCCTACAAAAGGGCCTCACTGGGACAGATGCCAGGCGTCAAAAGACATGGTCTCAAGCTCAATGCCAAAAAGAGCATTGTCATCCCCTTTGGTAAAAATTCTGTACCCATGAACTACCACATAGGCGGTAGTCTACTTAACACTGAAAGTGTGATAAGAGACCTTGGGACACAGGTGGCCAGTAGTCTCTCCTTTGATAATCACATCGCCAAAGTGGTCAGGAAATCCTTCTACGTGGCACACCTCATCACAAAAGGTTTCTCATCCAGAAAAAAAGAGGTCATTGTTCCCCTCTACTCATCACTCATTAGACCCATTATAGAGTATAATGCCCCTTTTGGTATGTACCTCACAAGACATCTACAACAACTGGAAAGGCCGCAAAAATACCTCACACAGAGGATTATTGGCCTCAAACAGATGCCTTACGCAGACCTTCTCAAAAAACTCCAGCTTTACTCCGTCGCATATCGCCTGCTCAGAGGCGATCTCTGCCTAACATACAAAGCTATGTCAAACCTAGAGCTGTTGGACATGCTCCACTTAAAGAAATCCCAATCCCTCTGAGCTACACGCTCTAGGGACCTAAACATTGTCACCACAATAAACAGAACATGCTGGAGAGATAGATTCCTGTCCCAGAGACTTCCCATACTCTGGAACAGACTACCTATCTATGTCAAACAGAGCTCCTCATTAGCACTCTTCAAGAAAAATCTTGATGATTGGATGGGTAATAGGAAATTCACCCTGGGGATTACTTCTGTGGTTCTGCTTGACAGGGGCACTGGAAAATAATTTTCTTGGGTGGTGAAAGCCAGGGTACATTTTTGGCTAGGCTTGTATAGGCCTTAGGGCCAATAGCCTAGTACCTACCTATGAACCTATAATTCCAGAATGGGGGATGGTGTCGAAAGCCTTGGCAAGGTCAAGATAGGCTGTGTGAACCACCTTACCCTCATTCACAGCTTTGGTGACTGCCTCAAAGAAGTCGATCAGGTTCAGGAGGCATGATCTGCCTTTCACAAACCAGAACTGGGTGGGATCTAGAGTTTGGAGGTTATCAATGTCTTTGTTTATGAGATCCATGATGATACGTTCCATGGCCTTGCAGACCAGGCTTATCAGGCTAATAGGTCGATAGTTCCCGGGATCAGTTGTGGCTCTCCCTTTGTGGAGTGGGATAACTGAATGATAATGAAAGAGAAGAAAGCATGACACTAAATGCAATACGCTTGACTAGATACTTTTCAGAGTGCGCTATTAAAAAGACACCGCCTGTCCAGTAACTTTGCAACATGATCTTCAGTCTCAGAGTGACCCAAGGGTGGTAAGATGCTTACAGAAATAAAAGTGCTGGTACATCTGTTATTGAGGATAGTGAAAATGTACTCCTGTGCCCACCATTCTTAGGCCTGCTCAGGCTATAGGTAAAATAAGTGCTTATCTGACCCAAAATGAGGGCCTAATGCTCTCCTCATAAACATAAGACATTCCTTGAGATTCTGTTCAAAATACTCATCATGTTAGTTTACATGGACTATATTTTTGAGTCTAAAATATTTAATATTAATACTGAGCTATTTTCAAAGACCTTGTTTGATCCCACTTTGTGTTCCCTTAGATATGTCCGAAACAAACACACTACAGTACTGGACCCAGAGCACAGCTGTGTGGTACTCTTTTAATCCGTTTCCTAAATCCTGACATTATCCATCTTATCACACCACACTGTGTCCCAGCATTCAGCCAAGGCACTAGCTAATTCCTCAGTCTTGGCATTACCAAAAATGCTTCAGTTTTTATATCAGCCTGTTGTATGGGCCAAATCAAGGTCTTGCAGAAGCCCAGGTAGGCCACCTCTACTGGTGCTCTTACCCAACAAATTCATCTATAACTTAGTTGTAAAACTGGAGCAGGTTTGTTGACAACTTGTTGGTTGCCATCCCATAGATTGTTGTCCTCTAGAAATGCTACCAGACATTCCCCCAGGAATCTCTCCATGACTTCCCCTGATGCTGTTGTTATGCTAACAGGCCTGTTACTTGCCAGACTTTTTCTGCCCCTCTGCCTTGTACAAGGAGTATTACAGTTGCTGTCTTCTGGTCTTTTACCACTCCTGTATATTGCCAGTGATCAGGCTATCAAAGGGGAAATAAATAATTTACTAAACAGAGAAGATGTACACATGATACAGTGTTTACCCTGATGCAGGTGAACCACAGAAATGCTAAGCAGGATACATATTTTCTACAACTGTGTGAGGTTCATGTATAGTAGGAACTAGGAAGTGATTTTCTGCATGTTAACCATGATCAACAAAGTAGGTTAATTTGTGCAGATCTTGTGAATGCTAGGAAAGCTTGTCTCTATAAAGATGGATATGAAAAAGAAGTTATGTTTTACCATAACTCTCCATCTGTGTTGTCCATTTTCATTTTTCCTCAACATATGGGCTTGGTTTCAATCCCTCAGAACTGACTGAGCTGCTTGTACACCTCATGGAAACCAAAACACTCTTGAGCTCAGTCCTTACCCACAATGCACTAAGTTACATTACCCCAGATTGAATTTGCTGATAGAAAAACAGAAAAGAAAGAGAAAATATTTAAGTAGACTATATCTGAAACTAGAAATACACCAAAATATGGTAATAATCTGTGTAAAGGCACATTCTTCCAAAACACAAACAGGGCATGGGAAAGGCAGGAGGGGAGTTGAGGAAAAATTAAAATGGACAACACAGATGAAACAGTATGGTAAGATAAAACATCTTTATCTGATGTTGTCAATTTTCATTTCTCCTCAACATGTGGCAAGAGTTCCCAGCTACCTGTATTCCTGGGTGGATTCAAGGAAAGATATTCCTAAGCACCACTGAGCCAAATGATGCCCTACCCAAAAAGACCAAATCCAATTTGTAATGAATAATAAAAGTATGTGGAGACTCCCAAGCTTCTGCTGCACAAATGTCATCCATGGATGCTCTAGACTGAAAAACAGACGAAGTTGCTACAGCTCTAGTCTAATGAGCTTTCAATGGTTTTGGTAAAGTGACACCCAGTTGTTGTAAATGAAGGAAATACAATCAGTGAGACATTTAGCCAACATCATCTTGTTCACTTGCTTCCCTAGCTTGGTATGTAAAAAGGATATAAATAATTGATCAGATTTTCTGAAACCTTTTGTCCTGTGAAGATAGAATCTTATATAAAGTAAACTGGTAAAGTGTTTGGTGTGTGTTTGTGAACTGTTGCTGCTTTCGATAGTGTTTGTGGATATTTGCTTTTCGTTATACCAACACTTACCAGTGAGATGACTCAGGCAAGTGGAGCTTCGGGGCAGAATATTATGCCAGAAGCAACCTGTTGCTGATATGGTCAATGAGCGAGAAAGGAAGTTCTTTAATATGGATCCGTGGAATGTTGGTGGAAACAGACAGGTAGATGATTGCTTTGTGTCATTGGATAGACTTATGACTAAAGAAATTGCCTTATTCCTTGACACATGCCTTTTAGAAAAGTATATCAATTTAAACTTAACACCAAAAGGTTTGCGTATTGATAAATTGCCTGCTACTGAATTCTCCGAGGAGGAACATGATTTGCTGGATGAATGGAAATTCGTCTCTTGAGTGTACAAATAAGTGGCTCCGTATTTTAGTAAAACGGAACCAGAGAGCGCATGAAAAACTTAAAAATGAAATTTTGCATTTACAGGATGAGGTGGTGGAGGAGTCCTGTTTTAAGATGCAATTCTCTAAAATCACTGATAAAATTTCTAAATTAGAGACTGATATTTTACAACGGAAAAGAAACAAACTGTTGCGAGATATGAAAGACTATGAAACTGGCGTCTTATTCTCCTGGCAATGTGAGGTGACGCGCAGTAGATCAAAGGTCAGGAGAAGCTCGCAGAAACAACGTAGCACTTCAGCGTCCTCAGGGGAACGAGAAAGAAATAACTTCAGTACTAAAAATGTGACATCTGCTAATTTCACCAATAATGGAAATGCTGAAAGTGAGGGTGCAAATGGTTCCTCTAATTTATCTATAACTGACAATTCCTTTCAGACCAATAAATTGGGTCAAGAAAGGAATGGCAGAAAGGGCAGAAATTGTTTCAAGGAGTGAATATGTGAGTGCACAGGATGAACGGACTTTATGTTTAGTTAATTTGTCTAATTTGGCTATCAGTGATGTTATGAGTTCTGTGCTGCTTAGAGGCAGCAAATTTGTGGTGACTTATTTTCCCTCTCTTGGTGATTTGTATGTTGAGTTGAAAAAGTTTATTAGAAAATTATATTTGGAGGTATTTTTTCAAAACTATACTGCTAACACTGTTAATAATATACAAAGTGATAATAATCTTGAATGTGATGATGATGATGAACTACTGAATTTATCCATCTATGATTATGAAAATGCTGATTTTTATCCTGAAGATGAAACCGTGACTAATGTGTAAAATACTAAATATAGTGAAGGCTATTATACGGGATATGGGAAACTGTCACTTCCGTATTTAACCTCTGATAGCAAGTTTACACCTAACATTAAAGTACCCGCTATTGCCACCTTTTTTAAGGTTATATTTAAAGAAATGACACTATTAATGAAGAATTCTCAGAAAAGTTTAAAACATTATAACTTAAATAAAAGTGAATGGATGGCCTTAAAGAGTATGATTAAAATTAAAAGGGAATTCATTTTCAAGTGCGCAGATAAAGGTGGCAACTGGGTTATTTTACATAGATCTAACTATTGTGAGATGGTTAATGATTTGCTTAATAATGAGAATGAATATCAATGTTTAGGTAAGGATCCTATAATAGAATTCAATATTGAGTTATTGAACCTATTGGAAAGAGGGGAATGTCTTGGCTTTTTTAGCCAGAGTGATGTT
This sequence comes from Protopterus annectens, assembly GCF_019279795.1. Taxonomy (NCBI): domain Eukaryota; kingdom Metazoa; phylum Chordata; order Ceratodontiformes; family Protopteridae; genus Protopterus; species Protopterus annectens. The sequence continues at coordinate 1,362,995,757 of NC_056728.1, forward strand.
GGGAAATTGTTCATTAAGAAACCATTGACACCGATTTTTTATGCCTTACCAAAAGTGCATAAATGTTTAGAAAAAAACCCAGGTAGGCCAATAGTGTCAGGAATAGGCTCCTTTTTGAGTAATGTTAACATCTTTTTGGATTTTCACCTAAAAAAACATTTATCGAAAGTGACAGCACATATTTCGAATACTCAGGATTTAATAGATGAGCTTTTTCAAATGAAATGGTGTAACGACTACTATTGGGTAACCATAGATGTGAAGTCACTATATACTAACATTAATAAAAGATGGGGGTTAGAAGCAGTCAAGGAAATGTTGGGAGATGGACCTAGAACTACGTTCTTGATACAATTGTTAGAATTTTGTCTTACCCATAACTATTTTTGTTTTAACAATGCCTATTTCCTGCAATTGAAAGGAATGGCTATGGGGGCTGCATTTGCGCCCTCATATGCCATTATGTACATGGGATTTTTTGAAAAACAATATATTTATCCCACTTCCTTTTATAAAAAGAATGTAATAGTTTATAAGCGATTCATTGATGATCTTTTTTTGATATGTAGTGGTGATATCCTTGAATTTTTTGAATTTTTCGATAATTTGAATAATAATGATCATGGTCTGACCTTCTCCTTTGAATATAATAGGGATAAGATTAATTTCTTAGACATAACATTGTATCATAAAGAGGATTATATTGGTTTTAGACCCTTCAGGAAAGATACCTCGGTAAACATGTTTTTACATGCGGAGAGCATGCATCCTGGACATTTAGTGCGGTCATTACCTTTGGGTGAATTCCAAAGGATCTTTAACCACACTAGTGATGGAAATGAGAGGTATAAAGAACTGAACAATGTTGAGTTAAGGCTAATAAAGAGGGGTTATAATAAAGATCATTTATCAATGTGTAAAAATAAAGTACTTGGTATTGTTAATGACAGTGGATATCGAAAATTCGAAGGTGGTTTGGATAGACATAATTCTTCAGTATCTGAGAATATAGGAAGAAATAATAATGAGGAAAAATTATTTTTTGTTACCAAATTTTCCCCTTTATCTGAAGAATTAATGAAGTTGGTGAGGAAATATTATTATTTAATTCATGAGGATGAGAATATAGGCCATTTGTTTCCCAAATACATAACTTTTTCTTATAAGAGGGGGAAAAATTTGAAAGAGCTATTAAACTATAACTTTTCAAAAGGAGATGAGAGAGTGAGTCTCCCAGTAGGTACATATCCGTGTGGCCAATGTAGCCTTTGTGTGTAGGCCATTAATATTACTAGGATTAATGGTGTTATATTTTCTCCCAGATTTTATTGTAACTGTAGATCAGTAGGGGTAGTATACATTTTGGGCTGCTCTTGTGTAGATATATGGTACATAGGACAAACTAAAAGGATGGTTCGAATTCGCATCCTGGAACATTTAAGAGATATTAAAAATCATAATGAAGTTAGCCCTGTGGCCAAACATTTTCTTGATGAACATGGTGGTTGCCCAAATAGTTTGAGATTTTGTATTTTGGGCAAGCCATTCTGTTTTGAAAGTGGGGGAATCTATATTCAAAAATTACTTGAACTAGAAACTAAAATGATTTTGAAGTATAACACACTGAAGCCTTATGGATTGAATTTGGAGTTAAGTACTTAAATTATTATTATTATTATTATCATTATTATTATTATTATTATCATTATTATTATTATATAAAAAAATTATGTTTTAGATTAGAGATAAAGTTATTTATCAATTTTTTGGTATTATATTATATACTGTGTGCACTTTGGATATATTATTTAAGGCACTTTAAACAATGTGATCATCTCAATATTTGACTGATTAATTAACTAATTAATTAACTAATATGAGAAGCTTGTGCTAATTAGTATCACTTTATGTGTGTGTATATATACTGTTGTTAGCACACAATGTTTATGATCCTTTGAAGGCGAAAGGCCGAGGTACCAGATCGTAAATAAAAGTAAACTGGTAAAGTGTTTGGTGTGTGTTTGTGAACTGTTGCTGCTTTCGATAGTGTTTGTGGATATAGAATCTTAATTGTCTGTGAACATCCACCAGATGCAAAGAACATTCACGCTTGTTGGAATATTCAGGAAAGAACACTGGAGGATTAATGTACTGATTAAGGTTGGTCTTAAAAACTACCTTTGGTAGAAAGGATAGACTGGTATGAAGTGAAACCGTGTCTTTATTGTGAACAAGATATGGTGGTATAGACAATAGGGCTTGTATCTCTGAAATCATTCTAGCAGAAGTAATTGCTGCTAAGAAAATAGTTTTCACAAGACAAAAACTTTAAATCACAAACACTGGCCGGTTCAAAGGGGTAGGGGGGTGAATGTTTGCTTATAACATCAGATTAAGGTCCCAAGGAGGGGATAGGAGCCTTGCATGGATGTTTTAAGAGAAAGATACACTTTAAAAAGGCTTTACAAAGTTTGTAAGATGCCACTGCAGATCCTTGTAACCTCATGTGAAAGTTGGAGATTGCCATCACTGAAAAGTGAGCCTAAAACTTGATGAATCTCATGGACTGGAGCTGAAAAGGGGTCAACCTTATTTTGGAGAGCCAAATGCACAAACCATTTCTATTTACTATTGTAGAGCTTTCATGTAGATGGTTTATGAGAAGACAAAAGAATGTGTCAGACTGGGGAAGAGAGCATAGGAAGTCTGGCTACTAGTGGAATTGGAGAAGCCAAGCTAACAGCTTGTGATTTGGAATGCCTGGGTGAACAATACCTGTCGAGTGAGACAGGAGATCTGGAGTTGGATCCAGAATCCAAGGTTGTTGCAATAGATGAGGCCAAAGGAAGGTGTAGATCAGAATGTAAAGTGTGTGTGCTTGCATCTCTAAGGAACATGCAAGGCTGTATGTGCAAGTATATAACCAGCACACATGCACAACCTTAGTGCCATTTTGTAGGAGCAGCTAGGGAGTGAGCATGCATGATCATACTCATTAATTGTATATAAGTTACTTAAGTTAGAGTCAATAGTCAACAGTAGTAATGTGTTTGTATGTAATAAAGCTGCTTGAATAGAACCCATGAAGACATGTTTATTCTTGTCCTAACGCAATAGTGACATGTTGTCAGAACCAGGATCAAAGAGAGAAGAATATTCCAAGCCACGAGGTGCAAAGATGACAGTGAAGGTAAAACTGAGAGAAAAGTGCACAAACATAGCCAGAAAGAATCAAAGGTAATGATTAATAATGCAAACTGTTTACTTGATACAAAAGACAATAAAGGGGCATTACAAGGGCACAAACTCCATTATCAGTCAAGCGGAATGTGAGGAAAGTTTGTTAACTAAAGAAAATGTTTAATATAAAAGTATTCGATGAAACAATTAACTGTAAATTAAAATGAGCATGTTTAAAGCAAAACAAGTATGTTTAAAGCAAAAAACAAGTATGTTTAATGCAAAACGAGTGTGTTTAAGTCAAAGATGGGCATGTTTAGAGTAAAACAAGCACAAGAAAAGTGTACTGAGTGTAAAAAGAGCTTAAACGAGCAAAACAATTGCAATAAGAAGAATAAAGGGCACATTTAGCAAAATAAAGCAAGGTGACTGCATGTGTTTTAGCAAAGTGCTGTATATGAGCATAACTACAACTTGGAATTGTATCAAGGGCATAACTAGAGTTATTCAGAGTATCTCAGAGTGTATAAAAGTGCTTATTGCTTTCGTGTTGGTACATGAATAAACAAATCTTTGCGGGTTCTGTTTAAGCAGCTTTATTACATACAAACGCATTACTACTGTTGACTATTGACTGTAACTTGAGTAACCTATACAATTAATGACTATGATCATGCATGCTTACTTCTTAACTGCTTCTACAAAATGGCACTAAGGTTATGTACATGTGCAGGTTATATACATGCACATACAGCCTCGCATGCTTCTTAAAGATACAAGCACACACTCTTTACATTCTGATCTACATCCTCCATCTTTGAGAAATAGACCATACAATTATTATGAGACTGTTTATTTATTTATTTTACATTTGTTATCTGGGATAGTCCATCTGGGTGTGAGCCCATTTTCAGCGGAGGCCTGGGGAGAAAAGCTCCATAAAAACAGTACTTAAATAGGCAATAAAATAAAAGGAACAAATACAGTAATATTTTGAAGTAAATATAAATATACATTAACATCATTAGATGTAACATCAAATCTATAGGATAAAAAAATTATATATAGCATAGGTTTAGCGTGCAGAAATCACAGATAATCCATACACGTGCATTATACAATACTAAACATATTGGTATGTGTAATCAAGTCCACGTTGCTGCATATTTCACATTTGGTTTAGATATTCTTCCATGTCATGTGACATAAAATTAGGAATTTGATTTAGCAACTGGGACAGTTTCTCCAAAATGGTCGACCTGTGGAATGTTCAAATCACTTTCTGGAACAGAATTAGACTTTTGAATGCATTCTGGTCTGGAAACAGTGTCTGACTCGGTCTTTGATTGAGAATTTGCATCACCGATACAATGTAGTGATTGCAATGACGGTGATGGTTCTGGTATAGGAAGAAGATGTTTGTGATTCCTCCTATATTCTATTCCTTCAGAACTTACCAACTAAGATCAAGGCTCAACACAATTGCCTGTAATCCATCCAATTTGATCAAAAACTTTTGTTGTCTGAATTCCTACCTTCTCTCCTTCCCTCAACGGACGATGTAGTTTGCTCGATTGGTCGTAAGTAGATTTCTGAAAATTACGCCCCTTAAACAATTGAGCCTCAATAGTCTTACTGTTCTTCAATGTAGGCTGCAGCAAACTGGAAGAAATAAGTAGCGTAGTTCTAGTTTGTCTGGAAAGTAACCTTAGAGCAGGTGAGCCAAGAATATAATCATGAGGTATGTTTCAGAGATTAAGCAAATTCAAGAATATTTCTGTATTGTCACGCTTAGACCTTTCAAGTAATTGCTTTGCACTCTGTACTGCTCTTTAAGCTAGACCATTGGACTGAGGATATTCAGCACTGTTAGTAACATGTACAAAGTCCCATTCTCTTGCAAATTTCTGAAACAACTGACTAGTAAATTGAGTACGTTTGTCAGAAAAAAGTTTGTGTGGACTACTATGAACTGAGAAATGATATTTCAACTTAGTAACAACAGCTGTTGAGGTTAAGTTTGGTAGTAGATCAAGTTCTAACTAATTTGAATGAGAGTCTACCAAAACTATGTAGTATTGATTGTTCCACTCAAAGATATCAGTTTGCTACAGTAGTCCAAGGTAGCCCAGGAATTGGAATTAGCTGAAGTGGTTCTCTTTGCAAATACAATCTGGCACTATTGAATACTAAACAAGTAGAAAGAATTCTATCAATGTCTTTCGATAATGATGGTCCAAATACTAATTCTCATGCTTTTCTGTTAGTAGATGTAGTTCCTGGGTGACCACGATGTAAAATCTGGATGTATTCTTGTTGTAAAAAAACAGGGACAGCAATTTTAGGACCTTTGAAAATAATGTCCTCTTTCATCAACAATTCATTTCTGTAGTGAAAATACACTTGCACTTCAGGTGATATACTAGATTGCTTTGACGGCCATCCAGCATTAATATAATGACTGAGCTTCTGTGAAACTAGATTAGTCTGAGTGTGATCTCTTAACTCATCAAGTTTAATGGTGGAAAAATTATGTCAAAATCAAAACTCTCTGCATCAAGCTGTTCTGTTGTAAGTCTAGGAGATCTGGATAAGGTATCAGCCAAATAAAGCAATTTACTTTTAGTGTAGACCAGTTTGAAATTGTACTTTTGTAATTTGAGCATCATTCTTTGCAATCTCGCTGGAGCGGAATGCATAAGTTTTTTTAGAATAGTAACTAAAAGTTGGTGATCAGTTTCAATTTGAATAGCTCGACCATAAATATAATCATGAAACTTGGAGCTTGCAAATACTTTTGCTAACAGTTCTTTCTCAGTTTAAGCGTATTGCATCTCAGTTTGCATTAGTGTCCTAGATGCATATTCTACTGGTCTGCCCTCTTGAAGTATAACTGCACCTAAACCAAATTTTGAAGCATCACAAAAAAGAATAACTAGTTTGTTCACATCATAGTATCGTAATGTAGGGGGTGGCAATTTTATGCTTCAGGTCTTCAAATGCCTTTTGATGATGTTCTAACCATGACCATGCAAACTCTTTGCATGTGAACTATCTTAAAGATGCCGTCAACTCATTGAAGTTTGGCATAAATTTGCTCAAATAGTTGACCATGCCCAGAAAACGGTGCAAACTTTGTACATTATCTGGCGGTAACATCTCTAGAATAACTGCTTGCTTGGTCAGGTCAGGTCTTAAGCCTGTACTTCTAAACAAATGATCTAGGTATGTAACTTCTGGAAGTCTGAATTTGCATTTGAGAGGATTGAACTTTAAGTTAACTTCATGTGCTCTGTCTAGAGCTTTCTTTAGGTTCTGTCATGTTCTGCTTCACCATTGCCTCCAACCACCAGATCGTCTACTATTATGGCACATGGATAACCTGAACAAATTTGCTCCATTGCACACTGAAAAACTTCACTTACAGAATTTATTCCAAATGGCGTCCTTAGGAATCTATATCTGCCAAACAGAGTATCAAGTTAGAAATGAGGATTTGCAATCCAGCATCACTTGCCAAAATTAACTCTTTGCATCCAAAACAGAAAATACAGTGGCAATCGGTATTAGTGCTGCAGCCTCTTCGACTGTGCACATAAGGTCTTTTTAATGCTTTGTTCAGATGTCTTGGGTCAATGCATATTCTGATTTCGTCTGAGCTTTTTTTGTGAGCGGTTACCATGTATGACACCCATTCCGTTGGTTCTGTGACTGGACATATCACACCTTGCTGCACCATTTTATCCAAATGAGCTTTAGCTTTATCTTGCATTGCTATTGGAACTCTTCTTGCTGATCTGATTACTGAAATGATCTCTGGGTCGAACTTCATGGAACACACAACTGGAAGTTTGCCTAATTTGTCATCGAAAACATCAGCATACTCTGAGAAAATGGCTTCTGAAAAACTGGAACTCGGAACTACATTCACATGATGAACTTTGGCAAAACAAAGTAAATTCTTAAACTATCTCTAAGACCCAAAAAAAGATTCCACCAGTCTTTGAACTACATAGAATAACAAGTTGTAACAGCTCTCAGCCAAATAACATGAAAGTATTACTGAACCTTTGGTTTGAATTTCTTCACCTCCATAAGCAACAAGTCTTGCGCTACTGTTTACATTGAGTTGTTCTTTAGTTCTCACTCTTGCAAATGTGTCTGCTGATATAACATTACATTTTGAGCCTTGACCTTTGTGGATTTCCCATTAATCTTGTCAGTACAAAATACTTCACTTCTTGTTAATAAGTTCACCGCATCAACTCTTTCACCAAGCACTGATACACCATCTACATAGAAAGCTGACTGCTTTGACTCTACTTGGTCAACTTGCTTTTTTGTGTGATTTTCCTTTACAACTGTGTGAGGCTTGCTTGATCTGCAAAACTTCTGGAAATTATTCCATTTTTTACACTTGTGACATTGCTGACCATATGCTAAGCACTTCTCTCTTTAGACTCATGATTCGTAGCACAATTGCGGCAGTTGACAATAAAGTCAGATTTGGGTTTAACTGAAACTTGCCTGTGTTGTACTGAGCTAGCGTTGGAGTGTACACATTTCTTAGAACTTTCTGGAAAGCTGTGCACCTTTGGAAATCCTGTAGTTGCCACATACTGAAGCCTGTTCTTGTTTGCCACATGTTGCATATTATCTACATGCACTCTTTATCCAACTGAAACCATGCTCTTGTCACTCGCAAGTATACTTGTATGTTTTTCTGTCACCTCACAGATCTGACAAATCTCCATGGCTTTACTCAACATCAAATCACTGTCACAAAGTAAAATCTTCCTCACAGCAGCACTAGTAATACGACATAAAAGCCTGTCTTTTATCAGCTTATCTTTTAGATCACCAAACCAATATGTTTTAGCTCTGCTTCTCAAGTCAGTTATGTAAGCAAATCTCTCCCCTGGCTTCTGATGTGTTGTGTAATACAAATGCCTCTCTAATGTAATATTCATCTGGGGGTTACACATTTCTCTGAACTTGTGCTTCAAACACTCGGGGTCTTCTCTTGATTTAACTTGTACAACAATATGGTGGTCTTCACCTTCTCCTTCATATACTGTTGGTGCATACACAAATTAACATTCTCTTTCTATGGACTCTGACCCAGCTAAGTTTAGCAAAATGAATGCCCTCGTGTGTGCATCTCTATCTGCATAAACTGCTTGTATGAAAATTTTGTACTCTTGCTCAAATATTCTCCAGTTCTCTGCAATATTCTGATCAAATACAAGTGGTAGGGATTTTCAAAATCCATCTGCCATATTAACACATGCCAGCGAAAGGGTTTGAAAATAAGCATAAATATACACACATGTACATATGCCAGAATGAATGCCAGTAACTGTTCAATGCCTTTGTACTCTGAACCTGTACCTTTTGTTGAGCTTTTTGGAATTATGCAAATAATAAAACTCATAGTACTTTCAAATAACTGGACTTTGCAAAATAAACTTCTCTCTTTTCAATACTTTTACTGAACTTTGTGAAATAACTACTCAGGATTTTCAATACTTTCGGAATTTTCTAGGTAAAGGAGAAAATGCTAAACTCATTTATCATCATCTGCTGTACTTCTTGGAACTTTATCGATGAAGGCAGGCATGCTACAGTCATTCACCTTCACTTATTAAAGTTGTCGCTTTAAGAAACATTGAAGAACTTTACAATGCGACTAAGTAATTCACGAGCACTGTTATACTCTTGTAATGTCGACTTTTGTAAAAAAAACACCTCTTATCAGTATAAGAAACATGCCAAGTAACTGCACAATGTGAACAACAGCATACAGCACACTGAAATGTCTCCAAAATGGTGGTACCTTTCTGAGCAACTCTTTACAGTACAAGAAGCACTCTGCAATGGAGGTTCTTTGCGAATGGACACACCCAGCACAATAAACTTTTTTGAAATAGCTGTACTTTGACTGAATTTCACAAAGCAGTCACACTTTACACACAACAAACTATTTAAAATACATGCACAGTAGTAAGCACACACTGTAAGCACTTTTGCACATTTTGAGATACTTTGAATAACTTTAGTTATACCCTTGTTAGTTGCAGTTATGCCCAAATACGGCACCTTGCCAAACACATTCAGTCCTTTTTACACCTAATACATTTTCCTTGTGCTCGTTTTATTCTAAACATGCCCAACTTTGCCTCACACATACTCATTTTGCTTTAAATACACTTGTAGCTTTAAACATTCTTGTTTTCCTTTATAGTTAATCGTTTCATCGAATACTTTTATCTTAAACATTTTCTTTAGTTAAACTTTTCTTGCTTGCCACTTGCCTCATAATGTGGTCTGTGCCCTTGTAATGCCTCTTTATTGTCTTTTGCATCAAGTAAACAGTTCATGCTATTTCTCATTACCTTTGTTTCTTTCTGGCTATGTTTGTGCACTTTTCTCTAGGTTTTACCTTCACTGTCATCTTTACATCTCATGGCTTAGAATATTCTTCTCCCTTCCATCCTAGTTCTGATACCATGTTGCTTTTGTGTTGGTACACAAATAAACGAAGCTTCATGGGTTCTGTTTAGGCAGCTTTATTACATACAAACACATTACTACTGTTGACTATTGACTCCAACTTAAGTAACATATATAATTAATGATTACAAATCATGCATGCTTACTCCTTAACTGTTTCTCCAAAATGGCACTAAGGTTGTGCACATGTGTGGGTTATATATGTGCATGTACAGCCTTGCATCCTTCTTAAAGATATAAGCACACACTCTTTACACTCTGATCTAAAGTGCTTTCAGTGTGTGCTCATTACTGTGCATGTATTTCAAAGAGTTTATTGTGTGCAAAGGGCAACTACTTCATGTAATCCAGTCAAAATATAGCCATTTCAAAATGTTTTTTTGTTCTGGATGTGTCTGTTCACAAAGTACTGCGATTATAGAGTGTTTCTTGTACTGTAAAGAGTTGCCTAGTAAGGTACCACCATTTTGGGGACATTTCAGTGTGCTGTTTGCAGTTGTTTGCAAATTGCAACTACTTCAAAATGTTACTGAGTTTAAGGCAATAGTTGTTCGATTTATTCGCATTGTGCAGTTACTTGGCATGTTTCTTATCCTGGTAAGGGGTGTTTTCTTACAAAAAACGACATTATAAGAGTATTACAGTGCTCGTAAATTCAGTCACATTGTAAAGTTCTGGAATGTTTCTTAAAGTGATGACTTTATTAAGTAATGATAAATTACTGTAGCATTTCTGCCTTTACCGATAAAATTCTGAAAGCATCGAAAAGCCCAAGAAGTTATTTTGCAAAGTCCCGTAAAGTATCAACAATGCCGAGAAGTTTATTTTTGCAAAGTCCAGTTATTTGGAAGTACTATGAGTCTGTTTATTCGCATAATTCTGAAAAGCCCAAGAAAGGTAGAAGTTCAGAGTACAAAGGCATTGGACAATTACTGGCATTAATTCTGGCATATGTCCATGTGTGTATGTTTATTCTTATTCGCAAAGCCCTTTGCTGGTATGTGTTAATATGACAGATGGACTTGTATTTGATCAGAATATTGCAGAGAACTGGAGAATATTTGAGCAAGAGTTCATTATTTTCATACAAGCAACTTATTCAGCTAGAGATGCATACACAAGGCCATTCATTTTGTTAAACCTAGCAGGGTCAGAGTCCATAGAAAGAGAGCGTTCATTTGTATATACACCAGCAGAGTATGAAGGAGAAGGTGCAGACCTGGGACCTCTCTTGTTTGGTATTTACTTTTCTGAGGTACAGGTCAACGTGGGAGGACTATGGCTCACCAAGTTCGCAGATGACTGCAAACTGGGTGCCATAATCGACTCTCCAGCTGACACAAACATCCTTCAAAAAGGTCTCACAGAGACAGATAACTGGTGCCAGAGCCATGGTCTAAAGCTAAATGCCAAAAAGTGTATAGTCATACCCTTTGGCAAAAACAATGTGCCCACAAATTACCACATAGGTGGTAACCCATTCAGTACAGAGAAAGTAATTAGGGATCTGGAGACCCAAGTTGATAGCAATCTCTCCTTTGTCAACCACATTGCCAAAGTGGTTAGAAAGACCTTCTACATAGCCCACCTCATCATGAAAGGATTCACATCTAGATCAAGAGAGGTAATTGTGCCCCTTTATTCATCCCTCATCAGGCCCATCATAGAATACAATGCCCCCTTTGGGATGTACCTTACCCAACACCTGCAGCAATTAGAAAGACCCCAAAAGTACCACACCAGGAGGATCAAGGGACTCAAATGGATGCCATATGCTGCTCGGTTAAAAAAACTCCAGCTCTACTCAGTTGCATACCGCCTACTTCGAGGTGATCTATGCCTGACATATAAAGCTATGTCCAACCCAGAATTAATGGACATGCTCCACCTCAGTAAATCTAAATCCCTTAGAGCCACGCGCTCGAGGGACTTGAACCTCAGCACAGAAATAAATAGAACATGCTGGAGAGACAGATTCATAACCCAGAGGCTCCCTTCGCTCTGGAATAGAATTCCAATTCATGTTAGGCAGAGCACCTCACTGATTCTCTTCAAGAAGAATCTTGATGAGTGGATGGGGGATCGTAGGTTTGTCCCGGGGATTACATCCGTGTCACTATTAGACAGAGGCACAGTAAACTAAACTTTAAAAAGGGCACAGTATACTCAAATCAAGGGGTGGCAAAAGCCAAACACAATCGGGCTAGGTTTATAAATGCCCCAGGGCAGATAGCCTAGTATGAACCTATGAACCTACGAATCTATGAACCTATATGTTGAACAAGCTGAATCACGGGAAGACCCTGAGTGTTTGAAGTGCAAGTTTAGACAAATGTATAACCTGCAGACGAATATTACATTACAGAGGCATTTATTTTACACAAGAGATCAGAAACCAGGTGAAACATTTGCAACTTACATAACAGACTTCAGAAATAGAGCCAAGATGTGTTGGTTTGGTGATCTAAAAGATGAACTGATAAAGGACAGGCTTGTATGTGTTATTAACAGTGCTGCTGTGAGAAAAATGTTACTTTGTGACTGTAATTTAATTTTGAGCAAGGACATAGAGATTTGTCAAATCCATGAGGTGACAGAAAAACACACGAGTATGCTTTCAAGTGACAAGAGCATGGGTTCAGTTGGTTCCTGAGCACATGTAGATAGTATGCAATACATGGCAAACAAGAACAGGCCTAACCACATGGCTGCTTCAATTTCCAAAGAAGCCACAAGGTTTTCCAGAAAGTTCCAAGAAAGGTGGAGGCTCCAGTGCCAGCTCAGTGCAGTATAAGCATGAATCAGCAAAACTTGTTAACTGTCACAATTGTGGTGTGAACCATGAATCTAAAAGAGAGAAGTGCTTAGCATATAGTCAGCAATGTCACAAGTGTAAAAAATGGAATCATTTCCAAAAGTTTTGCAAATCAAGCAAGCCATACACAGTTGTAAAGAAAGGTCACACAAAAAAGCAAGTTGATCAAATAGAGCCGAAACAGTCAGCTTTTTATGTGGATGGTGTATCGGTGCTTGGTGAAAGAGTTGATGCAGCAAACCTATTAGAAGAAGTGAAGTATTTTGTACTGTCCAGATTAATGAAAAATCCACAGAGCTCAAAGTAGGCACTGGTTCAAAGTGTAATGTTATATCAGCAGACACATTGGCAAGAATGAGAGCTAACAAACAACTCAATGTAACCAGTAGTGGGAGACTTGTTGCTTATGGAGGTGAAAAATTCAAAATGAAGGTTCAGTGATACTTTCATGTTGTTTGACTGAGAACTGTTACAACTTGTTATTCTACGTAGTCCGAAGACCAGTGCAGTCTTTATTGGGTCACAAAAATAGTTTAAGAATGAATCTGCTTTCTTTTGCTAGAGAAGTTCATTGTGTAAGTGCAGTTCCTAGTTTCAATTTCTCCGAAGCCATTTTCTCAGAGAATGCTCATGTTTTCGATGACAAGTTAGGCAAACTTCCAGTTGTGTACTCCATGAAGTCAGACGCAGAGGTCACTCCAGTAGTCAGACCAGCAAGAAGAGTTCCAATAGCAATGTAAGATAAAATTAAAGCTCAGCTGGATAAAATGGTGCAGCAAGGTATGATTCGTCCAGTCACAGAACCAACAGAATGGGCGTCGTCCATGGTAGTCATGCACAAAAAAGGCTCAGACAAAATCAGAATATGAATTAACCCAGGAGATCTGAACAAAGCATTAAAAAGACCTTACCATCCTATAGACACAGTCGAAGAGGTTTCAGCTCTAATACCGATTGCCACTGTATTGTCTGTTTTGGATGAAAAGAGTTCATTTTGGCAAGTGATGCTAGATCACAAAAAATTTTTCAGGTTATCGATGTGCCATAATAGTAGACAATCTGTTGGTTGGAGTCAATGGTGATTCAAAGCATTACAGAATCCTAAAGAAAGTTCTAGACAGAGCACATGAAGTAAACTTAAAGCTCAGTCCTCTGAAGTGCAAATTCAGACTTCCAGAAGTTACATACATAGGACATTTGTTTACGAGTACAGGCTTGAGACCTGACCCCGAACCAAACAAACAGCCATTCTTGATATGTCAGCTCCAGATAATGTGCAAGATTTACAGTGTTTTCTGGGCATGGTCAATTATTTAAAATTTATACCAGACTTCAGTGAGTCAACAGCATCTTTAAGACAGCTAACATGCAAAAATGTTGCATGGTCATGGTTAGAACATCAGCAGAAGGCATTTGAAGACCATAAGCAAAATATTGCCACCCCACCTACGTTAAGATACTATGATGTGAGAGAAACAGTTATTCTTTCCTGTGAGGCTTCAAAATTTGGCCTAGGTGCAGCTATACTTCAAGAGGGCAGACCAGTAGCCTATGCATTTAGAACACTAACTCAAACTGAGATGTAGTATGCTCAAATTGAGAAAGAACTTTTGGCAATAGTATTTGCATTCTCCAAGTTTCATTATTATATTTATGGTCAAGCTATTCAGATTGAAAACTGATCATTGACCTTTAGTTACTATTCTAAAGAAACCTATGCATTCTGCTATAGTGAGATTACAAAGAATGATGCTCAAATTGCAAAAGTGCAATTTCAAATTGGTCAACACTAAAGGTAAATGGCTTTATCTGGCTGATACCTTATCCAGATCTCCTAGAATTACAACAGAACAGTTTGATGCAGAGAATTTTGACTTTGATGTGTTGGTGCATAATTTTTCTACCACTAGACTTGATGAGTTAAGAGATCACACTCAGACTGATCCAATTTTGCAGAAGCTCAATCACTATATTAATGTCAAATGGCCATCAAAACAATCTAGTGTATCACCTGAATTGCAAATGTATTTTCCTTACAGAGATGGATTGTTGATGGAAGATGGCATTGTTTTCAAAGGTACTAAAATTGTTGTTCCTGCTTCCTTACAACAAGAATACAGCCAGATTTTGCATCATGGTCACCCAGGAACCACATCCACTAAGAGAAGAACAAGTGAATTAGTATTTTGTCCTTCATTATCAAAAGATATTGATAGAGTTCTTTCTACTTGTTCAGTATGCAATAGTACTAGATCGCATTTGCAAAGAGAACCACTTCAGCTAATTCCAATTCCTGAACTACCTTGGTTTACTGTAGCAACTGATATCTTTGAGTGGAACAATCAATACTACTTAGTTTTGGTAGGCTCTTACTCACATTGGTTTGAGATTGATCTACTACCAAACTTAGCCTCAACTGCTGTTATTATTAAGGTGAAACATCAGTTCATGGTAGTCCGCACAAACTTTTTTCTGACAATGGTACTCAATTTACTACCCAGTTGTTTCAGAAATTTGCACAACAATGGGACTTTATACATGTTACTTGTAGTCCTGAATATCCGCAGTCCAATTGTCTAGCTGAAAGAGCAGTGCAGAGTGCAAAGCAATTACTTGAAAGGTCAAAGCATGACAATACAGATATATTCTTGAATTTGCTTAATCTCAGAAACGTACCCCGTGATGATATTCTTGGCTCACCTGCTCAAAGACTACTTTCCAGGCAAACTAGAGATACGCTACCTATTTCTTCCAGTTTATAGCAGCCTAAGTCACAGAATACTAAAACCATCAAGGCACAATTGTTTAAGAAGTGTAATATCCAGAAATCTAGTTATGACTGATTGAGGAGATTACTTCCTCCGTTGAGGGAAGGAGAGACAGTATGAATTCAGACAACAAAAGGTTTTGATCGAATAGGACAGATTACAGCCATCTGTGCTGAGCCGAGATCTTACTTCGTAAATTCCAAAGGAATGGAGTATAGGAGGAATGGCAAACATCTTCTTCCTGTATGAGAACCATCATCATCATTGCAATCACAACATTGTATCTGTGATGCAAACTCTAAATCAGAGAACGAGTCAAACACTGTTTCCAGAGCAGAATGTGTTCAGTAGTCTGATTCTGTTCCAGAAAATGATTTGAACATTTCACAGGTCAACCATTTTGCAGAAAATGTGTCAGTTGCTAAATCAAATTCCCAATTTTATGTCACACAATATGGGCAAGTGTCTAAACCAAGTGTGAAATTCACAGTAACATGGACTTGATTGTATATACCTATATGTTTAATATTATATAATATATGTCTTTGGATTACCTGTGATTTCTGCATGCTAAACAGTCTCATAACAATTGTATGGTCTATTTCTCAAAGAGGGAGGATGTAGATCAGAGTGTAAGTGTGTGTGCTTGTATCTTTAAGGAGCATGTGAGGCTGTACGTGCGCTTATATAACCAGTACACATGTACAACCGTATTGCCATTTTGTTGGAGCAGCTAGGGAGTGAGCATGCATGATCATGCTCATTAATTGTATATAAGTTACTTAAGTTAGAGTCAATAATCAACAGTAGCAATGTGTTTGTATGTAATAAAGCTGCTTGAATAGAACCCACAAAGACTTGTTTATTCATGTCCAAATACGAAAACGGCAGAAGGGAAACCAAATCCGCTGAGACCAAAAGGGGGCAATGAGGATGACCTTGCTTTTCAACTTGACTGCATTCTATAAGAATTTGGGGTTTAATGGAGTTCGTGGAAAGGTATATAGGCATATAGGAGAACAGGGGCCAGTTTTGCAGAAGAGAATCCCTCAGAAATTCTCCTTCTTGGGGAATCAGGGCAAAGTAGCTGCTGCATTTGTTTAGGAGCAAAACAAACAGGCCACAGCAAGGCTGACCCCAAACCTGGAAAATCTTGTCTGACACTTTTCGACTGGGGGGACCATTCATGAGGTAACAGTATGCACTGGCTCAATTTGTCCACTATCACATTTGACTTCCCTGGAATATGCATTGTATCAGAAAGCAGTTGGATGTGATCGCCCACAGCCACACCCTGAGGGCTTCTCAGCACAGAGGGTAGGATCTGGTTTCCACTTTTTTGTTGATGTACTAGACTACTGACATGTCTGATTCAATTGCAATAGTTCCTAGAAGGATGCCCTCTGTGAGGAGAACATTTATGTGCAGACTGAGCTCTTTTGGGGACCAAGTGCTTTGGACTATCTTCCCCTGCCAAACCCCCCCCCCCCCAAACCTAGCTGGGAAGCATCTATGATCATTGTGGCTTTGAGCTGTAGGAAAATGAACATATAGCCTTGAGAAACTTGATCTAAATTAATCCACCAGGTGAGATCCCTTTTGGATGCACTTGTGATAGAGACGGACATCGACTTAGGATGGTGAAAAATGGTCCATTGTGTTGCAAGCAACTATTGTAAAATTGTCATATGGAACCTAGCCAGGGGAACCAGAGTTATAGATGCTGCCATGGGCCCCAGTGCTTAGAGGACTGAATGCGCTGGAGCTTTGTGGTTGTTGATTATGACTAGTACTTGATTTCTGCTTGTCTCCCTTGTCTCCAGACTTGATGGGGGAAGTGTGGCTATTATGGTCCTCATGTTCAAGGAAACTCCTATAAAATCTAAGGTTTGACCAGAGATATTTCTAACTTTATTATAATGCTCAGGTAAGAGCATAGATGTTGAACTGTCTCTCTTGCCTCCAACAGTCGATCCCTGGTGGTAGCAGTGATGAGCCAGTCATCCAGATTTGGAAACACATGGAATCCCTGCAGTCTCAAGTGAGCTGCTATTACTGCCATGCATTTGATAAACACCCAGGGGCCTGTTGTAAGGCCAAAGGGCAGAACCCTGAATTGGTAGTGACTAGCTCCCAGCCAGAAATGAAGGGACCTTCTTGAGTATCTATCCATCTTTATGTGGTAGTACACATCTTAAAGTTCTATCAAACACATCCAATCATCCTTTTCCAGAAAGGGAAGAATGGACTGAACCATGATCTTCCAGAATTAGTTTTTTCAAACAGATTTTTTCAGGTTGCTGAGATCCAGAATGGGTCTCCAGTCCCCTGTCTTTTTTGACACTAAAAAGAATCTTGAGTAAAATCTGGATTCTCTCTGATCTGGTGGGACCTCCTGGATCACTCTTTTTCCTAAAAGCCTCTGTATTTGTATGGCTGCTTTTTCCCTCTGACTGGGTGGGATGTCTGGGAATTTCTTTGATGAGGGAGTGGGTTGGAAAAATGGTATTGTGTAACCTCTGGAAATGATCCTCTGTGCCCACGAATCAGAAGAGATTAGTAGGCAGGCTCTCTGTTGTAGGGATAAGTGACCCCCCCCTCCCCAATTACCTCCTGAGGGTGACAGTCGGTACCTCCTTTCAGGAGTACTGGAAGGATTTACCAGAGAAGGAATCTCTGAAACTATGATTCTGCACAAGAGTGGCATCTTCCATTAAAGTTTCCCCCTCTTCCCCTAGGGGAACTCTCACCAAGTGTGTCCTGCGTAAACCTTTAGGAGTTTCTGAACCACATTTTTCCACTACTTCACTGATTCCTAGAAAAAGGTCTCTGAGGAGTGGAAAAACATACGCCCAAGGTAGAAAGGATTTTACAATCCTTCTCGCACCTGATCAATGTGTTTCAGACTGTAGGACCAAACAAGGACAAGCTGTCAAAGAGAGCATTGATGAACGAAGATTTGAAGGGCTCAACAAAGTCGCATAGCTGCAACCAGGCATGCCTCCTTATGGAAAAGCCTGAAACTGCTGCTCTAGTAGTTCCTTTGGCTATATGTGAAATGAGCCTTATGAAAGAATTAGATATGGAGGTTATGGTGGCAAACTGAGATGTAAAAGATTTGCATACCTCTTCAGAAACAGCTTCTGAGAGGGTATCTGAAAGTTTTTTAATCAGATCCCTCAGCAATCTAGTAAGGTGTGATTGGTAAGTCAAGGACCAAAGAGCAATGGTCTGACACATAAACTTGCTTCCCAAACTTGTCCATCATCCAAGATTCCTTGTTGGGAGGATGGTTAGAGGAATTTCCCTCTGCTAGTTCCTTCTTTGTGGCACCTGCTACCACCATAGTATACACAGGCAATCCCTTGGTCCAAAAAGGTTTATCCTCAGGGGCCATGACAATTTTGTCTGGTCTCTTGGGATTGGCTCAGTGATGTCAGGCAGTTACCATGCCCACCAAGAGATCAACTCAATGAGCTCATCGATGGGTAGAAACACCCAGGAGGTAGATGGGCAGGTATAAAAATCCTGCAGGTGCAAAGATTCCTCAGTCAAAAGGTTAATGGGCTTCCAATCATCCCTCTGTTTAAGGATTTCTAAGATGTCTCCAAAGGAGACATCATCAGGGGGTGATCTGTGGGACCATTTGTCTTCCTCAAAATTCCGTGTCTTCCATGATGGAGTCTTCTGTTCTGGGGAGTCTAAGTGCTTCCTCTTACACAGCTTCTTCCTAGAGACGTCCTCTGTGGGATGACCTGCAGAGGTCTCAGAAGAAGATGGGATATCCTGCCAGGTAATCTGAGTCTTCAGTACTGGCTGTCCCTGTAGAGGGAATGGTTGAGGCTCTCAGTATGAGAGTGACAGGGATAGTGGTTCTGAGAAGGGATGGCTCAACTTACTGACTGATGTAGCCAGGGCCCTCTCCATAGCCTCAAAGGCAGAACCACACGTAGACAAGAGGGACCCCAGTACCAAAGGGGTGGACCTTGGAACCATAGTTCCCCCTGCAACAATGAGAGCTCCCCTGAGGCCGAAGCAGGGGCTGAGCTTATCAATGCCAAAGCACCAAGGTGCAGGGAAAGCTCTGCAAAAACTTGAGTTGACCTAACCCCTCAGTACTGATAGGCAAGTTATTGCCCCAAGAGCCAAAGAACTCAGAGTAAAAGCTGGTGCTGAAGACAAGGGTGTCTTCGGAACTGACACCATCGGTACTAGGTGGCTTAGAACCAAGGACTCTAAAACCTCCAGAGAAGTTAGAGGAGGAAGAAAGGGAAGAGAAGTTGAAGGAAGTGATCCTTGATCCACAGAGGTAGGAATCGAGGGGGTCCCTGTCACACCTTGAGCCCAAACAAATCTACCTCGCCAATCTCTCCATGTCATCTTCTGTAAGGCTCTTAGAAGAATGTGTAAGACAATATATGGAGACCTAGGCCTTTTCAAAAAGGACAATGGCAACCTGTCAGAAAAAGGATCAATAGAAGGGGAATAATGAGTCCTTGGGATAGACAGGAACTCTTCAACAGGCGGTGTCAATTCCAAGGAAGTTTGCTTTGAAAGGGAAATTGGTTCTTGGCTAACTAGCGCCAATGTCACTGGTTCCAATGATCCTGTTGGGTCCAAGAGTGAGGTCAATTTTCTTTTAGGTTCCAAAGAAATGGTCAGAACCAAGAGTTTCCCTGTCTCCGCACTGGGTGCCAAGGGAGAGGTTGTCACCGAAGAAGTCCTCTTTTTGGCCTTCTCTGACATTCTCAAGAAGGAGGAAGAAAAATCTGGACTGGGCTAAACAGGTTTACTTTTTTGTTTTGACTTGACTGGTGGTGAAGCTCCAGATACAGCCTCCTCAAATGAGGAAGGAAGAAGACCTTTAATAATCAATTTATTTTTCCTTTCAACCAGTGCTCTGTGGCTGAAGGAGTGACAAATAGAGCAATCCTCCTGCAAATGAAGAGGGCCCAAACAATATACACAGAGTGAGTGAGAATCAGAGTATGGGATTTTATCCCTACACTTCTCACAGTGCTTAAACCCAGAAGGCTTTTCTTTATGATGAAAAGGGGAGAGGAGATACTAGTGATAATATCTAGAAATACTTTTGTGAGAAGGGAAAGGGTAAGGATAGAAGGATATGCAAGAGAAAACAACAAGTAAATGATATTTCACTTATCTGACTCAAGAGGCTGATAACCACTCCTGAATCGCAAGGTGGCAAAAAAGATCTGAGGTAAAGTAACTAAATGCACTGTGGGTAAGGACTGAGCTTGAGAGTTTTTTGGTTTTCACGAGCTGTAGAAGCAGTCACGTTGGTTCTGAGGGATCAGAACTGAACCCACACCTTGAGCAGAAAATGAAAACTGAGAACATCAGAGCTGCAGTTTTTTAACATTATTAGCTGAGCTGAACTCCATGGCAATGGCTAATTTGGAGAATGATTTTTTTCTCAAATAACAAGACTGAAAGTTGACTTCCTGAGAAGCACTGATCTGTGATTAATATATCTTGAATGCTAGGTCAGATTCCTGATGATGAGTCTGAAGTTAAAGGGTGGGCAGCCACTTCAGAAAAGTGGTCTGTAGGTGAGAGAGTTATGAATGAAAGAGGCTTTGGTAGTAACAGGCAGCCACATAACCTCTCACGAAGATAGGCACTGATGATCCTGTTTGCTGAATAGGCTGATCGGCCTGCATAGTTTGTTAACAATGTCCTGTAGAATTTTAGAGTTTTATACATAAGTTATGACCTATGATGGGAGCATATTCCAGCCTGGGGATGAGCACCATGACTTCAGTGGCTCTCCTGGCCTTGCCAACAAGAAAACTGGATAGCCTGTAAGAAAGTTTTAGTTTTGGAAGGATACTGTAGGCGACTGAAACTATATCGATCAAACCACAGAGGTGCTGGTCAAACAGCACTCCAAGGTATTTCTTTTATTTAGACTTATATGATTAATGCTGCTTGAAGATTCTTGTTTGAAATAATGGAGCCCTGATCAAAATGTGAGAATATCCTGTACAACCTTTTTATAATTTAATATTTAAGTATGTTTGAGCTTCCTAGCCAGGGACTGGCTCTTCTTCAGCTGCCTAGCCTCTCCCTCCTCTGAGCAACTGTCTTTCTCCCTGGACATTGGTCGCCATCCTAATGTCACAGTTAATGGAGAAATTATCCACCTTCAGGGAAAGGAAAAAGAGATAGAAGCATCCTGACCAGTGTTACACACCCTAACTTTAGAAATTTTTGTATGCCCTAATTTTCCTGTAAAGGGAGGTTGCAATGACATAAGCACACATGCATAGGTGTTCCTGCTCATTAAGTGTTCATGTTGGCCCTCATCTCCATTGTGCACATGCATCTTCGGGGCACTAATCCTGCTCTCCAGCCATCACTAGAATGCAGCATAGTGCTTCGAAAAAACATGCACTTGCCCTAAGGTAGCTCAGCTGCTCATCAACCACTCCAGCCTATTTTACTGGTTAACCTCGGGTCATCGAGATTGCTAGGTGATCACAGGTTGTCAGTGATTTTTGTAGGTTGTGTAAGGAGAGGATGGATCTGCAGAGGACAATGTTGTCTGCATACATACTGAAGCATAAAACAAGGAAATCATGTATGCTATTTTCTCTGCATCCCAGATAACCAGTAATTTTACTCCCCAACAAACAATAAAGAACTGTATTGAGTTTTTTTTATTAATATCTATTTATATCTATAAATTACTTAAAAAGTAAAGCAACATCTTTTGTTGCAGACCCACATCTTCGTGAACGTATAAATCTCATTGCTAAATTTATATTCCTGCCTTTTTTGATCTATATAAATTACTCTGTTACTAAAATCTGCATTGCAGTCATCTAGAAAATTGCATTATGTGCCCTGTGATTCACCCCATATGCAGCAAAACTACCAGTGCAGAATGGCAGGGTGGCAATGAGAATTGTTTTGCACAGTGGTGGAAATGAAAGCAGTGTGTACCACTACAGACCTCAAAAAGACCAATAAATGCTTGTCCCCATTGACTCCATGTTGTCAGTGAGCTGCTGGCAGAGCTGGGGGACATCATCACAAACTGCAAACAACATGGCAATCAGTTCCATGCAGGAGGGATGTTGCAGCAGGGTTGACATCATCACAAATCACATACAACATGGCAATCAGTTCCATGAGGGATGGATGTTGCAACAGGGGTGACATTATCAGAAACCCCACACTACACTGCAACCAGTCCCACGCTTGATGGATATTGCAGGAGTTTGTGCCTAGATGATAGTATGGCACATCTGTTAATTCATTCTGAATGCCACCGTAACATGGATCAACTGAGATCCATGATGCAACTGAGCACCCATGCAGGCCCGCTCAGTAGTAAGCATGCCCAAATCAGATGCCACAGTAGCCACAGGGAGAGCTTGTTGGTTCTCAGAACCACAGGGTCCCCTCTCCTAGTTGGGATGGTGGGCACATGCCCAATACATCTTAGGTTTATCTGTGAGCTGTCCCATACTTTCATGCTGTACTGTAGATGTTTGTCCATCACTGATGGAGGTAGAGGGTTCCACTGTGTTCTGGGGTTGTGAATCAGGTATGTGTATCTCATCATCATTGTCAGTCCCTGCACACATACCGACATCAACTTGTTACCTTACCCTGACTTTACAGGCGTCGCTGCCCTGTTAGTATACAGAAAAGAAAAAAGAGTGGGCATAAAACAGAAAACTCGTCAAACATTGGATTAAACATAAATACCAGTGCTACAACTGTGTCCCTGTGAAATGCATGCTAAGGTTGTTAGTGCAATCCCAGCCTACCTCTGCTGCTATTCTGAAGTAGTTGAACCTAATATTCCTATAAAAACATAAGTAATATATGATGTGGTCAGCTTACAGTCTGTACGTGCACTGTTTCTGTTTAGAAATCTGTTGTATGTCATACTACCCTGGAGCATCACCCACAGAGAGACACAGGGCTAGAGCTATCCTGATGCCAGTGTGCAACCCTCCATGGATGATCCCAGTGCCATTGTTGTCCTGCAGGGATTCTAGGAGCTCCCGCAGTTCTGAATGTTTGCTGCTGTTCCATGCCTCCCACCCCATGGCAGATCTCCCAGCTGCTATCGAACATGCCTTTGCCTTGGTATAGCATAGCATGTTGTAACACTCCTGCAGCACTGTTGTAATGTGCTGTATTGAATTTCATTTCTCCATTACACTATTTATGCTTGCACGATGTTTGTACATAGTTATGAAACTTTTCTCTCACAGAAAAGCATTGCTCCTCATTCAGAACTTCACAAGTAAGAAAGAAAGAGAGAAAGAAAAGAAAAGAAATGTTAAAAATATAATGTAAAGCAATGTATTATAATATAATATAATATAATATAATATAATATAATATAATATAATATAATATAAAGACCTAGATTGTGGGTGGAAGGTGGCCTGGCAGTTGTGAATCAAGAATTACTTAAGTACAAAAGATACTTAGATAGTAGACTGTTTTAAAGCTACATCAGCATGGAAACCAAAATACAGTTGAAGACAGATTTGTTTATTTTCTTTTATTTTTTTGTGTTTAAGTTAAGAATACTAAGGCAGTATAGTCATGAGGGAGACAAGCACATTTAAACATAGATGAATACATGTCCAATAGTGCTCACTGTCAAATCCTCACTCATTCTCATTCAGTCCTCTATATGTTAAAGTACACATAACTTTATCACAGTAAATAGAAAAAAACACAGTTTCACTTATTCATTCATTCTTCTATTTTTTATTCTCTGCTTTATCCATTTCAGGGTCACTGGGGAACAAGATCCTATCTTGGCAAGGAGGGGAAGCCTAAGGCAGAGAACCAGTCATAGACAGAATGCCAACCCTCGTAAAGATACACATAAACAGTCATTCACCCAAACTTATGTCTACATCAAATTTAGGCTTTTGTCAATCTGCCTAATGTCATGCCCTTGGAGTGTGGAAGAAATGGATGTCTGTGGCAAAAAAAGTTAATACGTGGATATAGGGAGGGCATTTAGACTCCACACAGAGGGCACCCTTTGGAACCAAACCTGAGAGACAAGAGCTGTGAAGAAACAATGCTAACCAATGCAATATTGTGATAATGTAAGCCAAGCACTATGAAACAGCTATTTCACCTCATACACACACTAGATAATAGCTATTCTAATTCCAAAATCACAGGTGGCAAATTTGTGCCAGAAAACAAACAAATGGGGCTAGTAGCAGTCAAAGCTCTTAGATGATAGCAACCAAGAGTGAAAGGAGACACATTTTGCAGTCTAGATCAGATACTTGCCAATCTAACCCTGCAGACAAAATGGTACCAGATTTATTCAGTGTATGTTTGCATGTGTACATAGGGTAAGGGTTAGATATAAGCCCACATGACTAGTCATGATGCTGGTCTATTAAGAGCAGTCAGTTTTGCTCTATAAGACACAGGAGGGAGTGTAGAGGAATTGGACACAACTAACCCAGTTACTAGGGTAACTAATGGACATGGTCAAAGGCAGAGCCACACTTGTCACACTGGCATATCTTGATGCAGACACCTACCACATTGCCAGTGAATGGATTATTCACAAATCTTTGGGACGTCTTGGAGTTTTTTAAATCCAGATACTTATGCTGTGAAGCCCTAGCAAACCCTGGTCTCCTAACATTTTTTAATTAGAATCAGCTTCTTGGTAATCTTTCTGAAGCCTTTGGTGGAGCCTTTAGTGCAAGAAAATGTTAGGCTTATGGGGAACTGTCAGAGTATCGTTACATCCTGATCTGGTCACACAGCTACATTTTACACTGTTGCTTGAGTGCCTTTCAGGGTCCCACTTAAATGACCATTTTCATTGTCTGAGTTACTGACTTGATTTAATACACAGACAATTAAATTCAATGTAAACTCTACAAAATAGTGCAAATGAGAAATGAGAACCCAGGAAAGGATTATGGGGAAGCAACAGACCTCTCAACAGCCTCTGTTTTGGAGGAATGTACATATTTTAAGGTCTGATTTCCTCCTGCACATACTGTACCTATCTTTAGAGGTATGCTGCCTATAGTTTCAAACTTGATATTACTCTTCATAGAATTTTCTGAATTCTCATCAACACATTGCACGTAGTGCACAGAAAACCACACTACATGACCTATATACTAGTTGCACTAATAATTTTAAGAAAGAAGCACAAATCTTAACATCTCCCTTTTTCAGAGGCAAAAATAAATGACCTTGTGTGGTAGAATGTTGCAGTTTAGTTAAAGTTTACAAATTTTACACTGCCTTTTTGATAATAAGCTTACATTTTCCAACATTTTTGTCATTGTTTTTAAATGTGTTTTTGAGTAGTATCTCACATTCCTACTGCACGTAGGAAGGGTTATGTGCTATTTGATATTCAGGTTTTATGCTATTTAGATGCCCAAATTTTTGTTTGGATGTACTACTTTTCAAGGGTTGTTGTACCTACCTTCAATGTCTGCAGAGGAATTAAATGTACATGTTGTACAGTATTCTCCAAAACATCATAAGGGCTGATTACAAGAGCTTATATTCATCAAAAAGGAAGACAGTCAAGGTTTTTGGCCTCTTCTCAGCCAGGCCATTCCGCTAGGCAGCCCAAAGGACCATCCATTTTACATCTGTTAAACCACTGTTGAGCCATTACATTCACTTCATGTTATATCGGTATAGGGATTTGCGTAATGGACCCATCCTTTTATTCATCAGCCATGGTGTGAAGAGCTGACCACTGACAGTCATCCTTAGCTGGGTCAGGGTTTTTACTTTATATGCCTATAGCCCTTAACCACCTCCAGCCTTACCATCAACATCACCACTGGCCAGTTATCATGAAGAAATGCGTTGATACTTATCCTAATTTGGTAACATGTTTCCATACACTCAGGCTGCTTTGCCAGAGTGAGAACAGTATTGATCTGATCTGGTCTCTGTTCATGCAAGGGCAGTTCTTTGCCTTCTTACAGTTGGTGCTCCTGCGATGAGACTTAGCTAGCTCCCTCCCCTTGTGAGGGGTACAATAGCTAGATGTTCAGTTTTGTCTCTCCATAGTCGACTCTTCCAGTGTTTGGGCACTGCTCAAACCTTGGTAACCTAAAGAACTGTCACTGCTTTATTCCTGTCTCCACAAAGCCAGCTTAGCAGATAAAATATTGATAGAACGTTTAAGTATATAAATTCTTAAGAATTTGAAAAGGTACCAGGAACAAAAGGGTGGGGATGGGGGATGGGATAAGACACAATTTGAAAATAGAAAGAAGAAACACAAGGCATATTTTTCCACATGGAATGTGGGTGGTGATTAAAATGGCCATCCTGGACAGGATACAGGGTAAAAACTGTAATGATATTCAAAATTGAATGGAACATATATATGGTAGTTCTTATAACAGGTAAGAAAAAATAAGATGTTGGTTAAGTGGAATTTGAAACATATCCAAAAGGTACATAAATGGACAATCTAGTTGGGCTCAGCTGCAACTGTCTGCTATCCAAACTTATTTTTTCTACACATCTTTGAAGCACAGGTAATTCTGAACACTCAGCAAAGATCTAGAATAGATTCTCAACAGAGGTTCACTGTTGTAGACCACTGTGCTTCTACTTTTGTAAACTGCAGAAGGTCTGGCACTACCATACATCTGATGTAGATAATACTCTCACAGTACAGAGGAAGAATGAACACAGAAAGGTCTTCCGCAGGCTTGCATCAGTAATTACATTTTCATACAAAATAGAAATATCACCACTATAGTTTATTATAAACATTTTTAAGACAAACTAGAGCAACTTCTTGCCAGTAATTCAGCTCATCCTTCATCCTTCTGTTACAACACAGATCAAAAACGTATATGTGCTTATTTATTCAGGAATTCGATACTTGTTTTCTAGTTTCTAACCTGGTTTCCAGGCTTACCACTAAATAATCATGCCAGAGATGAATTGTATATGTTTTACCTCTGCTCGTGTTCTTTGATTTTACTAAAGGTACTCAGGGTATTATAGGAAATCTGATATAAAAATGAGTCTGAAAGAATTGGTCACAGATGGCAGTAAGGGAGTTTGTGTGCCTGGTACTGACTAACAACAAAATGCCTGGCATCCATCACTGCTGTGTCTGTTCGATTCAACCATTAACATTACAAAAAAAAAAAAAGTAAAAAATCTGGTGATGGTTGCTTTTCCCCTTTATGTCACAGTTCCTTTCTTAAAACATTACTTCACCACTTGATTAAACTTAGTGCTTGCCGAAAGGGGCAGAAATGCTTTGAGGCTTTCTACTAATGTTCATCTTGCTCTAAATTTACCAAGTAACTACATTTAAATATTATATGATTATTATCACTACAAAACTCATGCTAAATTATTAATGCCAAACAGCTAATCTCTGTGCACAGGAAACAAACTGTGCTCAGTATACAGGCAGGAAGCAATGTATGTTTCATGGATGAGACATTGACTGAAGGAAACTGATGGACAGGTGCCTCTCATTACGACACTTGGTTCAGTGTCCATTTTAAAGGATTTGTAGCAAGACTGTAAAGTCAACCTAGCCATTAGTTTGTAATTGAATATTATGGGGTTGCTGTAGCTTGCTTCCTGAAAACTTTGTTCTTCTTTTCATTTATATTTGGATTTGCCTGTGTTTTACTTTAATCATATTTACATTTGTGCAATGGTTCACTACACTTGTTTTGTACTGTTGATTTCATTAATGAGGAAAGCAGTGTTAAAGTCTGCTATAAATTCCTTCAGATGACCGTATCAGGGCTTTATTTTGGAGTATGCAAAACAAATAGTCACTAGAAGACTGAAGTCATACTACTGTTGTGATCCAACAAACTATGTTGGACTGAGTGCTACTGTTTTAAAACGTACTCATACAAATGCTGCATGTAGTCTGCATCAATCTAGTTTTCTAGCAATTTTTGTAACATGCCGAAAAGATATGCTTCTTGATTCAGAAGTATTAACCTCCCAGACTCCCCACAGCACCCCCTGCATACACACACACACACACACACACACACACACACACACACACACACACACTCACACACACGTGTTGGCATGCTATATTTTGACAACTTCACTTCTTTATTACTTTAAAATCAGATAGCATATTCTCCACAAACAAAAACATTGTGGACCAAATTAAAGTTAATAAACCAAAGAGTCTCTCAGTAGCCTTCATGAATATTTCCATTCAGCTGCAGAGGAGAGTTTTCAATGTTTTGTATCCAATGTAATTATACAGGTCATCACTAGGAGTGACCTAAATGTTAATTGAAAGTCCTCATTTGCTGATTTTGGCCTTCTAGTTTTACAGCTCTGTGTTCTCGTTTAGTCGATAAGCATGACAAGCAAGCAATAATGCTCAACAGGGTGTGTGTTACTGTGTAAATAATGCCCACCAAAGGGGTGTTATGAGGCCTAATGCTGCAGGTGTTTTATTTATTTATTTTTCTAATTACTATTTTTTATATATTTTTGATGTAATATAGTTCCTCCACCTAATGTTTCAAACTTGCTATAGTATATGAAAATGGTGTTGGAGGAAGCATTTTACATCCAAAATATAATTTTTTTTAAAATATCCAGACATTTACTCTAGTTTTTATTCCCTTACTGCTAAAATGTTTAGTTTGTCGACAGTCACTGCAAATTGAAGTTACTAAATAATGACATACATTTGAAGTTCAGACTTTATTTCCTACAGAAAACTCATGCTTGCACAAATCCTGTTATTTAAGCAACTTTATAATTTTATAAGAGCAATATAGCAATATTTACAATCTGTTCCTATTTTGAGCCTTTGTTCCCCTTCACTTTAGGCTTTATACAGATTTCTAAGAGTTCGAGAGGCATACAAACCTTTCAAATGATGCTGCTGCCAGTGGTCAGTTGATCTTTCTGTCCCACGCATCTTGCGTTTCAGAAAATGCATGCTAATACAAATCTTACTATTAAAGAAACTTTGTGATTTTATAACAGCAGTATTTACAATATGCTCCTAAGTTTTAAGCTTTTGTTCTCCCTTTATTTTAGACTTCATTCAGATATCTTAAGTTAAGAGGTCGAGAGGTACACAAACTTCATAACTGCTACTGCTGCCAGTGCAAGATCACTCACACTCTTCATACTCTCTCTCTGTCAACACACACTTCTGGTTTCATGCACCAAAGCACGCATACACTCCCACACCTAGACAGAAACACACACACCTTTTTGTGTTTCATTTACTTTTTTTACATTAAACAGGAAAAGTGCTGCTTAGTGCATGTAAAATAATATCTCAATCAATCTTGCTTGCACTCTCATGAACACATACACTCTCACACACAGATATAAATACACACTTTTTATTATTATTATTATTTTTTTTAATTTTAAGCTCATTAATCAGCAAAAGCACTGCTTAGCAAGCATAAAATAATGGCAACCAACAAGCTACTTTCAGACCAAGCTCCATGGCAGCTTAATATGCTGCCGTGAAGAGGCGGACTCATTTTTCAGTGGGCATTACCTATAGATTAACACCTTGCCAGAGAACAGCTGTTCTCAAATTAGGGTGCAGATCTACAAGTTGCCTATTCTGTAACAGCAAATAAAAACCTCTGGCTATGGTAGTTTTCTGGATTGTATCAAGCAATATCAAATTAATAATTAACATGGCTGAATACATTTTGGCTACCTACCTACTTATTGTCTGTGGTAATACAAAAAAACACAGGTTTCAAATGTTTTGTGACTCATGAAATATAATGAATTTTGATGCTGATTGCTAAGTTATGAACTATACAAATTGGACAAGAACATACTATTTGTCCCATGATGATGCAATACTCTATTTGAATTCAGATCACATCACAGATCAAGGTCACTATGTCTCACAAATATCTTCTCTGGTACATATATAGATATTCCAAATTTAAAGGTGTCATCAGCAAATCTCAAAAGGCTTATAAGCAAATGAAAAAGTTAATTATTAGCAGAGACCTTCTGTCTTGAGCAACAATGTGCATGTTTCAATATCCCAAAGACATTTGATATAACAGAGGCTTCTTAATCAAGTATAAAACTCCACTTCTTCACATTTTTGTCATCTGAGTGATACTAAGATTGTTATCCAGTTTGGAGTTTTTTTTTCCATGACAGAATATTTTAGTCAGTCAAAACATTAAGCACTACACCACATCATGAGTCTCCTACTTTACCATGAAAAAAATGTCATCAAGTTTGTAGTACAAACCCTTCTGTAAATTAAACCAGGTCTGCTTCAATGGACAGCTATCCC
This sequence comes from Protopterus annectens, assembly GCF_019279795.1. Classification (NCBI taxonomy): domain Eukaryota; kingdom Metazoa; phylum Chordata; order Ceratodontiformes; family Protopteridae; genus Protopterus; species Protopterus annectens. Next base: position 1,363,026,358 of record NC_056728.1, read on the forward strand.
CCTCCCAGACATGTACCTGGAGCATTTCTCCCAGTGCCTCTACTGAAAATTGCCTTCGTTTCAAGTCGGACTTTCCCAGTAGACAACTGTAAAATAAATAAATAAATAATTTCTTAAAAATCTAAAGACCCTAGTGTCCAGCAAACGTCAGTATTAATTAACAGATCCAACAAAGAAGTCATTGCACCTAGGACCTGCAAGAAGTCACGACCTCTGTATAAAGCAGAAAGTCAGTTGCATTAAACAGTTACTGTGATATAGTCTTCTTATCTACCTTAATAAAAATTTGACACAAATTCTTCCACTCAGAATTACTTCAACATTTAAACAAATTCAATCTTACTTTGAATTTGCAGCATGGTTTCAGACTTAACCATGACATTTACTTTGCCCTGGTAAGGGCTGTTGAGTACATCTGTGACCAGCTAAGATATGGTCAGAATGCTGCGCAATGTTTTTAGACCTTCTCCGAAGCATTTGATAACGTGGACTGCACAATGCTTCTCATGAACCTAAGTAGCTATGGCTTTCCTGTCAGTGCAACTATATGTTCAAAAATATTTGGAGAAAGGACAGCAATCATCCAAATAGAACGAAGCAGTCGCATACAGTGATATGGGTATGTCCATGCCACTGATGTCCATTTCGATGTGATACTACTGTGTTCATATCCAAAATACTGGCACCAAATAAGATTACCCTTAAGAATGCATGATAAATGCACTTTGCTGCCTTGAGTAATAGCCAACAGCTGTGACATCCAAACAAGATTTACATACAGATATATACATATATATATATATATATATATATATATATATATATATATATATATATATATATGTGTGTGTGTGTGTGTGTGTGTGTGTGTGCATTTGGTTTGGATACAGCTCACATTTATCGCTTGTCCCTGTTTACTGGTAATTTTCATCAGTGCTGAAAGTGGGCAAATTATTTTACAGTCAAGCTTCAACAGTTTGACTGTAGTATACTTCTGGAGTTTTCTTCTTTCTTCGTGGTTGTGTGAACGTAGAGTTACTACATTTCATTTCTGCTGTTGTAGGGGCTCCATCAGCAGGTAAAGCAAAGTTTTGAGTTGTTTTAAATTTTGTTTACATTTGTAATCACTTCAGTTAGATGGTGTTTTTTGTGGATAATTGTATTCGCTGTTTGACTTGTTTTACGTATGCCCTATCAACCGTAGTTCATCGGCAGATTAAAGAAAGATCTATCTATTTAGCTGTCTATCTGTCTGTGTATGTGTCTGTTTATGTGTATATGTGTGTGTGTGTTTGTGTGTGTGTGTGTGTGTGTGTGTGTGTGTGTGTGCATATCATTACTGCTGGAGCACAGTATATTATAAAAATGTTTCTTACCTTTGAATAGTGCCCCATATTCATAGATCATATTAGTTAATACTTTTCTGTCTCACTTACCCCTTTTGTCCTGTCACTTCTGTGACTTCAGTCTCTCAGTTCTTTTGACATGCGCTCATGACCCAATGCCTACATATCAAAGGATTTACTGAATACATGCTTTCATTATCTAATGCATTGTCTCTCATTTCTTCTATAATCTCTCCCTTTTTGACCAGGCTGCCAGTTCTTGCTGACTCCCCCCCACTTGTCTCTCTTCTCTAGTCTGATTTCCTTCCACTGCTCCATTTTGTGTTTTGTCCCTCCTCCTGTGACCAGTTTAGCCTGTTCAGGCCCTCTTGTGTCTAGCACTGGGCTTCCAAATCCCCTGAGCTTCAGCTGCAGTGTTTCCTCTTTGACCGAATGCTCTTCTTCTTCTTCTGTTTCTTGTGTCACTTTCTCTGCTTCTGCTGTGATTGTTGTCATTGCTGTCAGACTCTTCTATTCTGCTGGATTTCAGCTTTAACCAGTTTTTGTTCTTCACAACACTTTTAAACTTGTAAAAATAATAAAAAAATAATAAAAAGTAGTTGGTTCCAAAACAGCACACCACCAGCTGCGAATAAAATATTAAATAATTACAGACAGTATTTAGTGCTTTCATCTCATATCAAGCGAGACTTCATGAGAATACATTCATACAAAAGCCAAACACATTTAAATACTTAGGTTCATAGGTTCATAGGTAGGTACTAGGCTATCTGCCTGAAGGCATTTATAAGCCTAGCCAGAATGTGTTGGCTTTCGCCACCCCCTTAGATTAGCTCCCGATCACTGAAGTGATCCCCCAGGTAAACTTTGTTTCCCATCCACTCGTCAAAGTTTCTTTTGAAGAGTGTTAGTGAGGAGCTCTGCCTAATGTAGATTGGAATCTTGTTCCAAAGCATGCAAAGTCTCTGGGACAGGAATCTATCCCTCCAGCATGTCCTATTTATTGTTGTGGTGAGGTTTAGATCCCTAGAGCGTGTGGCCCGAAGGGATAAGGTATTCTTTAGGTGGAGCATGTCCATCAATTCTGGGTTGGACATGGCCTTGTATGTCAGGCAGAGATCACCTCTGAGCAGACGGTATGCAACCGAGTACAGCTGGAGTTTCTTCAGTCGAGCTGCATAGAGCATCTGTTTGAGGCCAGTGATCCTCTTGGTGAGGTACTTCTGTGGTCTTTCCAGCTGTTGCAGGTGTCTTGTAAGGTAGATCCTAAATGGGGCAAATTACTCTATGATGGGTCTGATGAGTGATGAGTAGAGGGGCACAATGACCTCTTTTGATCTGGTTGCAAATCCTATTGTGATTAGGTGGGCCCCATAGAAGGATTTTCTAACCACTTTGGCAATGTGATTATCAAAGGAGAGATTACTATCTACTTGGGTCCCCAGATTCCTTATTATGTCTTCCATATTTAGGGGACTACCACCTATGTGGTAGTTTGTAGGTACTTTGTTATTTCCAAAGGGAATAACTATGCACTTTTTGGCATTTAACTTGAGGCAATTATTTTGACACCAGGTATCCATCTCGGTGAGACCCTTTTGGAGGATGTCTGTGTCAGTCAGTGAGTCAATTATAACCCCTAGTCTGCAGTCGTCTGTGAACTTGGTCAGCCATAGTCCTCCTGTGCTTGTCTGTACCTCTGAGAAGTATATGCCAAACAGGAGGGGTCCTAGGACTGAGCCCTGGGGAATGCCACTTGTAACCAGTTTAGAGTCAGACCTAGCTCCCACAACTCTCACCATGTGGGTTCTGTCCATGAGCCAGTTGACAACCCATCTTGTGACATAGGGGTTTATGTTCAGGCTGGTGAGCTTGTCTATAATACCAGAATGGGGAATGGTGTTGAAGGCCTTTGGGAGCTCTAGGTAGGCTGTGTGTACCACCTTTCCCTCAACTTTAGCCTTGGTAACTGTTTCAAAGAGGTCCACCAGGTTTTGGAGGCATGATCTGCCCTTAACAAAGCCAAACGTGGTAGGGTCCAGTGTTTGGAGGTTCCCAATGTCTCTGTTAACGAGTTCCATGATGATGCACTCCATAGCCTTACAGACCAAGCTAGTCAGGCTTATAGGGAAATAGTTCCCGGGGTCTGTTGTAGCTCCACCTTTGTGGAGAGGAATAACCGTTGCTGTGCACCATTCTATGGGTACGTAGCTTGTGGAGAGGCTGAGTTTTAACAGTGTGTTTAGGTGAGGGGTTAGTTCATCTTTGAGCTCATGTAGGACCCAGCCTGGGACACCACCTGGTCCCATTGATGCCTTATTTTTAGCTTTGGAGAGGGCTATTTTAACCTGAGTGTCTGTGATTTCAGGGACTCTACATTCTTCTGGTATGGTTATGGGCCCTTTTGGGGTGAGAGGGTGGTGAAGTCTGCACTGAACCTGTCTGCCAGGATGTTGGCAATATCAGTTGGTTCAGTGTATTTTGTGCCATTCTGCACTAACTCCGAGCAGATCTGAGCATTGCCACTTAGATTCTTGACATAGCTAAAGAATGCCTTGTGGTTATCTTTGGAGTCCTTGGCAAGTTTTCTGTCAAAGCTCGCCTTGGACGATTTTATGAGGGATCGTAGTTTCTTGCTGATACTGATCAGGGATGTCTTCCCTTCTTGGGATTTTACTCTTTTCTGTACTAGTCTCCTCCTTCTATTGTATAGCTTGTTTATGGCAGGGGTCCACCAGACTGGTTTCCTTTTCTTGGAGGAGTGAATCTTGGTTTTGCTTGGGATAGCACGATCCATGCATTCTTGTAGGTGCCCGTAGAATGCATTAGTAAAGGATTTTGCATCTTGGACAGCGTTATCCTTTATCATGGGGGACTTTGAAACTTTCCACCTCCGTCTTAAGTAATGTGAAGTTTGCTTTTGAAAAGTTTTTCACGGTGGTTTCTTTGTCCGGGGGGTGGGGGTGGAATGTGGATATCCAAAGTGATTTGTTTATGGTCAGATCTAACCAGCGAGGGGCTGACCTCTGGTGTGGAACACTGGTCGCCCATATTGGTGATGACCAGGTCCAATATGTTGTCACCTCTGGTGGGAGTGTTGACCAGTTGTTCCAGAGTGTTTGAGTTTATAAATTCTAGGAAATGTTGGGCAAGGGAGTTAGTACTTGAGTAGTTCTCCAAGTTATTTATTTATTTATTTTTTATTTTACATTTGTTGACCGGGCTAGTCTAACTGGATATATGTCCATTTTCAGTAGAGGCCCGGGAGATAAGCTCCGAGGAAGCACAAAAATATAATCACATATACAAAGATTAATTTCATGTTAAACATTGCTAGAAAGAAAGACCAGGAATAATCTCAGAGTTCCAGGGAGATAAGATCTGAGGAAGCATGAATATAATAACATATACAAGATTAATTTCATGTTAAACATTGCTAGAAAGAAAAACTAGGAATAAGTCCAAGATTAGTGTTTGTGTAGTTGAAATCACCCAATATTAGGGTGTTTGGTAGGACCTTTATGTTACCCAGTGTTTTCAGAAATGTGGAATGGGGGTCCTGGGACATGGTGGGTGATCTGTAGCAAGCTACAATTTGAATTGCAGTTTTGCCTGTTGTTAGTTGCACGTGGATAATCTCTAAAGCATCGTGCTGTGCCACTAACCTGGAGGTGTGGGTATCCTTGATGAATATGGATACTCCCCCGCCTTCTGTATTTCGGTCCAAGTTCTGTGGCCGAAATGTATGGTATGAGTTGTAGCCTGGTACTGTTGGGGTGCTGTCTGGACCCTTAAACCATGTTTCTGTTACTGCACATATATCAATATTCTCCATATTGAGGAGTGCCTCGAGTGTGTGCATTATGACGTTTAGACTTCTGGCATTGAGTAGTATTACCCTCAGATTTTTGTTACTTGTGCTATTTATGGTGGTGGGATTGTCTTTTGAGCCTTGCCTAAAAAAGGCACTATGGGGGTGGCAAGAGCCTTGGCCAGTATTCAAAAGCCTAATGGTGACAGGTGCAAGCCATCTCTAGCGAAGCAGCATGGCTTGTCGAGCATGTCATCCCAGGCAGACAGACACTGTATCCCCTTTGAATGACACCAGAAACTTAGCCAATTGTTGAAATTGATAATTTTTTCTTTATACTGTGGTATCATTCTTGGTGAGGGCAGGATGCTACTCAGGGTCAGGGTCATACTGGCCTGGGCTACGTGATCAGAGAGCTCTTCCATGTCTCTTTTCATGTAGTCCAGGGAGGTACGGCTCAGGTCATTCACACCAACATGGACAATGACAGAGTCATATTTGTACTTGTTCTGTAGTGACCTGAGTGCTTGTGTTATGTGGCAGATCCTGGCACCTGACAGGCAGCTAACAGTAACCTTCTCCTTATTCAGCCTAGTGAGTGGGACGACAGTGTGCCTGACTATAGAGTCATCTATTACTAGTATGTTGGGTATGTTAATTTGCCTTGAGGGCTGTGATTGCGTGGCACACTGGTTTTGTGAAGTATGTGTTTCATGGTTTGTGTTGGGGGGGTTGAGGTTGCCTAGATGTCTGCTTTGGAGGGCTCTGTTGCTTTTGCAGATTTTTATTTAGAGCCTCCAAGTATGGTTTCATGTATTTACTTGCGTTTTTTGCTGGTGCTGGTTTAATGGGTCTACATGAGACTGCTGGTGTGATGTCAGTATTTCCCTTCTCCTCTTGACTGTCTGATCCAGTCTTGGGTTGAGAGAGCTTAGCCTCCAGTTTGGCTGTATAAATGCATCTCTCGCATGTCTTAATGTTTAGTGGTAAGAGGAGAGGGTTGTCTGTGTACATGAGGCAGTTGCAACATTGCCTCAAAATGCCCATATTCACCAGTTGGACTGGAGAGTACACCTGAAACTGCCCTTTGGACATGCCTGGATAGGTACAGTAAGCTGTTTTACTGAATGGCTGGTAAGGTCAAATAGAGAGCCTTGTCCTTTTGCAGTGCTAGGGTTTATAAGTGCTTGCTATGAGTTTTGAGCAAGTGCCAGGCTGAGAAATGAATGGGTTGAGCACTTAAGTTGAATGTTTGTCTAGTTCCAAGGGAAAAATTGAAGACGAGACTTTGTGGAGCCGAGAATAGTTTTACCCAAGCTCATCGGCGCTGTCCGGTGCACAAAACTGGGCAAATGCAGTTTTTATAGCAGGAAAATGAAAGAATGGCCAATAAACTACTACTTTCCTGGCTGAAACCACTCCTCCAGGGACAGACAGGCTGCTCAAAGCTCCCCTCTCTCACAGGTGAACAGAGAAACTTCCTTCTATCCAAGTAAGGTATGGGCAAACACAGAGATTTGTAACACAGCCCTGAATTCAGCACTAACCTAAAAACTGGACTATACTAGCTTAGAAAGGCAGGAAACAAGTATATATATACACATATATATATATATATATATATATATATATATATATATATATATATATATGTATATATATATATATATATATATGGGTCACCTTTAAAATCCTGAAAGCTCAAAATCCTGAATCTCAAAATCCTGAACACAAAATCCTGAAAGCTCAAAATCCTGAAAACTCATAATCCTGAATCTCATAATACTGAAAAACATACAGGACACCAACACTGATGTGTGATTGTGCGGACATTCGGGGTAGGGAGCAGGTCAGGTAAGTGTGCGATTGTGATGGATGTTAGGGTTAGGGGTTAAGTGAGTTAGGGTTAGGGTGCGGTGAGGTGATTGTGCGATAGTGACAGAATTTGGGGTTAGGGCGGGTTAAGTGAGTTAGGGTTAGGGCACAGGTGAGGTGAGTGTGCGATAGTGACGGACCTTAGGGTTAGGGTCTGGGTTAGGGTAAGTGGATAGATAGTAGTGTATGTGCAGTGTAGTGTATCTGCAATATAGTCTGTGTTGGTGTCCTGTATGTTTTTCAGTATTATGAGATTCAGGATTATGAGTTTTCAGGATTTTGAGCTTTCAGGATTTTGTGTTCAGGATTTTGAGATTCAGGATTTTGAGCTTTCAGGATTTTAAAGGTGATCCATATATATATATATATATATATATATATACATACATACATATATATATATATATATATATATATATATATATATATATATATATATTTTTTTTTTTTTTAGAAAATAAAGCAGATGCAATCAAAAAAACACTAAATGCGTATAAAAAGATGCTTATTGTTATATATCTCAGTTCAGAGTTGTAGTCAATGCCCCTAGTAATAAAGTAGGAAGAAAAACAAATACAGTAAAAGCAGATGATTAAAGTGCAATTTTTTATATATAAAACAATAGAAAATGAGCAATCTGATTTAAACAAGTTACCCAATTAACCAGAAAAAAAAACTCAAAACCGAGCCCTGTTCCAGCAGTCTTCAATCAGACAAGTTCTAACTGCACACTCCCACTACTAGGGTGCAGGGGAACCTTCTCCAAAAAAGATGGCCTGGATCAGTGCTCAAGTTATACAAACAAAGCTAGATTCAGCAGGCCTGAATCTGGTCCTGTGCTACAGCAACAAGGTGCACCAATTTCAGAAAGAAACAGTTTGAATAAGCAGGCACAATAAGCCTGTGACCAAAAATTCCCAGCTCAGAAGGAAATATTCCAGCCTCTACTCCCAGAAGAGTGCAGACCACAAACCTTCTTAATGTGGAATAACTGGCCTGAAGCCCAAGTGCTTAAACCAAAGCTAATACCCTTTTAGAATAGCAGACACTGAGCTTTCAATCAGCAATTCCCAGCTTAGAAGGATGTGAGCTACCTGTCCTGAGGCTACAGTGCAGACCACAAACCTTCTTAATGTAAAACAACCAGTATGAAGCCCAAGTGCTTAAACCAAAAGACTTAGAATGACAGTTACAATTTAATCAGGCTACTACCGAGCAGCAATAAGTGCAGCAGAATAAATAAAATTGAGTACTTTTAAGAAGAGGCAAAAGCAAAATAAAGTAGGAGGAAACAGAAATACAGTAAAAGCAGATGAATTTTTTTTTGTTAGTAAAGTGCAAGGAGAGAGGAAGGAAGAACCTAAGTGGGTTGGCCTTCTCAAATATTCTCTCTGTATTACATAGAGTGAACACTAGACTCAGGATATGATCTCTCTGTACTCAGTTAAGTGAGCAAATGAGATGGAGTCAGGAGGAGTGTTCTAATACAAACTTACAGGAGGGGCAGGCAATTCCAGAGCCACCAACACTAACACCAAAACAAGAACAGGGAGGATAGGCAGGGACAAACAAGAAGAAGAATAAGTACAGTTGTACAGATAATAGAGATATTACATCAAAATGCAGACAAAAAATGAGAATAAACAATTATCTTTTCTCAATATCACAGCTGGCAGTAGGTCAATCTCTCTGCAGCAGCCTGAGCAACAGGTATATCTGATTTAAAACACAGGACAGAAACCAAACAATACAGATGCAGGAATACTTTGGCCAGATGAAACCAGTTCTGAAAACTTACTGCATCTAAGAAAACAGACAAGGCCTCCAGACAAAGGATTTCACTACAACTGAGGTCAACACTAAGAGAATATACAGCTATAACACACAAGAAGAAGAATAAGTACAGTTGTACAGATTACAGAGATATTAAATCAAAATGCAGAACTAAAATGAGAATACACACTTATCTTTTCTCAATATCATAGCTGGCAGTTGGTCAATCTCTCTGCAGCAGCCTGATCAACAGGTGTATCTGATTTAAAACACAGGACAGAAACCAAACAATACAGATGCAGGAATACTTTGGCCGGATGAAACCAGTTCTGGAAACTTACTGCCACTAAGAAAACAGACAAGGCCTCCAGACAAAGAATTTCACTACAACTGAGGTCAACACTAAAATATATACAGGTACAACACACAAGAAGAAGAAGAAGTACAGTTGTACAGATTACAGAGATATTAATTCAAAATGCAGACAAAAAATGAGAATAAACACTTATCCTTTCTCAATATCACAGCTGGCAGTAGGTCACTCTCTCTGCAGCAGCCCGAGCAACAGGTATATCTGAAAGGTAATAATTTTAGGAAGAAATGTGATTTTTGTAATGGTGTCTTTAAATATTGATTACTGTTGTCATGTGACCTGCATTTTTAACTGACAAGGTTATTTAAATGCTTTTGGCTTTTGTATGAATGTATTCTGATGAAGTCTCACTTGATATGAGATGAAAGCGCTAAATACTGTATGTAATTATTAAATATTTAATTTGCAGCTGGTGGTGTGCTGTTTTGGAACCAACTAATTTTTATTATTTTTACAAATTTAACAGTGTTATGAATTATATAGCTTATCTTTCTGGGTTGGTGTCCGTTTGCACTAAGGACTCCCTTGATGAGAGTTTGATTCCCCTGGTGTGGAGAATTTTAACTCAGAACTACAGCAACTTCGAGGGGATGTCTCACAGCTTAAGGGCAAGTTAACAAGACTCATAGAACTGTTTTCCCAGAAAGAAAATGTTAATATACCAACTATTTCCACTGAAAATGCTTCCATGCAGTTAAATTCAATGAATGGTGAACCAGTACAACCAGTACAAGTGACGCAGGATTCCTATGCAGGTTCCCAAGGCAGCCAAGGTGAGAGTGGCCTGATAGGCTTAGCCAGACAAGAGGGAGGTACTATGCCTCTGCAGGAAGCTGCGATGTCATCTGAGGGGTAGCACAGCACCAAGTAACTATCTAATGTACAGCATGGAGGAGATTTTGTCTTGGTGGAACAAAATGACAACAGTTTTTCAATTTCATGCAGTCAGGTGACTCGCAATACAGGTACTGTGACTTCTAACTCTAATTTATGCCTTACACCGGTATCATTTAACTTGCAAACTGTTTTTTTCTTGTAATAATCAAGTTTCCAACAACAAACATGTTCATTTAACTACAATACAGAAGCAAATGAGTGGGAGAGTTAGCGGGCATGTTAATTGGCATACAGGAGAACTTTTTGAACAGTGTTTTGTTGATTTAAAATCACAAGTTTGATTTTGGTGCTTCAGATAAAACTGTGACACATGAACAATTCAGAAGTACCAAAGCTAATGAAAATGGCAGTTTTCGTTCCTTGAAAGAACTGATATATGTCTTTGAGAAAAGGTTATTTAAATTACAGTCCACTGAAGTGGACATTGCTTATTTTAAACAATGTATACGACTCAATGTGGTACCACAAGCTTTACATTTATATAAATTTCCTTTTGGGATAATATACGATGAAAGTATTGTGGATGATTTTACAATGTTATTTTATGACATGGACATGAATTTAATAAGAAAAACACTGTCATATTATATAACAGAGGATAGAGATAACAAAAGAAGTTGATTTGTTGGATGTTAAAATAAGGGAAGATTTATTATTTTCACAATACAAAGAGTTGTATTTTAAAATTTTAGATAAGGTACAAAGAAGTAATATTTTTTATAAAAAAACAAAGGAAGTTAGAAAGAGATATAAAACAATATAGGAATAAGCAAGTATATCCCACAGAAAAACTTTTTATGAACAGTAATGAGATGTATAGTAATGGTAATGGTAAGGTGGCGAGCTACGGTGAAGTAGTGAGAAATAACAAGGACAACTTGGATGGAATGGAATCACAGCAGGATTTTCAAACAGTGAGGTGCTCAGAAAGACTGGCACACAGATAAACAGACAAGGGAGAATACAACAGGTCCTATTACCCCCAACCCCAGAAGAAAAACAAATACCGGGGGGGACAATTAATAGGTTCAGATGAACTGCATCAGACAGTGTGTAGAAGAGAAGGGTTTACTATCTGCAATTACACAGACAGAATTATTACTGAAGAGTATTTTAGCTTTTTGTCAAATAGGGTGAAATTTGTCCCAGAAAGGAAAGGCAATTTATTGGATAGCATTTTTGCATTGAAGCTTTATGTTAGGAAACTCAACCTTGATATTCTTTTTACTGAACAAGATGATGTTTTGACATCAACACCCATGGAAAATGTATTAAGAACAGATAGGGTTAGTAGTGTAATGTGTAAGAAAAAGAGTGTATATAATCCTCCACTACACCCATTGTTGGATACTTATGAAAAACTGGTACTGGAAGATATATATGATATACATGCAGATAAAAGGGATATTCATTGGAATCTTACTAAACAAGATCATGATTTATTATTAGATTTAAGGAAAGATAAATCTCTTCACATAATGACCCCAGATAAGGGTGGGGGTATAGTCTTATATAGATCAATGGACTACTCTAATGTAATGCAAAATCTTTTATTTGATGCATCCACTTCTGTAAGTGTGTCCAGAAATCAGATAAATATATCATATACATGTATAAGTTCATATTTGGAGGAATATATAATGGATAAGAGAATAGACCCTGAGTTATATGATTTTTTTCATAAAAAAGATCCAGTTATTCCCATTTTTTTCGGGATTCCCAAGATCCATAAAAAGGTATTAATGCCACCTTTTAGACCTATAGTAGCAGCCAGTGGTTCAAAAACCCACCCACTGGCAGTATTTATGGATACTTCAGTGCAATATATTATGGGTAAAGTACAACATCTCGTGAAGGATTCATGGGAGTTCTTAAGGCTTTTGAAACAAGAATTATGGAACAAGGATTTAATTTTTTTTAACAGTTGATGTAAAAGACCTCTTCACTGTTATACCTAAAGAGGAGGGTAGTACTTTATTCAAGGAAACAGTGTTTGTTTTTTCAGATCTTACACATGAACAAGTTACTCTGATAAGTGAGATTATGAATTTAATACTTGAAATTAATTTCCTTTATTTCGAAGGAGAATATTACCAACAAATCAGGGGTGTAGCTATGGGGGTGGCGTGTTCCCCCATATATGCAAACCTGGTTATCCTGGGATGGGAGAACAAGTATGTAATAGATGGCCCTTTCTCGTATAGGATAAAAACTTATGCAAGATTTTTGGATGATATTTTTATCCTGTGGGATGGGCCAGAGGAATAAATAGATAAATGTATGGAATATATGAACCAAACCACAGATTTCCTTGACTTTACATATAATTATAATAGAAAAAGAATGAATTATTTGGATGCATATATTTCTCATGACAAAAGTGGATTTAAATCAGTGATTTATAGGAAGGATACTTTCTGTAATGGATATTTTCACTTTCAAAGTAATCATCCGTTAGCACAAAAAAGAAGTATCATTAAAGGGCAAGCTGTTAGAATAGTCCGTATGACTTCACACGTGGAAGATGTGAAAGCAGAGTTTGATAAAATATCATACATGTTCCAGGAAAGAGGGCACCCTCTGGCCTTAATAAAAGAAGTTTTAGATGAGGTCTATGCAAAGTGGGGTGTTGTATATAACCCATTATTGGGTGAAGGATTGGTCACTAGTAAGGCTATGAGCTCTGGTCATAAAAAGGAGGTTACATATGAAAAGGCTTGTGTGCTACAATATAATCATCTTTCAGATGAAATTAAGGGAGCATTTAGAGCTAATTGGAATATCTTTAGGATAAACCATGGCATTCTAAATAGAGTGGGTAATACACCAAGATTTGTATATAGCACAGGATCTAAACAGTTATTTGAGAATAAGGTAGATCCTATAGATATGACATCTGCAGGTACACACCCTTATAGAATGTGTAGTCAATGCCCATATATTAATAAAGAAAAAATAATTTACGTGAATAATAAACTGCATAGTCAGATGCTATTTCAGAAAGGGAATTGTTTGACAAGTAGAATAGTATATTTGGCAATATGTTCATCATGCCAACACTTTTATGTAGGCAAAACAGAATGTCATTTGAAGCACAGGATATATGAGCATCTAAATGATATCAAAAATAAAAAAGTTTATAATGCTCTATATAGACATGTTCAAGTTTGCCAAAATTTTGATAAATTCATGTTTGGTATTCTAGAAATAGTTAAAATACAACCAAGAGGGGATGACTGGAAAAATAGGCTGAAAAAGAAGGAAACTGAATGGCAGTATACGTTGGCTGCTATGTTTCCACCAGGCTTAAATGATTTTATATCCATTGCACCCTTACTACATGAAAGGGCTAGTCAAATATAATGTATTTTATATCAGAGTATATTTAGTGGGATATACATTTATACTGGTAATATTATGATGTACACATATATAATAATATTAATTTTTAGTAAAAGAAAGGTAACAATTTTAGAAAGAAATGTGATTTTTGTAATGGTGTCTTTAAATATTGATTACTGTTGTCATGTGACCTGCATTTTTAACTGACAAGGTTATTTAAATGAATGTATTCTGATGAAGTCTCACTTGATATGAGATAAAAGCGCTAAATATTGTGTGTAATTATTAAATATTTAATTCACAGCTGGTGGTGTGCTGTTTTGGAACCAACTACTTTTTATTGTTTTTACAGTTTATGTTCTTCTTGGTGCATCTGTTTCATTCACTCCACTCCTATTTCTTCTGTTTTCTTGGTTCTTTCCTCCATTACTGTAGTCTGCTATGCCGATGGTCTTGTCCTCTCCACATATCATCAGAATTACTCTTTGTACCATTGTTTGCTTCCTCTTTAGTTCTTTTTCCCCATGTGTATCCACTGTGACACTTGTAATTCTGTCTCTTACCCTTCACAAGCTGGTCTATAAGTCCATTTCTGATTGGATACTTGAATTTATTTCTTTGTGTCTGTTTCTCCAGCTTCCACTGTGCAAAAGTTCTGTAATAAAAGCTTACATCTCTCCCTTTATGTGGATCCTCTGTCTGGTTCCCTTCCACACTACAGTTAAGATGACAAGGTAATTAATCCATGGAGGAATTCCCTGGGCTTACAGTGACCCCACCAAGTCAGCCAGCCCTTTTCTTATTTTATGCAGTGAATCAGAATAACCTTCCCCCAGTTTTATAAGCATATCATTTAAGGGGGTCAGTCTAAGCATTCTGCCTTGTCTCATAATTTCTTCTTTAAATTTATGACAGAGCAGGCAACTTTCCCAAGCCTAGTGAATAATCTAGACCTCTTACTAACTGACCCTACTAAACATCTTACCATATCAGAACCTTAATCCTAACCCTAAACCTCTTACCTGGTCCCTAATCCTAACAACAGCACTTCCCTCGCTAACCTTAAAGTCCCTAATCACTCTCTAAACCTAAGCATTTCTTATAGGTTCATAATTCACAGGTAAGTACTAGGCTAGCTTGCCTTGTGGACCATGTTAAACCCAGACAGTTTCCCTTTTTGTGCTTGAAATGACCTATCCCATTTCATTATAGATTGGCCTTACCTATCCCATTGGTCGATAATTATATATTACACCAATGAGAATAACTGGGATCATACTATAGATAAATTGAGGGGACCCATACATAGAATAACGCATTTAGGAGTTACCTCTGTCCATTAGTAGTACAGGGGGAAGGCTATGGTTACATTTTTTTTCCCATCCATACATCTAAGTTGTGCTTGAAAATAGACAGGGATGAAATTTGTTTTATATGGCTGCAGAGTCTTTTCCACAGCAGCCATATCCTCTATGAGATATACCTGTCCCTTCAAACTGCTCTGTTGATGTTGCAGAAAAGGTTTAGATCCCTAGACTGAGTATTTCTGATGCCATTTCATTTGCTTATGCACTCTTCCCACACAATAAACCTAAATCCCCCAATAATTCCCTACCCCTAAAATCCCCTCCCACTCCCTAAACCTAAAGCTTTCCACTCTAAACCTAAATCTTCTTCCTGATCACTGCCTGAAACCCTAAGCTGCACTCCCACCCCTTTCCAGTCCCTCCCCATGACTGCCGAACTAACCTTGCCCAAAGTGGGCCACTGTGTTTTGACAAGATATGGCAGCTCCCCACTCTCCCCACACAGCTGCCACACCTCTCCCAAACATGTGGTTGAGTTTGAGTGTGAGCAGCCTGCTATATGAGCTAGAAAATGCCTGACTTCCTGGCTGTGAGACACAGATATTCAATGGCACAGGAATCAGATGCTTGTAGTAGCCATATGTGAATTTCTGGAAACATCCAAAAGATGTACAAATAGTCTGCTCCTAGTAGTGTGACATCTGGGAGGAATTCCTACCAGTTGTGTGCATATCCTTTAGAAATGATGCAGTAGAATAAACTAAGTAACTGACTGGAAGTCGCAATAATTCTTGACTGAAACAAAAAGGAGATTTTGAGGCATTTCTTAGGTAAGAATGGAAAATACACTGCTTGAAATATGTTTGGACTGAGCCACTAAGAGTATATTGCTTGTAATTTTGATCATTTTATTGGCATTGGTATTGCCACACATGCTATTTTCATATACTAAAATAAAAGACTTATTTGTTACAACCAAAAAAGAAAAAATGTAAATTTTTTAGCAATAAAATTAGTCTGCAAAGTATAATACATATTCTATATATTCATATGTGTGCTCAAAAATATAACACTGAAAGTCCTATGCAGATACTATTATTATAAATTATTAGGGTAACATGCAGGTGATTTATATGAAGGTGGTAATATGACACACTAAACATGTTACGTTAAGATATAATCTGATTCTAAGTGGAAAGTTTGTAACTAAGCCCTGAGTGAGCACTTTATCTTGGCAGGAAATCAGATTATACTTCATGAATAAATAATGATATAGACAGATTAAAGTGACAAAGAGCGATGGTAAAACAACAAGGGCTGACAGTGTTAAAGTACAGTCGGCACTTATTCCCAGCTATAGTGTGAAAAAGTATTGCTGTTTTGGTTTACAGTTTCATAGTTTTTTCTCAAGGAGTGATGATGACCTTTTTATATTGCAGAATACAATTTTGGAAAGAGTGTTTTTGTGTTTCCATTAGAAAACATTAAAAGGGAATAATACTAAACTTTCTGCAGGATGAAGTTCTATGCATGAATAAAACAAAAGCTGTTTTGCTAGGAGAGCCTCTCTGTGTCCCTTTCATCCCTAGTAACTGCTCTGTGTAGTGAAGAAAAACAACGACTTGAATCTGATCAGTAACTGTTCTACACCAAAATCAGTAAAATTCTGCTGTCATAAACAATATCCATAATGGTCATATATACCTTATTAATGGACGTGGGTTTAAATGCTAGTTCTACATAAGCTATTTGAAAAAGTGCTAAATAAGGGACTAAATTCAAATTCTAGTCATTATAGTAAGTCACTAAAAGGTTAACGCCCAGAGCTGACTAAAATGCTACTGTTTATTGTGCTGAACAGGATGTGTTGACAGATTGTGCTCATCACAGACCAGATTTAGCTCTTTTTATATTTTATCTCACTGCCGCATAAGACTATCATGAGCAGCACACTGTACGTGGTCGAAAGGCAAATCAAAAGCAAGTGTCTGAAAACTACTTAGGTGAGAAGTACAGGTTTTGTCTGTCTGCTGCAACAGCTTTTTAATATGGAGCAATATTCACCTGGCAGTCAATAATAAGTAAAACAGAGATAAGTAAAATAAATAAATAAAGAGTTGAGCTAACTGAACCTGCAGATAGAATCACCTGTACATGCTTTGCCAGTAGGTGTGATACTGGAGCCCTCTTAAATAAGAATGGCCTATGATGAACCGTTATACCTATAAACAATACTCCTATAAAGGAGCACAGGCCTTTATGTGCTGGGTTCTCCTATAAAAGAGTGCAAGCCCATATGTCCTGGAGTGGTAAATATGCATTCAATGCAGTGATGATATTCAAACTCAGGTGTGAAGGTAAGTGTGTTAAATAATGACAATGTAAACAGATAGTTCTCTGTTATAAGTAGTACAAGTATAAATCCAAAGACGTAAAACTTGCACAAAATCATACAACATCTGCCAGATATTATGTATGTCACTAAAGTTTGCCATAAGGTCTTTCTACCTCAGTAATCCCCTTCTATAATACAAGCAGGGCATGAATCAACATGATGGTAGCTTTATCACTGGCAATTATTATATAAAATAGTTTAATGTGCTTCTTGTATTAGACAGTACCCTCCACCAGCTCACACTTAGAATACTGCATAGCTAAACCAATGTTTAATAATCTGTACTCTGCATTAGACCCTACATTTCCAAGATCTTTTCTGCGGTCTTGGACTGCTTGCCTGACGTATTTATATTTCATAGACAAAGCTTATGTGGTCCTTGCAGATAATAATAGGTCTAATCTCTCAGCAAAATAACTTCACTGGGAGTAAAGTACTCATCATATAATTAATGAGACTAACAGAAACTCAAGTGATTTGCTTAAAGCAATCATTTCCTTGGGCAGCCTTACTCAGCATTGTCAGTTTATATATCCAGGTCCCTTCCTGTCTCTATAGTTACAGATTATTTTCTTGTCTTCTACATATGGTCTGCACATATCATCCAGATCTGCAACATTCAAATACGTTTCTAATACTGACAGAAAATAAACTTTTTTCCCCTAATCATAACTAGCGATACCTACACATAACTTACACAGTTGTAATAACCTGTCTCTTTGAATTTTCATGAGAACAGACACCATGCCTGTGTTGAAGAATTATATACTGCCTTCTGTTGGTTTCTTGCTGTTACATGCATTTACATGCATGCATACCAAAGTATATTTAACTATTTATTGTGACCATCTAGTCTTATTACTGTATTGTACTAAGTACAATAAATACACCAAGACAACTGCTTCACTTAATATGCATTTTACTGTTACATTTTCCTTTCGGATCTACAAGCATGCAACACAGATGCTGTCAGCTCTCTATGGCAAATTCCCAAAGCTTGTTTATACACACTCATATTTATACCAAAAAGTCTGATATTTTTTCTTAAAGTCTGATGTATAACAGTTCTTTCTTTGTATAACAGTTTTCCTTTGTTCCCTTGTCCTTGGTTCTTTGTAGATTGATGATCCATGGAAATGCATTCTTGCATTATCTGAAACGTGGTGCTCCAGCACTATCTGAAACTTGATGTTCTAACTTTATCTTGCTTGATGCTACATCTCTTTACTTCATTGATGTCCTTCCAGCTGCCATCTGTGCAGTTATTTTTACAGACTTTGTTTCTCAATAACATACTCCTTTACATGAATGCCAATATCTAATTAAGCTATATATGCTTGCCAGCACACTTACTATCTTCTGCATTTTATACTATTTCTATATCATTCTTGTAGCTTTTTATTCAAACTAATAATCATGCTAGCAACAGTTATTATTATTGTTTCAGGTCCCTATTTATTTTTTTTTTTTGGAGGAACAGACTAAACTTTAGTTAAAGAAAAGACTGCATTTGTTTCATTAGCATTATGATTTATAGCATTTACCACTTTGCTCATATTTACAATCATGACTTGTTTAGTTATTACAACTCTTTGTAACCTGCAGCATATAAAAATTTTTAAGCTGTCATTATTATTATGACCCCTAAAACTATCAACACCAGATGTATTAACCAATTTAACAATTTGGTTCTAGATGGTGACCATCCTCTGAATATGTCCCACCGGTTATGGGCAGTGTCAGCTTCTGTTTTTGTCTTTTACTATTAACACTGGGTTATTTGAAACCACACATACAAACTGTGGTGCCACTTTAACAAACATTTTGAAATTTGAAGGCAATATTGGCCATTTACACAACATTTTGTTCAATTTACAAATTTAGATTCATTAGTACTAAATTGTAATCTGTCTATTAAAGATACTTGTAATGATTTACATCCATTGTGCTTGTAAATGTACAATCTGTGAGATATCTTGTTCTACTAGTTTTCATACCAAGCTCTTTTTAATCTGCATTTGGCATTTTTAAAACTTGGAAATGTAATATTGAAGTGCAATATTTTTTTTGGTATTGTTGTCCTATCATAGTACAAATGAATGGTATTTTTACCATTTGATCTGTATGAAGTACGAGCCTGTTCCTCAAAATGGTAAGTATTTTAACCCGTGGTCCTTTTTTGGTATTACTATGTTGTTTATACAAATAAACAGAGTATTGGTAGAAGTCATGCCCTTTTTTTCCCTGTTGAGTTTATTCTTATTTTGTGTTATTGTCTACAGACTGTGACATTTTTGCATGATGTCTTCCCTTGTCAGAACTGTTACATTTTGAGGTAATGTACAGCATCTAATAGAGCTAGAGCTGTTTACTGAAATGTTTATGTCAGTCTTTGATTCTTTCTCTACTTTTATGTATGTCTGACCTTGTTTAGCTAACCACGCTGTTATATTTGGGTTAAATGTTATCCTCCCCAACGTACCTGCTGTATGCTTTTTACAAATGAAATTGTCTTGTGTTCTGTTTTGTGTAGCATTTTTCTAACTACGTTTTATTCGTAATGAAATGCAGATGTATGTGTTGAATGCTGTGTGCCTTGTCTCGCAGCTGCATTTTTATCTATAGTCCTTGAAGCATGTTCCAGACACTGAACATTCAGCTTGTCTCAAGTTGTACCAGGATATATGTATGCTAACAAACAGAAATACGTGTATAACTATATTATTTCTACATATATTATAGTAACAGATGTATGTATATGCATCTAACTAGCAAATAGATGTGCACATGCATTTATACATTTTTAAACATATTTCTCACTCTATAAATTCCCTCTGTTTTATTTTAAATCCAAAACTGTCTACTATTAGTATGTACTTTTTAGTCAAGTTATATTTCTCTTAACTAGAAATATATTGGGAAACAAACCTTTAGTTTTCTTTTAATACAGCAAGTTAACACAGTTTACTATTGTCAACACAATGATGACAACCATTACTATTAGAACTTGATGAATCTGAATATGACTCTATACAGTGATGTCCTATACAGTAATTCATTGACAATGCTTGAAGATTTTATTGCAAAGGCATTGCAATCTTGTCTTTTTAAAAAAAAACACATATGTTACAAATGTCAAGCTTTGACTAGTTACTCAATTTACATAGATAAACCATTTACTATATACTATACAGAATACACTTGCTTATACAGATTGTTTTTGCATTTGTGCATACATGGTTGTAATGTACACTCAGTCCAGTTTTTAAACCTAGCATTAAACTGAAGCCTGTTAATTACGTTACTATTACTACTTTGCACTTTTATTTGAGTTCCTTTTGCAGTATTGTTTACACAGTTAGTGGAAAATTGAAAACATGCCCTTCCCCCTGTAGTATACATCATTTATTGCAGTATTGTTTGTTTGCCTTATGCTGTGAGAATTAAATGTATGCATGCCTTTTGGCTGTTACCTAGACTGTGACACTTTGGTGTTACACATTTGCTTATTTTTGGGCCATTTTCAAGAACAGAAAATATTTTTATAAAGCTTTTGCTGTTGCCTGTACTGTTAAAGTTGTAGTAGGAATCGCTTTTACTCATTTTGAAAAGACGTTTTCTGTTACTAGTAACTATTCGTACCCTCCCTTTTTTGTTAAGGGACCTTGCTTGATTTATTTTAACTGCATACCATAGCCCATGTACTGACTGTACTCGGTGTAGTATTTACATGCAAACAGATTATTAATGACATGTATGCACAATTGTGATGTTTTATTGCAATTACCAAACAGGATTTTTGTAGACTTTTTGCTTTTTGCTTAATGCTGTGCCTGAATACATAACAATAATGTTTTAGAAAAATGTAAGCCGTTTGGCCTGGTGACCAGTCTTGTTTCCTTGACCTTATAAATTTCAGTACCAGTAACATTTTAAGTTATGCAACATTCCTTGTAACTACCCATTTCAGCCTGGAAAGATTTGAGCTCACATACTTTTTTTTTCTTTTTCTTTCTGCGCATTCCAGACGCTTAACCCATAACTCCTACAGCACTTACTCGTACTTTCAGTCATTTGTTAATATACTTGCAACTTGATATTAGAATGCAGTTGCAATAAACATTAACTTGCCTATGTATAATATTGCTTTTGAATACTGTTTTTGCTGGAGTCTTTGCTATTTTTTATGCTATTATACAATTACAAAATACTGTAAGAAACAAAAGAGATATTGGCTTAACTAACACATGTTTAAAACAAATATATTTACATGATTTACATTTGCTGTTGTGTGCCTTTTGCTGCACTTTAGGTGAAACGAAAATACATGCATGTCAGCCTTGTAACATCATGTCTTTACTGCATTTAACTACTCTCATTTGATTTTTATTTCCTAGAACTGTTTTATTTGAAATGCCTTGCTTTAACTGAATGAAAATTTGTGCTGTGTATGCTTAACCATTTTCTAAATGTAGAATAGTACATCATAAATTATTTTTTATCAGTGTAGTTAACTGCTGTTGCTTTAACTCTTTACTAACCAGATTATATTTGTCAGTATTCTATTGTGCTGACTTTAAAGCTCTTATGGACTTCTGAAAAAGTGTTTGCATATGCTGTCTGAACTTTTTGAACTCACTCTGACTGTGTCTTAGAAGTTTATTAAATCTTTTTGTCAGTTCACCATGAACCTCGTTTCTGTTTTTATCTGTTTTGTAATGTGCAGTGGGTTTATGCCACTTTTGTCTAGCAAGGTGTACAGAAGATTTTGTAAATAACTGACGACTGATATTGTAACTGTGAAATTAACATTTTACATGTATTGACAGGACATAATGCATCTGTTTGTTTACCATAACTTTTATGACATTGCACACAGAAAGCAGTTTCGTATAACTTGGACAATAAACGCTTACTGTCATACAAATAATGTTGCTGTTTAAGATACCAGTCAAACGTAATGCATTTATATAAAAAATTGACATCAACATTAGGTAATAAAGTACTGCATGTGCTACAGTTCTGTTCATACTAATCTTTAAATCCTGACAATACATGTGCTGGACTATTATTACTGTCGACCTGAAAAATAATCTCACACTTTACAGTTCTTTTGTTTACGGCAACCATGCTGTAGGATGAGAAACAAAAAGAGAATTACCAGTTTCTGTGTGGAAGGTGGCCAAATCTTCCATCTAGAAAATGTGGAAAGTCCCTTGTTGATTCTCCCAAAAGGTGGTCAAACACAGCTGGCAGCTTCAACTGTGTGAATGTACAGGAGCTGTGAAACTTGCAGAGGTGCACTGTTCTGCTACTGGATACTGTGCAGAAGAAGGAGGCAAACGTTTGCACTGGAACTGGACATACTAACTGAATAAAATGAAAAAGAAGCTGCAGCTGTCACAATAAGAAACCATTCAGTCCATCAACTGTGGCTTGACATTGAAGAATTATATAACATCTTCTGTTGGTTTCTTGCTGTTACTTGCATTTACATGCATGCATACCAAAGTATATTTAACTATTTATTGTGACCAACTAGTCTTATTACTGTATTGTACTAAGTGCAATAAATACACCGAGACAACTGCTTCAGTTAATGCGCATTTTACTATTACATTTTCCTTTTGGATCTACAAGCATGCAACACAGATGCTGTCAGCTCTCTATGCCAAATTCCCAAAGCTTGTTTATACACACTTATATTTATATCAAAAAGTATGATATTTTTCTCAAAGTCTGATGTATAACAGTTCTTTCTTTCTTTGTATAACTGTTTTCCTTTGTTCCCTTGTCTTTGGTTCTTTAAAGTTTGATGATCCATGGAAACTCAGTCTTGCATTATCTGAAACGTGGTATTCTAGCAGTATCTGAAACTTGATGTTCTAAATTTATCTTGCTTGATGTTATATCTATTTACTTCATTGATGTCCTTTCAGCTGCCATCTGTACAGTTATTTTTACAGACTTTGTTTCTCAATAACATAATCCTTTGTATGGATGCCAATATCTAATTAAGCTATATATGCTTGTCAGCACACGTAATACTTTCTGCATTTTATACTATTTCTATATCATTTTTGCAGCTTTGTATTCAAACTAATAATCATGCTAGCAACAGTTAACTATTATTCTTTCAGTGTTAGCGACTAGTGAAATTATGGGAAGCAAAGTTCACTGTGGGCATCCAGTTTAGCACTACGAAGATGAAAGATTAAGTAATGGGTTTAAATAAGCTCAGAAAAACCCAAGTATGAAACTTTTGAAAATGAATGTGCACAGATACCACTAATACAACAGTTTCAGTGAAGGGGCACTTGCTGTCTGCATCTAGAAAGTCAGATCTTAAGATGAAGAAATAGACATGTTATTTATAAAGTGCTATTGCCAACATAAAATTCCACTGGCATTCAGTAATAAGTAAATAATGTAGTAAAGTAACTATTAACAAATAAACATATGGGAAATCATCAGAAATCAAATAGCCAGAAATGAGTTCTGACTTCCTGCAAAGTGACATTCAGACATTTGTGAAGCTAAATTGATGATTATTTTTAATAAACAACTAATGTTTTTCAGAATAGATATATCATTGTTTTAATTCTTATAATTTTGTGTAAACGTCTGTGCAAACAATATTGCTGCTAAGAAATTCTGTAAGATCACCGAGATAACTTTCCAGTAAAGTCTAAGATAGTAAGACATCTTCTAGGAGCCATTCCCAAATGCTGACATTCCACATTGTGCCAGTCCTGGCTATGGCCTGCTTAACCTGAATCTTTTCCCGACACTGCTGTATAGCTCCACTTGGTCAAGCCAATTGTAAATGGGATCAGAGAGTAACTGCTTAGCCAGATATTTGCATCTCCAACAAACCCAAATGACCAGATATCTTAGGATTCACTAAACTTGAAGCTTTAATCATATGGCTGTTATTATTCAAATAAGCTATTAACACCTGCCACTACTTTGTTAGCATTTTGAAAACTGCAGTTTACGAAGAGGGTTTATAAAATAGAAGCATATAGGTAACACCATCATCATCATAGCAACTATTAGACCTAAAGGAGGCAGATATAGCTTTCCCCACTCCTCATACTTTATTTTGAAGCCTTGCAGAAACACTGATAGGTTATATTTCAATAGTTTACTTAATTCTGAATCCATAATTATTTCTAGATTCATAAGTATTTAATAAGAATGCTGTCCAGTGGACCATTGAGTAGGCTAGTCCAATTTCTCAATTGCCCCAGAGGACTGTCTAGTTAAATGACTTACTCAGAACTACACTGGGGTTGTGGGAATCAAATCCTGAATTACGAGAAGCATATCGTTAATAAGCTCTTAGGCCTAATCCTCTGTGCTAACTGCCACACTGAATGGCAACTGTGGGAATCAAACCCAGGGTTGCTGCAGTTTATTGGTGTAGCAGCACAGAATTAATCCTATGCGCTAAACTGTCAGTTAAAAGGATTTTACTTGAGTCACCTCCCCACCACTCATCTTCAAGAGGAGCATGATTCAGTGGAATGATTTCTAGTTTTCATTAATTAGCTGCTAAAAGTGACCCACTTTGAACATATTTGACCAGCTAAACCATAACGGATAAACTGAACTGGATCAGAGACCATCACTAAATATACATCATAAAAAAAGTTTTATTCTTAAGTTCTTTTCCTGCTAAGGTAATCCCGTTTCTGTTTCCATGTTTTAGAATGGCAATCACCAGTGGCTGTATTGTTAAAAGAAACAGCAATGGTGACAGCAAGAATCCTTGACATGCCTTGTTGTAGTCTTTAACTTTAAGACAGTCATTCCTTATCCAACACAAGTGCAGTGTGTTTAACACTATACAATGGAGTGGAGTTTTAATTACTTTCTCTGGACACTCAAAACAATGCAGAACCTGAGAAAGATGTTGACATAATACTTTATCAACTCTGTTCATCCCTAATTTACTGTGAGCATTTAAATTAAAGTACTGCACACTAAGGTTGAAACCAAATCTATATTTAAGGTTTAGTACATAATGTTTAGGTGTAGCATTAAAGGGTTATGTCTGTATTTGAAAACTGCAAGAAAAAAGGCTTAAATAGAGTTGGATGCCATGGCTGTGTGCTGTGAGAATCTGCAAACAGCAATGCCAATAAAAAATCACAAATTATTATGTCATGCCCTACCTGTACTCTCCTTTGAGATGAAAAAGTATAGAGATTCCACTTTGCCAAAGGGGAAGGTTTTGGTGGAATTCATTCTCCTCACACAGGACCCCCCCCCCCCAATGACTTACATTCAGTGTTGCACTTTTGTGTCGTCATTTACATTTCTGCTTCTCAATGTTGTATGTAAATACTACCATATAATTAAGGCAGAGGTGTATTTTCTTATCCCTGAATCAGATCATATCACTTTAATAAATATTTTCAATAAAGATAAAAGCATATATAACATGCTATATGTCAGCATACTAGTCCTATAACTGAGTAAGACTTAGATTTCTAAGGGAGCTTAAAGAAAATTACTAGGCAATTATTACTTTAGTAGTATGAAATAATTTAAAATATTCTATTCAAACTATAAACTAAATTAACTATTTACAATGGATATAAGGTGCATCTTGTCACTTACAATAATTTAAAGAATACTTATGGGCCTGATTCCAAAAGGCTTGCTCTCAGTGTAAGTGACTTGAGAGCAGGTTGTTTGGAATTTGGCCCTTGGTGTAAGCTTGCTTATAGCTAAGCCTTACAATAAGGTAAGTCACTTACACTGACAATATGTCTTTTGGAATCTGGCCCCATGTGTTTAAACTTCTTGTAACAGTGACAACTAATGTATTCAAAGAAGATGCTAAAATTATTACAGAACATTGTTTATACATTTTTCCAATAATATGGGCAATTTAGGCCACATTCTATATTTAATAATTAAACTGGCCTATTATATGCACATACATTTGGATCATTTCCCTATTTCAGTAAAAGATTTGTTTGCTTAGTTCTTGTCTTAACAAACTCCATTGCATTGTTGCAAACAGTATGTAAATATGGTCATTTTTAGATTCATCTCTAAGAATCCTAATGATACACAAATGTGTAATGCCCCTTATCTGCATATTAGTTGTCGTCCTGTTATTTATGCCTTAAACATGTTAGAATTTTGCAAAAGGGAGACATGTTTAACCAAACCCTTTGAATGTTCATGGTTATCCTGAAGAAAAGTGATTTTTATAACGGTGTAGCACCACTCTTCATGGATTACTGCTATGAAAATGTGAAGCCTCAGACCATGAATACCAGTGTAAATGTTGCAGTTTATTAACACTTAATAGGCAGCTAAGCCACATGTTAAATTATACAGCTTACAAGACAAAAAACAAAACAGAACCATTTTCTGTTATAATTAATAATTAATAAATTGAACTGAGAACATGTAGGAGGCATGATTTTAATACAGTAATGATCCTTTAAGGGACAGAAATATACACATGGGACACAATTGTATGCCGTCCATGTGTTGACTACACTTTGATAAAGACAAAATGAAAGTAAAAACAATCAAAGTAGAGGCAGGTGGATCTAAAAAATTCATACTTACAGCCAAATCATCATGGTTTTCAATAAGACGTGGTCAAAATATATTCAGTGATTCCTCAAACCCTTCAAGTAGAGGGCTGGACTCCCTGTGCCCCTATTATTATCATAATCTGATGCAGCAATCTCTATCCTTTATTGCTCTTCATACATATGTGTGAAATTTGTAGCATGCACTCTTGGGACTTGAGTACATTGTGTAACTTCCAGGTTCAATACTGATATGTTCTGGATAGCAGCTTAAAAAATAGTGAACAATGATGTTTGAAGAAGATGATGGTGAAGACAGTAATACTGCAGTGCATTGAAATGTAATTTTAGGCAAGATCTACTGGGTGTGGTCAATTTATTCTATCTTGATAGATTTCTTCATGTTCTTAGTTGAGTGGTATTATTAAACACTTCCAAGGAAAGTTAGACGTTGAATAGTTTATCCTCTTCCACCTAGAAGAAAGCATTGTTGTTAAAGTGTTACCAATGTAGTATTAGAAACACAGTCACCTGCTAAGTCAGCAATAAGTGGCATTTAAGTATATTTTGAATGAAATATTGACATATTGTAGGTTACCAGATTCCTCTGTTCGAACAATATTGATTTTCTGTTCCATTTTATGATATCTAGTTGCATGAAATTAACAGGATCATTTGTTTTACTATTTATACAGTGACCATCTACTGTTAATGGAACTGTCTATGTATAATAGTAAACTGCTTCCTGGCAAACAAAATTTGTGATGTTTAAGAACAGAGTAGCCTTGAAATTATTTCATTAATTGTGTATGTTTAAAATAAGTCTTAGTAATGTACCCAAACCTTTTTAAGTAAGCATTATGCTGACAGAATGCAACTGTTAGAAACCACAAAATAGATGTCAGCTAGCCATAGTTCTAATATTTGCCATGTAGCCTGACTTCCTAGTCACCAAACCAATAAATTAAAGCCAAATAACTGTTGCATTCTGTCAGTATTAAACATTTTAGTCCATATACTCTAGGCTGTTACTACTTTTATTAACAGTTGTTAACTTGATGCACACAGCATAGTACTACAACGTATCAGCTATATTGTTTGAATTAAAATTCTGATTATAAATAAGATCATCCTGCCTTGTAATTAGTGAATGCCAATGTGCATTCATTTTATAGGGTCAGGGTTCTGACAGCAGTGTATCACCTGTCATCAAGTATACTTCCGCTTGTTCAGTCAGGTGAGAGGGAATGTAACAGGTGAGAGGGAACATAACAGGTGAGATTGGACGTAACATAACAATTGCTTTCTGTAGTGTCATTACTGTTTCCATATAATGGTCATTTGGAAAGTTTTGTGTGTAACTACAGTTAAAAATTTGACAAATAATACAGATTTTAAGAAATCTCAAGCAAGTCACAAAGCTGTTATGATTTAGTAAGAATGTCTGAAACCAAGAAAACCCATTTTGAAATGGAAATTGTAAAACCATGAAGACATATTCAGATCTTCTACTGCAGTGAAACATTTTAACATGCAGCCCATAAAGTATATGCTTCATAAGGTACATGGAAATTAAGGAATTAATTATCAGTCACAATGACTAATTCTGGTAAGCTATGTTAACCAACAGATACATGTATAAATATGACTGACTGGAATTTTACAATACATGTTGTATAATCACATATTTCATTGGTCTGAACTGCAATTTTTGCCTTCTAAAATTGTCAAATTATTTGAGTTTTGTCATATGTTCATAGGTAAGTAATAGGCTAACTGCTCTTGCAGACCATTTTAAACCTAGCCAATTCCCATGCCATTTGGTTATAGTTTTTTACCTTACCCATTTTACCCTTACTTTTGACAGAAATGTAAACAAATTTCATGTGTTATAGAAATTAGTATATACTGCAGGCTAAGCCTCACTAAATTAAATTAGATTTCACGTGATTTGCAACTGTTATTTTCAAATACTTAATACTTGAGATCCATTGGGAAGAATGATGTACCCTTTTACTTAATGCAAAATATGCACCAAAGTTCTTAGAAAACCGAAGATCTACAGTTTGCAATGCACATTCCTTTTCTGCCTGAATCACTCGCTGGATATTTGTATTTTTAAAGTATTTTTTCTTTTTCCAGGAAAAGTTGTGCTTCGGTATATCAGTAAACAAATTGGAAATGAACTGTGGGGATTTAAAAACCTCTTCTAAATGGAGCTGATATTTCAATAAATGCAAACAAAGAACTAGAATGTTCTCACCATAATTTCTTTCCCAAATCCTATTCCTCAATTCGCTACTATAGAACTAGTAGCAGGATTACTAAAAATGAATAATCATAAGTCTTTGTATCATAGCCCTTTATATCCCACCTAGAAATAATACCTCAACCCTCGAAGAAATTCTCTTATGGGCCTCAACTGAAATTAACCTTGAGGCTTACATACTAGGCAATGTAAACATAGATTGGAACAACATCAACAACTCCACACCTGCCCTGTCTATCAATCTCTTCAACTTTACCCAAGTAACCCACTCTATTACCAGACCCAATAAAATAAATCCCCCAGGATCTACTCTTGACTGGATCCTAGTCACCCATCCAAATAAAATCATTAACTCTGGCACCATCCCCAACTCTATTAGCAACCACCTCCCCATCTTCATCCACCAAGCAACCTCCTCCTCCCTTCATCAACATCAATACATACACACTTGTAACATCAGTAACTTTGACCCCAATACTTTCTCAAATTCCCTCAAACAAATACATTGGAATGTTCTAACAACTCTCCCACTAGACAATGCTGTCGACTTTTTTAACTCCACCTTCCTAATTGCTCTGAACTCCCTAGCTCCATCAAGAACAAAAAGAATAAAAACCAAAACCACCCCATGTCTAACTAAAGACACTAAATTATGTGTCTAAGAGACAAATTCTGGAAACTTCACCAAAAAAATAAACTCCCTGAAACCCTTCTTCAATATACACAGCTCCGTAACCTTGCAAAAAAAACAAAATATCAGAGACAAAAAATCCTACTACATAAAACTCCAGTCCAACCACACTAAAAACTCCAGACATTTCTGGAACTCAATAAACTCACTTCTCAACCCAGGTACCAAAAACAATCCCTGCCCTGACCCCACCAAATCTGATCTCTAAATAGCCTCTCTATTCAACTTTTTCTTTATCAACTCAATATCAGAACTAACCAAGACTTTCACAAACAACAACCTCTCCCCTCTGCATTTTCTCTCATCTATGTCCTTCCCCAACCCACTGACCCAAACTCTCCTCCCATGTTTGAGCTCAAATCCGTCTCCACCAACTACATAAAAAGACTTCTCTCCAAACTAAAACCCTGCTTCAATGCCCCTGACAACATTCCCTCATTCTTTCTCAAGTCTGCTGCTGATCGCACTCCCCATTAGCATCTTAATCAATAGATCCATACAGTAATGCTACATCCCCAAACTCTGGCATACAGCCTTTATTCTACCTCTCCATAAAGGAGGCAAAAACACTAATGTCTCAAACTTCCACCCCATAGCTATCCTCTTCCCAGTCTCCAAGATCCTAGAAAAATGTATCTACCTCCAACTTATGCCTTTCTTAACTCAAAACCAACTTCTTACGCCAACCCAACATGGTTTCCGACCCGGGTATAGCACTATAACAGCTCTTCTCTCTTTCTTAGATACAGTCAATCAAGCCTGTGATTCTGGAAAACTAGTATCAACAGTTCTGTTAGATCTCTCCAAAGCACTTGATACTGTTTCCCACACCCATCTTCTGAGCCATCTTTCAAACCTAAAGCTCTCCCAAAACACCCTATCCTGGTTCTCAAGTTACTTGTCTGACAGATCTCAGGCTGTGAAATGGAGAAAAGGCACCTCACATTTTCTATTCACTCCTACAGGTCTACCCCAGGGATCCATTCTCGGCCCATTGTTGTTCAGTATCTTTATCAATAATTTTCACTCTGCCATCCCCAATGCCAAAGTCATACAATATGCAGATGACTCAACTTTAGTCTGCTCTGCCACTAACTTCCCCAAACTTTTAACTAAGACCCAGACCGCCTTCTCAACCACTGAGACCTGGATGCTGCAAAACCACCTTTCTCTAAATGCTAACAAATCCAAAATATTATTCTCACCCTCAAAATCCTTCCCTTATGATAAAAGCTCCTTCCAAATCCTAAGCCAAAACAACTTTCCTACTGAAGTCATTCCCTTCTCTAAATTACTCAGTGTGACTATAGATGAACACATAAAGTTCAATACCCACATAACAGCAAAATATAAAAAACCCCATCAAAAACCTGGCATGCTATACAGAAACAATCACTTCCCCTCTCCTTCTACTAGACAAACACTTGCCTCTACTTATCTCCTTCCTTCCCTAATGTGTGGTGCTCCCTTACTAACAAACCTATCTTCCTCCATCTCTTCCAAACTTGAAAATTATTACAACATTTCTAAATTTGTCACCAAAGTCCAATATTCCTCCCATCATTGTATTCATTGTATTGTATTCCATTCTCTAAATTGGTTAGAACTCCCTAACTAGCTGGACTACCTCCAACTTACTACAGCTCACAGGCTAATATTCAACCCCATCAAATGCTCCACACTCACTAACATCCTACCCCCATACATTCCAAATAGAACTCTCAGATCTGAACACCAAAATTTAATTACTGTCCACAAACCTAAGTGACTGGCTGGACAATTCTCCTCTCTTTTTTCTTAGCCAAAAAATGGAATTCTCTCTCCTCCTCCCTAAGGATATTGCAGAACACTGACAACTTTAAAGCTCAGCTTCACTCTTACCTCTCTTCTAAATGGAAATGTAACTGTATTCTACCAACCTAGCTCACTTCCTCTTGTGCATCTAGGCTTCTTATAAGCATTGTGCTTTCTCAATAACTGCTAATCCTCATGATACTTTGTTCCATGTGAATATTGTAAATATTTTTTTCTCTTTCACTTTGAAATGTATTTGTATTTAAAATCCACAAGATATTTTGTTCTATGTAATTATTGTACATATTTTTTCTCCCACTTTGATATGTATTTGTATTTGTAACTGTTTTTACCATACATTTCTGTATCTTTAACTGTACTTTGTACTGTGGAGCTTTTTTCCCTGGGCATTCACTGAAAATGGGCTCCCTGGGCCCAGTGGACTTCCCCACTCATCAAACTGGAAATAACTAACTAACTAAATAAATGAATAAAATAATGTTGATGAAAATATATCAAACAGTCCAACAGATTATTATAATGATGGATTTATAGTAATTGCATTACTTTCTTTTTCACTTTTGTTCGATTCTACATTTGAGAATCAAGAAATTCATTTGGATTCCTTGCAAAAGACATTGCATATGTCTCCCTCCTATGGTGGAAAGGGGAAAGGTAAGAGTGATAATTTAGTTTTGTAGTTATGAAAGCATTGACTGAATGCTGCCTTTCATGATGAAAATAGCAGGCCATGTCTTGTGCTTTATCCCTTTTATTCTGAATTCCCATTGCTCTCTGGCTAACTGTATAGAGTTTTGACTACTTTGCTGATTCTTTATCTCTTCTGTACGTTGCAGTAATGCAACTTCTACTGATGTATTACTTTTGACATAAACTGAGCTATTTAACTGCTAATGATATGCTACTGGCAACATTGTAAGCTTCATAGAGCAGTACACCAATATGGTTAACAATAGGCTAGAAGGCTAGAGGCTTATCTGGAAACATGCAGCACTTGTTGTTATAGTTAGTCTAGTAATATCATTTGTCCTGTCAGACACTGATATATAAACTGCTAGTATAAAAATAGCAATGCATTGAATTAGATTGTAGCCTAGTGACTCAGAGGGTATGGTTATGTAATATTCCTAGAATTACTTTTATTTATTTATTTCACATTTCTTGACTGGGAAAGTCTGACTAGGACAGAGCCTATTTTCAGTGGAGGCCCAGGAAGAAACACTGCAGACACGTCTTTGGAATGTAGAAGGAAACCAGAATATCGGGGTAAAACCCATATGGATGCAGGGAGAACATGCAGACTCTGCACAGAAAGTACCCTAGCCAAGAATCTACCTGGCAAACCCCTTGCTGTGAGGTGACAATGTTAACCACTGCACCACTCATGGTAAAGTAAAGCAGGACAACCTATTACTGTTATTCTACTTTACTGTAATTGTAAAGGCTTATTACTGTTTTATGTTACATGGATTATATACTTTGCTATACTCCATTTATACCAGCAAACTACTTTCAATAAATCCTCAAGTCCTTATTTCTCTTTTGCTTATTACTTGGTAATTTATGGATCAGACCCATCACATCATATTATTAAACTTACAGTTACAAGAAGAACTTAAAACTCTCAACAGCAGGCTAAGTTCCAAGAAATTAATACTGAGCCAAAATAAAAACAAAAGTTATATGATCTTTGTCATACATCAAAACTAAAGACTGATCCCTCTGTCATGGCCATTCTCAATCATCACAAAAATCACCTAGAAACCATCACCATCTTCAAATACCTTGGACTCTTGTTGGACAAAAACTTTTTCTTGGGCTAATCTTCCAATTGCACACTAATAACACCACAGAAAAAAATGCAACAGACTGTTTTTTGGGACATGGAAGTCCTCCTACTTCTTATTCTGGTCAAGTACAGAAACCATTGGGAAAGGGATCCTAATAACACAGTTAGAATACACTCCTCCTATTGCAGCTTCAGCTTTAAAAAACAAACAATAGCAAACAAAATAAACTAATCCATCTGTCTAGCACTAAGACTGAAACATGACTGTTCAACATTCAAAAAACTGACTGCTTTCTGATCCACTAAGGATCTGATCTTCTAGATTTCATCCTTTTAAGTTTCTGAACAAAAACTCCTTCTCGTATCTCTCTGGCAGATTCACATCAAAGAAAACAGTATAAATTCTGAGGTGTCATCCTTCACACTCGACATACAGTCTGAGGTATCATTCTTCACACTCGGCATACAGTCTGAGGTGTTATCCTTCACACGCTCCTTCTGTGTGCACAAACTTAGCTAACAAAAAGTGTACTCAGGTCCCAGGCTCTGTAAAAATGTCCCCACAATGATTACATGTATACAAAGTCTTATCCAAAGGTTAGGGAAAATATTAAGCAGCATCTAATAAAGGAAGCAGGATGCAACTGTCTGCAAAGTAACAGACTAACTTACAAACTATCTAGTTCAACTTGCAGTCTCATCTATCTTAAAAAAGGAGACAAACCATATCTCACCTCCTGATCCCATCTTATACAACCCCTCCATCCTACCTCTGGATTCCCCTGTTCACACATTTCTTAATTATGCTCTTAAGCTATCCACAAATATTTTGGTACCCACTTGTAAACAAACAATTCTGCACAAGCTATAGTTTATTTGTATGCAACCTAAACAATTCTCTCTCACTCCGTTATAGAAATTATTACTCTATCACAGCTCTCTTCTACAACAGTCTAAAATAGCACAGAAGTGCATTCATTCTCTGAATCTACCATCATCAATGATTGTAAATAATGTATGCTGATTGCTGAGCTCATTCTGAAATGGTACAGGCACAATTAGTCTGAAAAGCAGTCACACCTACCACAATAACAAAATAATATATAAATATAAATAATGAGATATAAATGTTAAATACAATATATGTCCTGTATTGTGTTTTTTTAAATACCTGTGCTTAAACTGAAAGAGAGCCTTCTCTGGATCAGTGCTCTATCCTGATCAGCAAATTCAAATAAATGCACACATACATACATGCATGCATACATATGTAAATACATGCATATGTACATACATACATATGTAAATATATGCATATGTACATACATATGTAAATGCATGCATATGTACATAAATAGATACCTTTATACATCATATGTAATACGTAATTCTGTACAATGCTGGGAGCTCTTCTCCCTTGTGTCGTCTGAAATTGGGCCTAGCCCAGTG
The DNA here is from genome assembly GCF_019279795.1 of Protopterus annectens. NCBI lineage: Eukaryota > Metazoa > Chordata > Ceratodontiformes > Protopteridae > Protopterus > Protopterus annectens. The sequence goes on from NC_056728.1 coordinate 1,363,061,053, forward strand.
AGGCAAACCTAGTTAACAAAACATAAATAAATAAAATAGAATAAAATAAAAGTTAATTATCTAAAATGTTTTCTGCCCAGGTGTTAGTTTCTGGTTTGCATTAATGCACCTGATAGTAAAGCTGTACAGAAAACAGCAGCGCAGAACAGAAATGCAAACCAGTTAAAAAGCTATGCTTGTCTTGGAAGATGAATGATAACTAACAAGGGCTGGGCTAACAGAAAAGTCAAGTCAAAAACATGTTAGCCCAAGGCAAAAACTGCTTTGAGTTTTGGGAGATAAAGACAACAGTTACCCTTCAGAATTCAATCATATGTTCTGGATGCATTCATTATGCAGTAAATAAGGAAGTAGATTGGACAACCTTTGCTTGCCACAATGTTGAAAGTCACTGCAATACCATTAAAGCATTTCTTTAAGGGGACTTCATGTCTACTGATATCGGAGGCTGTACTAATCAGACATCTGAGACTGCTGTATTTTGAAACACTGGGAATGTATCTTGAAGCCCTGAGAAGTCTCCTATATAACTACGAGATCAGACTTCGTATCTGCATTTGTACTAATATTCCACTGTTCTGTAGCTTTCACTTATGGCACTCAGAGTTTCAAAAGGCATGCATTCAAAGCATTTCATTACGTATGTCACTGTACTCTATTTCCTTTAAGCAGCACCCCACCTACAGTACTGTGAAACCAGCAGTGTTATTCTACTTTACGTAAATGCAGACAAGTGTCTTTCTTCATACCCTGTTACAGTTATAGTCTCATTTGGACTTGTCCATCTCTTAATGCTCACTTCTTAAACGCTAACTTGATAACTAGATGCACTTACCATATGTGTTCTTGCAGCTCCCAGTGTTAACCTTACTTCATGCTCACTGTCACAACATAGTCACTTGCATAATTATCATTTAAACCTATATTGATCTTTTTTTCTTTAGGCACTGGCTCCCCTTCTGCCAGCAACCTAGATTTCAGCTTCCCATCCTGAACTGAGCAATCATCAATGAACCTACCAAACTCAAGATGCTGATCATACTATGAGAACAATATAAAATTCCCGCATTTTCTGATTACCTCGGATCATTTGTGTTTTCCTCTGAACTATGTATCATCTTTGCTCCTGCACTCATACTTGGATGCCAGACCACAGTGGACCCTGGGACTCTGTTTGACCCAAGTTTATCTTTTCTCTGTAACCAACAAGAATGACTGGGGTTAGACAGATATCTCATCACATAAGCAGTCTAGAACACCCCCTGGGATTCATGAAGCTTGCGCCAGGCGCAGGCGTAGCGTAGGTGGTATAACGCCAAACATGGCCGCCAAGTGATTCAGGTACGATCCAATTCCACGTGCACTACTGGCGTACGCCAGATCTGCGCAGCCCTCAGCTTAGGTATGCTAATCATCTCATGCGCAGTACCGCACCATGCAAATGAAGGTACATAGCAATTCATGAAGTGGTGCAGGCATAGCGTAAGCCCACAGAAATGTAAACCAAAAAATATGGTTTACATTTTTCCAAACAGAACATCGGAGCTATGAAAGCGGACCAGACTCATGTATTACAAAGTTAACATATGCCAATGGCTACATATACAGCCAATGGCATGAGAAAAGATGCACAACACCTAAAATATTTTATTTATTTTATTTATTTGCAGTTGTTTAACCAGGATAGTCCATTGGGCCTAATGAACCCGTTTTCAATGGAGTCCTGGGGAGAAAAGCTCCTAAATACATATTATACAAAGATTAATATACACACATAGATTGCATGTAGATTACAGAGGTAAACAAACTATGCTTAATATACTCCTAAAAGCTCCTAAATACATGTTACACAAAGATTAATATACACACACAGATTGCATGAAGATTACAGAGGTAAACAAACTAAGCTTAATATACACACATAGATTGCAGGTTCATTACAGAGGTAAACAGACTGATCAAAAGTATTTCAATCAAAGGAAATGATATCAAAATTGTTTTTTTTTTTCCAGTTGGAATGAGGATAGGTAGTTAGATGGAGTAGGGTCAGGAGTTACTAGGTACTAGAGGCAGGCAAGAATTTGTTATCTGGAATTTGAGAGAAGGAATGGAAAAGGTGAATGAAGTAGAGTGTTGGTTATGAGGGATGGGAGCATCAGCATTCCCATGTGGAAGTTAGATGAGAGTGGAGTGATTTTTTAACGGATTGGAGGCTAGTAGTGGTATGAACGGAGGGGGGAAGGGAGTTCCATAAGCGAGCTAAAGAGTGTGACAGGAGGTATTGTCCTGGGGGGTGGAGGGGTCGGTAAACTTCTATAAGGTTTTGATTATTAGATCTGAGAAGTCTTTGTGTGTGGTGCATTTTAAAGGTAGTGGAGAGGGAGGGACAGAGGGAAGGCTGGAAGATGAGTTTATGAGCATAGGTGAGCTGAATGTAGGATAGGTAGTTTGGTAGTTCTAGCCAGTTTAGTTTGTGGAGAGATTCACAGTGATGTGTTGATGATTTGTTGCTAGTGGCGAATCTGGCAATTGTATTGTAGCAAGAAGACAGTTTGGTTTTGAGAGATGATTGTAGATTTGTTAGAAGGGGGGCTCCATAGAGAAGGGAGGGTAAGAGAAATGTAGTAGAGAGTGTAAATTTGATAGTTGAGGTGAGAAACCGATTTTTGTCGGTAGAGCATACCAATTTTTTGGTGTTTTTTTTATGTTTAGTAGTAGATGGGAGTTGAATTTAAGCCTGTTGTCAATTTGAACTCCTAGTAGTTTGGCTTCAGATACCAGTTCAAGAGGTGTTGAATTTTGGCTGGTGATGGAGAATAAATTTTGATCAAAGTTCTTGGTTTTAGAGGAGGTAAAAATCATAAGTTTAGTTTTACCAGCATTGAGTGCAAGATGGTTGTCTTTTATCCATTGTTCTGTGGTAGAGAAGGCATCTTGAGTTAGTTTTAAAAGAGTTGGGATGGATGGGGCAGCACAGATGATTATGGAATCATCTTCATATTGGATAACGCTAGTAAGAGGGATGGAGTGGTAAAAGTCATTAATGAAAATATTGAAGAGAAGGGGTCCCAGTATGGAACCTTGAGGGACACCTGTGGGGGTGTTTAGGAAGGAGGAGGTGGCCTTTTTCCATTTAACTGCTTGTTGCCTATTGGAGAGATAGCTGGTAAACCATTTGAGGGAAGAGGGTGAGAGGTTTAGGTTAGCTAGTTTAGTAAGAAGAAGGTTATGAGAGATAGTGTTGAAGGCCTTAGAGAGATCGAGAAGGATGGTAGATACAGTGAAGCCAAGATCTCTAGCTTTATTCACAGTTTCAAGGAAGGAAAGGAGACCAGTCATAGTGCTATGATGGGGTCTGAATCCATGTTGGGTAGGGGTTAATAGGTTGTTGCCCAAGAGATGGGGGAGGAGTTGAAGGTGAATGCATTTCTCTAGGACCTTAGAAATGGGAGCGAGGATGGCGATGGGACGGAAGTTGGAAATATTAATATTGTTACCTCCTTTGTGCAGGGGAATTATATAAGCTTTTTTCCAGATTTGAGGAACAAGACTTTCTTGGATAGAGCGGTTGATTAGGATACTGATAGGGAGGGCAATAGCATCAGCAGCTATGCCGAGGAAGCATGAGGGAATGTTATCAGGGGCATTGGTGCAAGGTTTCAGTTTCTGTAGGAGTTTTCTTATAGTAGAATTAGGAATAGGTTTAATGAAAAATGGTGGGGTTTGAGAGGGTGAGGAGTGGGAGAAGGAAGTAGGAGGGGGAGCTGGGAGAGGAGAAATGGCAGTAAGAGGTGGATTGTTATTTGAAGAAGAAGTGGAGGTAGGAGGTGGATTATTATTTGAAGGAGGTGGGAGAGGAGATGTGAAGGTAAGAGGTGGATTGTTATTTGAAGAAGAAGTGGAGGTAGGAGGTGGATTATTATTTGAAAAAAAAGAGGTAAGTTTGGAGATGGAGTCAATGAAGAAAGAATTGAATTGGGTAGCTAGATCAGAGTCTTGTATGTTTAGGGAGGGGTTAGGGTTTTCTGTATTACCGGGTTTTAGGAGGGTAGTTATACCTCTCCAGAACTTCTGTGGGTTGGTTTTATGGTTGCTTTGAAGTTGGATGAAGTAGTTTCGATGGTCTGATGTGATAAGCTTTTTAACTGAGTTACAAAGCATTTTGTATTCATTGAGGTTAGATATACATTTGTTTCTTTGGAACTGTGTCCAGGCTTTATCTCTAAGTCACATGGTGGCTAGTGTACTTTTGGTTAACCAGGGGGTGGTTTTCCTTTTTATTCTTTTAGTTATTAAGGTAGCATGATTGTTTAGGAGATGTAAGAAGGTAGTATTAAAGTGATGTCAAGTCCACAGTAACACAAAGTACAACCGCAGGGCATGTGTGCGCAAACGGGAACACAAAGAAAATATATACAAATGTCATAAAATTGCAATGTAATACAAATCATGATTTCACCATAATACTCAATGGTATGCATGGTACACCACAACCAAGCTGCAAGGGTTGCTAAGGGTCTGTGACAGTGTTTGGCATGGTAACTAGGAATTAGTAGTCAACGCCATGCAAATGAGGCAGGCAATAGTGAATTGCAAACGTCCCGCCGGACTAAGGATGTACCATACGGCGCAGAGCTACAACACTGAGGAGTGGCTTAGAGGTATACATGACATCAGCAGTGGGGTGTGCCACTGTAGCTGTAAGCACATTGGAGCAATGCAAATCCAGCCTGGCCATTGCTAAGCAAAGCCGCAGGACATGGGTGGGGAGGTAGGTATAGCATCGTTTAGCTGAGAGCACATATGGTGCCCGAAAGCACATGTGTACGGGGAGAAAAATGTGCCCGAAACCCGGTAAGTGGACGCACGCGCCACGCACCATAGCTCAAACAGGAAGGTCAGGGGAAGAAAATAAGGAAATGCCATGGTAGGGTAATTGGAGTACAACTGAGCAATTAACACCTATTAACTCACAGCGGGCAATCGGCAGCAGCTGACAAGTCTGCTCGCAGAAACCTGCAAAACAGGATAGGGGAGGTGTCGGATTATAAAGAAAAGAGAACTGTCATAGCAGAGCAAAGCAAACCTGCAGTAGACCGGCCATAGAACACATTACACAAGATAAGCCAGGTGTAGGGAAGTACAAATGAAAGCAGGCTGCTGGATGCATGCCAGAAAATGGGAGGTGAAACGTGAAGAAATATAAAGGGAAGGGCAAGAGGTAATCCACGGCAGCCAAATGTAATTCAACATCAAAGGCACCACAATAGTAGTTCCTGTCATAAAACACATAAGATACCCTGTAGCTATGATCGTACATACACACCCTATGACATCATCGGTGTTCACAGCACAGTATTATAAAGCGTGAAAGCACCCCACACACACCTGTTTATTCCCAAACACTGCACCATAGGTGTAAACATACGGGGAACTTTTACAATGTACATGTTGGGAGCTGCAATAGCTGTGATTCATCACCATGTGTTAGAAACTGACGGTGTTGTGGAGGATGATGCTGACAACCACCGCAGGCCCCGGAGGAGGAGAAGAGTGTTCAGACCAAGGGTAACCTACCAGGGGCTACATTATCTGGAGATAGTAGATCGTTACAGGGGGGACAGGGACATCTTACAGCAAATAGTTGAGATGTGTTGGCCACGCCTCAGATCCAGAAACAACAGAGGGGAACCCATCCCAGTGGACATGAAGGTATGTGTAAGCTTGTGAATACTAGCCACAGGTACCTTTCAAAGGCCAACTGGAGCTATAATGGGGATCTTACAGGCATCAGCATCCAGGGTACTACACCAGTTCCTGGATGCCATGTTACCATATGCCAATGAGCATATATACTTCCCCCGAACTCAGGAGGAGTTGGCCAGCAATATGCATCTCTTCCACCATGTGGCACACTACCAGGAGGTACTGGGTGCGATAGACTGCACGCACATACATATCAAGTCACCATCCGGTGAGCATGGTAGGCGCTACATAAACTGCAAGGGATACCACTCCATCAACTGCCAGGTCATGTGCAATGCCCAGGGCATTATCATGGATGTGTGTGCTGGCAGCCCTGGAAGCTACCATGACTCCCACATCTGGCATGCCTCACAGCTGTATCAGGTATTTGTCAGGGGGGACATCCCACATGGCCACCTTGTGGGGGATGCTGGCTATGCACTTGAGCCGTGGATGATGACTCCCATCAGAAATGCACACACACCCATGCAAGAATGCCATAATGAGGCACACGCACAAACCAGAATCATCATAGAGCGTGTGTTTGGGATGCTGAAATCACGGTTCCATTGCTTGGACATATCTGGTGGAGCCTTGCAGTACTCTCCAGGCACGTGTGCCTACATCCTCATAGTATGTGCCATGCTACATAATATGATCCTGCGGAAACAGTTGCAGCAGGGACAAAATGGTGTAGGCCCTCACAGCCCACCGCAATTGCCAAGGCGATCACAGGCACAGAGGGATTCAGACCACGAACACCCTGTGCCAGCCCCAGTAGGCAGACGGAGGCGTGCCCAATATGCCTATGCCTTGGCAAAGAGGGAATGTATAGCACATACTCTGACAGTGTAGGTCCCTGCAGACTGACACACCTCTCCACCTGCACACACAGTAAAATGGATGGCACACACACACGGCCACCTGTAAATTGTAATGTATAGGTGGCCTACTGTGTGAATCCTACATAGGCAGCCCTCAACCATTGTACACACAACAGCTATTGGAACAAGGAATGTCAACACCTGAACAGTAAACGCACCTATCAGCATATGTTGGTACTGTGTGTATAGGTTCCTAGGTACATCGGTAGGTACACACCCGATTGTCAGAGGCTATTCATCAATCGAGGCAAACAGTGTCTGCTGTCGCCACCAGATCGAGTAACCAACTGTCGCTCAGTGGAGCAGAGCCAATTGCGGGAGCCATGTGTGTAATCACTGTTCCCCACACACTCTGCATGGATTCCCTGGTGCGTTAATGAGGGGCTCCATATAATGTAATCATGGATGTAGTGGCAAAGCATGGAGTGTACCCATGACAGGTATCTGTCACCCCAGCATGCTCCACCTACGGTTGTGTGAAGGTGTAGCACATTATAGTGTGTGGCTCACTGTGACATACATACCCAATGCTGAAGCACATCCATTAAACATCACTTGGACATACCATTAATAGGTCTCATCCATATGTAAACTAACTGAGTTACCCATTTGATCGCAGTATGGAGTAACAGCCATAGTACAGTCCACATACAAAATGCCATAACATGTGTACAAATCCCAGATGCCCAAGTGGTAAATGCAGTGACTGTCATGCATGTTCCCACGTCCTGCAAGGGATGTAACGTAATCCCGAAGGCATGAATAATGCATGTTGGATGCAGGTCATCAGATCATGTTTAGCACATGTTAGCAGGAATATGCATTGCCCAATGCTGGTAAGCGTCGTTTAAATATGACTATACGGATATGCGTGAAACAGGGCTAAGCTTCTCTGAATAAGGCACAGATCACAGTCAATGATGTCAAGAACAGGTGAAACCAGCATTATTCACCCCTGTACTAATAGTGTCTGCTCTGAAGGGTAAAATGACCACTGCCGGGAGTAGAACATGCAATCATTTACACAATCACCTAACACTAAGCTACCCAAGATGTACCAACGGCAAGTATGTAATGTGACAGGTTCAAACACAAACGTGCGGAGTCCAGGTAACAGTATACACCGACATGTACACAATGAAAGGTGTATTCTGCCTGTCACTCTCTCTGTTATTTATATGTATATATATATATATATATATATATATATATATATATATATATATATTATATATATACACATATACATAATAGAGATAGAAAGGGTGATAGAGAGATATATGTTGATATATACGGATTCACCTATATCTGCAAATATGTAGATAGGTCAATGACATGTACACAACCGTGGAGGTACAAATAAATAGGATACTGCCAACTATGGAATGTGTCACATACCAACATGCGTAATCACTAGGCTGAAAGACAGAAAGAACACAGTACCGGAACACTAGAACCACATGTAATATTATCACGATATTAAGGGACAATTAGTTATCGCTGCTGGTGTTGCGGTCCACGTAGGTACTGTGTTCAACTGTGTTTGTGATTGCCATAGTCTGTGTATGTGTGTGTTGAGGGTGCCGTGTGCGTTTCCGTGGGACTGTAATGTGTGTGTGTGTGTGTTTGCATCATGTGTCTGTTAGTGCTAACTCGGAGGTAGATCATTACGGTAGGTGTAGTTATAGCTGGCCGTAGGCATACGGTTACCACCTGTCCCACTTTAAGGGGGACAGCCCCTCCCTGGGCAGTTGTGTCCTGACAAAAAATATTAAAAAGGGCAAATGTCCGAGATTGTAGGACATAATTATGTAACATATATTATGTAATAGTTGCATTAAATAGTTATGCTTGTATCTAAAAAACATAAATGTTACATGAAACATGATAAGTAGCTAAAGTGCTTCATGAATAAGTATGTATTCAGGATAAAAGTATGTGCTATGCTGTGTACGACCGTGGGTATGTGTCGGCCTGTAAACACCGATGTATGTCCTGCAAATGTCCCACTATGGCCATTTGAAAAGGTGGCAACCCATGTCAAAGAGGTTCAGTCACCAACACAACTGCAATGAGTGCAAATATCTGTGACAGAAATACATGGGACAGCTGTCATTTAGTAACATTCCTTTACATATCGCTGTATTTCCGGAGGTATGGAAGTATCAACCTCACCTGCATACTATATAGAAACCAATTAACAATGGCCCAATGTATAAGCCCGTAATAACCATAGTTTCAGTCTACTAACTGATAGGTCTTCAATTAGGGAAGGAGCCCACACACATATATGGAATAAGTAGAAATGCAGTCCCCACAAACCTGTATATGCTATGTACACCCACCTACATCTCCCACACATGAAACAATAGCAATACAGACTGTAATAACATCACAAACATCCACTCACTCAATTACATCTGCAGAAGCGTTAACATACCTTGTGAGAAACACATTTGTAAAGGCGCCATGTGAAATCGTAGCTGTTGTATAATGGAACAGATGGCGATGTTACAGGTTTTGTTTGCAATAGTCCCTTATCAGCCGGTTGAGATGACAGATACACTCACATGTAGAACCACATACTCTAGCCATCACACACAATCCACGGGGGACATGAATCCAAAATATCCGTGTCTCTACAAATAGCAGTTGCAATTCTGCACAACAAAACATATAAAGGCCGTCTCCCCGAAGTTAGGGCAAAAGGGCAACGCCAAAGTGGAGAATTCAATTATACCCCACTGTTGCCGTGTAATTGGTGAATGGAGTAGCTGCTCAGCTGATGTGCATGTAATAATTTACTCAGGAACACCAATTGGCAGCAGGAAACCGCATGTTACAGGTATCGGCGTATATAAGGATGACCTGCCAGACATTCAAACCGTATGCTCATACCATAGAACCGTTTAAACAGTAAAGGTGTAAGAAAGATATGTACGAAAGTTCGGAACGTTAACAAGGTATGTAGAACACTCAGTATGTTAGTGTATGTATAGCCTGTTTTGTATTATTTAAAAGTGTCCGCAATGCATAAAGTGGGAAAAGGTATTATGTAGTGATGTCTTGCTGAGCATAGTAACGCTTGTAGAAATTGTGTGTCCTGCTGTGGGCCACAAGGTAAGCATCACAGACACCACAAGGGATGCTACATGAGGGCTTTAAACAGAACAATTCCACACCACCCGCCGTCAGTGGTAGGGTATGTCCAACAAGTACGTGCCATAGCAGGGGATAGTATATGTTGATATAACTGTCACAGTAGGCATGTGTATGGGCATATAACGACAATAACATGCCTAAGGTGGTCCTGCTGTGCAAGTATGCTTTGCATTATGGGATAATATGTAAAATATGTGTAATGTACAGTATTGTAGGTAGATATATCACATATTCTACACAGCATAGCAGTTATATCATGCAAACAAAAGGTATCATCTATTGGCATGTACAATACACAATAACAGGATACATATGGCTTGTAGTCACGGGACACTGTAACAGCATTATAGCTAATCGAAATGGAAGAGCTACTCAATTAACCATGCACAAAGGACATGTAATAGCTTCACAGGTTCATAGTGAGGTACTATGCTGTCTGGCAAGTCTATGTGTAAGCCCAACTACAGTGTTTACACTGGCAGCACCTCTCTAGGGTAGTGTCCTGTCTGTGAACAGCAGAGCCATGTGTTACCTGCACCTCTGCACAGTACAGCCACTGCAGTGATCCCTGGTGCACATGTGTGTCTCCCATCCACCAAGTGAGGTATCTCATGAACAGTGCTACTGTGTGTCCCTGTGTGATGTACATAGGAATCATGTTCCAAAGCATGGTGAGTGTCTGGTTTGGGAATGTAACCCTCAAGAACATCCCACTCATTATTGCGTTTGTGCACATATCCATGAGCATGTTGCTCTCAGTGGCTTTTGCTTATGTCGCTTATGTGGAGTATATCCATTAATATTGTTGTGGACATGGGCCCTGGATGTTCAGCAGAGGTCACCCCTGAGTATGCAGTATGCAAATGTGTACAGTCGTGGTGTCCGTAGTTCTGCCGCATACGTCATCCTTCAGAGCTCAATAATCCTCATGGTGTGTTAATGTTGTGGTATGTAAAGCCGTTGCTGTTCTGTAAGGTACACCCTAAACGGGGTGTTGTACCCTTGAATGTGTGTATACGTCAGGAGATTAGAGGTACAATGGGTGCCTTTGTTCCAGCTACAAACCCAGTACAGATAAGGGTGGCCACGTAGAAGGATATCCATGCCACATTGGCAATATGGTTATCAAAGGAGTGGGTACTACATACGTGTGTACTAAGATCCCGTATAATGTCACATGTATGTAGGGGACTACCACCTATGTGATAGTCAGTGGGTGATTGGTGTAATCCAAAGGGGATGTTCATGCACCATGTGTCATGCAGCTTGAGGCCATGTTATCAACATCAGGTATCCATCACAGTGACATCCTTATGTTGGGAGCCTGTATCAGCTGGTGGATCAATCATGGTGCCTTGTATGCAGTTGTCTGGAAGCCTAGTCAGGGAAAGTCCCTCTGTGCTAGCCTGTACCTCAGGGAAGCATATACAGAACATGAGGAGCCCTATGACTGAGGACTGTGGTATGCCAAGTGTAACTGAAATACAGTAGGTACTACGGTATGCTACCCTCATTGTGTGGGTCCTGTCCGTGAGCCACTTTGCATGACATCCTGAGACGTAGAGGTCGATGTGCAGGTGGATGTATATGTTGTCAATACCAGAATGCCGAACGGTGCTGAAAGCCAATGAGAGGACAATGTAGGCTGTGTGGATCCCCTTACCATCATCAACTACCCTGGTAACTGTATCAAAGCAGTCCACCAGGTGTAGGAGCCATGGTCTGGCCCTAACAAGTCCAACCTGGGTGGCATCAAAGGTCTGGAGCCCATCAATGTCTCTGTGAATGACTTCCATGATGATGTGCCCCATAGCCTTGCAGAACAGTCCAGTCAGGTGTATAGGGCAATAGTCCCTCTGGTTCATTGTGGCACCACCTGTGTGGAGTGTGATAACTGTTGCTGTGCGCCATTCAGGGGTCACAATGTCTGATACAAGGCTATTAGGGAATCTGGTGGCCAAGTGGGGAGACATGTCATTCTGAGGTTTGTGTAAATTACAGCCTGGGATGTTGGACGGTCACATGGAGTCTGTGTTCCAGGCCTTAGAGAGTGCAGGTTGGAACTGTGTAGTTGTGACCGCAGGGACCTTGCAATGTTCCTGCATGGATTATGGCCCTGTAGGGAGTGAGAGGGTGTAAAGTTAGCATTGAACCCATCCGCCAGGATGTTGCCAACATCACTCAGTTCTGTAATGTTCCTGAGTAACCGTTGTATGTCACAGCAGATGTGGGTATTGTCATTGACTACTGACATACCTCCATAATGCTTTGTGGTACACCCTGGAATGTGTCGCAGTAATGTTTATGAAGTTAGGTTTAGAGGATGTGATAAGGGATCCCGGAGCCCTACTGAGGCTGACCAGTGAGCTACCCCACCCATGGGATTGTACTCCACTTTGCAACAGCCTCCACCTTTTGTTGTACATTATGTCCATGGAACTGGACCCCCAGAGTGGCATCCATTATCTGGTGGGTACCATCCTGGCTCTGTTTGGAATAGCATGATCCATGCAGCGTTTGTATGTGCATTGTCCATCTGCACGGGTGTCATGACATTTACTACTGCTGTCATAAGACGTCTGTAGTAGGCGTTGTACTAATCTTGTACTGTGTATGCCGTGAAGGGTGTGGTGCTGGGATGTGGATAACAAGGGTGATTAGCATATGTTTGGAAACTACCAATGAGGGGATAACCACAGGTGTGGAACACCAGTGACATGTTGGTAATGTCCATGTCTAGGATATTGTTGGTCTTGGTGGTGGTGTGTATGGGTTGATCCAGCCGAGTGGAGGTTATGAATCCTGGACAGCGTTGGCCTAATGTGTCAGTACATGAGTAGCTATCCCAGTTAAGTGTGGGGTAGTGTCAGTCGCACATCAGTAGTACCTGTCTGAACTCTACTGTCCAGTAGACCAAGAAATGAGGGCCGGTAACCGTGGGGTATGTTGATGAATCCGTAGCATGTTACAATGTGTATAGCAGTTCTGGCCACAGTTAGTTGCATGTGGATCACCTCTGATGCATTGTGCTAAGTAACCAGCCAGGAGGTGTGTACAACATAGTGAAATATGGACACACCTCAGCCTTGGGTGTTCCAGTCCAGGCTACATGACTGAAAGGTGTGGTCTGCATATAACCTGTCAGTGCAGGTGTGCTCTGCAGAGCCTAGAGGCAGGTTCCAGTCACTGCAGTGATATTGAAGTGGTCCATTATAAGGAGTGCCTTGCCTGCGTGCATCAGAGATGATGTCAAGCATTGAGTCACATGACCCCATGTTTTGCTTGCCTGTTCCCATTCTGGTGGTGAATGTTATTGGAAACTGTGCAAGACAGGCAGTATAGGAGCAGCAAGAGCCTTACATGTATCTGTACTCCCAGGGCTGACAGGTGCAGGTCATCTGTGCCAAAGCATCGTGTTTTGTTGACCATGTCATTCAAAGCGGACAGATACTGGATGCCTGTGGAATGACAGCAGAAGCATTGCCAATGAATGCAGAATGCTCCCCAGGGCGTGGCCGATACCTTCTGGGCTACAAGACCGGAGAGCTATTGCATGTCCCTGCACATGTAGTCTGGGAAGTTACATCTCAGGGCAGTCACACTAACATGGAGAATGACAGTCAAATTGTACCTGGTGAGGTGTGGCATGGGTGCATAGGTTATGTTGCAGAACCAGTTACCCGACAGCTAGATGTAAGCGACTATCACCTTGTGTAGCCTGCTGAGTGGGACATCAGTGTGACCGCCTACAGAGTCACCTATGACTGGTGTGTTGGGTATGTTATAACACCCTATTGTCTGTATTTGATGGGCACACATGAGTCTGTGGGCTATAAGTAATTGTTGTTGTGTTTGGTGATGGGGGCTGCCTCTGGTGCCTACACAGAGTATGGAGAGGTTCTGCAAATGTCGTACTTATACTATGAGTGGCCTGTGGTGGTGGAGATCTTGTGAGACTATGTGATGAGTGGGGTGTGTTGCAAATGTTGCATGTCCGTACATGAATGTCAGGCTCAGTCTGGGTTGGTGAGAGCATTACCCCCAGCATGGCTGCATATGTGCATCTCCCACAGGCTGTAGTGTCATATGTTGGGAGGTGAGCATTGACTGTGTACATGAGACAATTGCTATATTGCCACATGTTCACCATATTCATCATATAGACAGGCAATAGCACTGGTACGTGACAGTTGGACATGCCTGTATATTCAACCATGTCTCACAAGATATGTGAGTTACATGTGTACAACAGCTGTTGTACTGTAAGCAAGCTGGAAATGTAAGGACAGACAGTGTACTTGTAAGAAATGAGTTGGAATGGGTGCTATAGTAATTAGTAGCTCATAAAGTGCTCACAAGTTCTGAACAAGTGCTGAGCATGAATATGCAATACAGATAGGGTGTTGGATAATATCAACCCACTGCAACCCACAAGTGGAGACGACAGTCATAATTGGAGGCACTGCACTATTACCCTGCTGAGTATGGTTTGCAAGTCTATGAACCTTTATCAACGTAGATGTTAGCAGTACAGAAGTAGATGACAGTGTGGATGATTTTACACTGCATAGCATACCTGTGACAGGTCATAGGACATCATCACCCATACCATGTTCCAGCTACACTGAGTATACTAGATGTACTTTTGTATGTCACAGGAGTGTTCTACCAGTGGCCTTTTGACAGAATCAACACTACAAAAGGTGTCAGAGTGACATGTGCATATCACACCAGTGGCAGCTACAGTAAAACAGGGTTAATGTTTTGTACTCCCCCCTCATTGTAGCCCATACCACACAGACAAGTGGGAGGCATCTGTGTATGTAAGGATGTGAATGGCCATGACCTAGGAGCAATAGCTGTCTCAGTGTTGTGGACAACATACAGAATGGGCTTTGTGGGTGAGGTCTGTGACTTATGTGCACAATCTGACAGCTAATAATAGCATTGTCACCGCTAGGTGAATAACCCTGTACCCATTAACTACCACCTAGGCAGCGGTCAACATTATGGACACTGTGTAAGGGATGGTGCTGTGCAGTTCACCTCCCTGAGTTGGTGACATCTCCCGGCCTATTAGGTAGTCATACGAGGCACCCATGTCATGACAGGGTGCCATCCATGAGCATGGAGATCATTGGACAGGCATACTCAGCACTCGGGTGACCAATATCAGATCACATATCACCTTTAAGAGGTATTGGCCATGCGTGGATGGGCAATACCAGCCTTCACAATCCTCACCTCCACTATGCAGCATGCTGGCTACCTTGCATAAAGACATGTGCTACACTGTGATGTTGGACATGCTACACGTACATATCCTGATCTGAAAGACATACGTCATGGACAGCCACCATCCTACTCCAAGGATTGTCACATGCTGGACAGATCCCTGTGCCATACATGTTACATATTCCCGCCATACCATGCAACCCTGTCCATCAAAGCTGCACATGTCATTTCTGTCATACATGGTGTGATGACCGCATGGTAGATGTATTACTAACTGTCTGGATCAGTAATGTGGCAGTGATGCACCTCGCGGTGGCAAAATGGCTGTCAAATACAGCTAGGAAACCTTGCCCGTACATGCTATAGTCGATAACCATCCCTGCGAATGACGTCCGGCTAGCCATTGTTCCATGTCTATCACATGTGCAACACAGGCGATCCGTGGCAGGATGTTGAACTGCTGTACAGTGCTGTGTAGATGTATATGGCAAAACACATGCATGTAAAGGTTCCATGCATATGTGTGCATTGTCACTGCTCATGTACATTAAGGCAGTGTATGTGTTGATATGTGACATATACACAGCATCAAGGTCAACAGCATCACTGTGGACACATCCAGGCATGTGCTGATAGGTAAGAACACCAGTACAGGCAAACAGACATGCCCACATCAAGACAGCATTCACATGGTGTATGAACAATGTAAAGAGGTAACACACATATATGGTGATGATATCCAATGCATAATGGGTGTTACATGTGTGTGACACAAATATGTCAGTCATGTCAGTGTCATGATGATTTGCAAAGATAACTGTGCAGATATACTAGATTTAATACAAATGTATGTGCAGCTGTATCTCTGTACATCTCTGTGATACTGTGACCTGTCACCATCATTATGTCTTCCAGATAATGCCTTATTCACGCCTGCCAGCATACAGCCACCAGGAGGATGATGTCCTCATCCCGTACCTCCATGAGAACTATGAGGTGTTGTTCAGCCATGTGCCACAGCATGCCCAGTAGCGTGATGACCTGTGGCAGGACCTTCGCAGGGTTAATGATGTGGGTGGCCATAACTGCACCTACCAGCAGGTGCGCAGACACTGCACAGACCTGATATGACATGCAAAACAGCATGCCACTGCAATCGCCAGGGAACAAGGTGGAACAGGGGGTGGGCCACCAACCCAGCCCCCACTCACACACACCGAGGAGCTACTGGCCAGCCCGGGGACACCCTCAGAACAGCATCCACAAACGCTAGCTGCCATCGTGGAGGTGGGTGTCTCCCAACCAATGAGCCTGGAGTTGCCTGATAAGTCACTACTGCACATATGACTATTATATCCCATTTAGTTGCATGTGTCACTGTATAATATGTAATGTAACATCATATGCAAGGTATGTTTACACACATGCTGCATACTACAGTATGCTACCCGGTGTATGCACACATGTGCATACTATATGCTATTGTACAGGCGAATGTGTTAACATGCACAGTGCACCCTGTGGCTGTCATACAGTCATGGATAATGTTCAAACTGCCGCTATACAGGTACCTCTGCCGTGCCGCACAGACATCAGTCCATTGCAGGTGAGACTGTCATCAGTATCAGGCATGTTAATGCATATATCTATTCACCATGTGGCCAGTTAACACATGTACACATGATGTATGGTCCAGTCATGATATACAGGTCGCATCTCCCAGCATTCACACTGGCTACCTATGTGCAAGATATACAAACAATATGAAACACCGACATGAAACCACAGTATCTGTCATTGCTACATGTGTGGACAGCTGTGCATACAACGGTGGAGGTGTTGTTCAATGTAGGCATATGTACTATACATTGGAACAACACATGTGTGGTAGGCAAACAGTACCACACAGTGAGCTGGGATATGGGCAGCCCACAGGAGTCACCATTGTGTTATATGCCCCTGCAATGGGTGCACACATTGTGATGTGCCATCTGACATGTCCCAGACATGTAGTGTTCTGGCTGCAATATTGTCACACTATCCCATAATACATACCCCACATGCAAAACATACAACCCGTTGTCTGCATAGCCCTGTGGAAGGTGACATATCTGACATCTATGTGTGTATGTCATATGGGACTACACAGACATGTGAGATAGATGGCCATCACAAACATTTGGCCAACACATGTTCACACATGGCCTTGGAGGATGGCCAGAGACATGTAGCCACACAGTAGATGTTATGTGTATACACCCTGTTGCACATTGTCCACACATGGTCCAACTATAGCCTTAGTTGACTGATTATACAGTTGATGTGGTACACTGGACATCCTAAAAGCCTGTGCACAGCTAGTAGAGGTGTCACGTAAGTCGACCATATGAGATGTGTTAAACATCTCGACTGTGTCATAGCATGACAGTAGTCACCTGTACAGCTTCCACAGACATTGACACCACATCAGGCCACAGATACTGTACATTTCCCTTGCTGCTGTAGGACATCACCGTTAGCTGTGCACCTCGTGTGTGTGGTACATCAATGTCATGTGGGACATGGTGAATTGACAAGTCTGCCATGTGTGGACATGGTTGCCAGGCAGCTAAGACTCTGTAGTAGTTGTGCAGGGGGGTCATCTGTAGGTCTTCCAGTGACCTGTCACATGACACAGCATGGTTTGGTGTGTATACACCTCAGCAACGTGGGTCACAATCCATAGTTATGTCATGTGTATGCACGCAGTTATGGCTATGCAATGTGTGCATATTACACACTGTATAGCAATGTAGACGCCTCACACTACCCTTCCATGCTCATGCACATTTGCTAAACGTGCATTCTATCTGTAGGGCATACAGACAACACTGCAATGTGATACCCATTACAATGCTGTACATGTGTCAGGACACCATTGTGTCAGACATGTATGCATGTCAATGCACATGTCAGCAGATTACATGTCAAGGTCACTTCAGCCATGTGTACTGTTAACCTGTGCTGGTCCACATGGTGTATCACAGGGATGCATGCTTACTACCATGATTGTGTGAACTGCATGGCTCCTGATATGACACCTGCTTGCTGTTGTGTGCAACCCAGGGAGGTATGCTAACTAGCACTATTAATGTCTGAGCTGCATGCCGTCTGCTGTATCACATGCATGCTGCATGCCGTCTGTCAAATCACATGCATGGTGTGTCTGTGTGTGTGTGTGTGTGTGTGTGTGTGTGTGTGTGTGTGTGTGTGTGTGTGTGTGTGTCTGTGTGTGTGTGTGTCTATTGTAATGTAGAGTCTTTCTTTGCATTCACAGGTGATGTAGGTGCGTTGCCCTCCTGCGGTCCATCTGATGTTAGTGTCCCCACAGATACTAGCAGTGATGAACATATGCATGAGGTACAGGCAGGGTTGTCAGGGGCTGAATCTGTGCCAATGGTTGCCATCCCAGCTATGTCCCCCTCTTCCCCGCAAACAGTTCTCATGCCAACACATACCCCATCACCAGTGGCCATAGAGGAAGGACATTCAGCATGTGTTAGCTTGGAACAGGAACATGTGGTGGCTGCAGAAGGTGTGTCTTCACACCATGGTGTCAGTGTAATGACTGCAGATGTGCCATACAGGCATGTGGCCAATGCTGCTTGTAGGAGGACCTCTGGCAGACATGCACCTGCAGGACAGAGCGCAGCAGCTGGTGTCACCAGACACATGTTCCAGACTTTAATGGCGGCACAGGCACGTGCTGAACGGCAGAACAGAGAAGGGCAGAGGCTTCAGAGGGCTGCTATCCGTGCTCTAAATGACAACATCCACGCATTGTCAAATGCTCAACAGCAGATTGCTGATGTTCTGGACAGGCGATTGGGTGACATGGTCGGAATCCTTGACCATGGCATGGCAATCCGCGAGTGTGAGCTGTCTGTGCTGGAACATCTGGTAGGAGTGAGGCATAGGCCACATGGACGTTGGCCAGCTACAACACCTAGTGCAGGTCAACGTGAATGAGCCACCTCACATGCCCGCTCCCATAGTGCCAGTAGCAGTAGCAGTGCAGCTGGTGTTACGCTGTCCATACCAGGACACAGCAGGCCATGTGGACGTGGCCCTGGATGTTCCCAGCGGGGACACGGTTCCAGTGGACATGTGTAATCGGACAGTAGCCAATCTGTACCTCTGCCTGGTAATGCCCGTGCAATCCTTGACAGGCACAGGTCATGTGGCCATGGCCGGACACAGTCAGCTGTACATCCTGATCTGTACAATCTGAAGCTGTCAATAATACCCCTGTGTAGGCCTGGCAAAAGGCAGAACTGTGTGCACTCATACACGCACACAGCAAAAACATCTGTAGGGCACCACAACACCCACATGCATAATGACCATACATGTCCAATCAGATCACCGGCTCTTACCCACACACATTAAGGCATCGACAATTTATTCAGTAAAATCCACACACGACAACATAAGAGTTAAGCGCTTTCAACTGGAACACAAGCCAGTCTTCTTCAGAACGAAAAAACAGTGTTAGATGTGGAACATTTATACTGTAATGCCTGCGGTTGGAAATAACCGCGCCAAAAACCTTTTGAAATATTTAAAGTGGCAGCACCATTTTCCAAAAAGCAAATAAAACAGCTATTAGCGTAAACCATCATCTTGTACTTAAAACACTTAAAACACATAAAACACATAACAACACTAACTTGTGAAGGTGCAATAAGAATTCATAATAAAAGTTCATAATAAATAATGCTATATTTGCTTCTATAATATTCAAAAGATTGCAAACTAACTAATATTAATGTGATGCTTTAAATATACTAAATGTATACAAGATCTAACCATTAAAAATCGAAAAATAATGTTATTATATCCCAATACATGCATAAAAATATATTGATGGACGTAAAGTGCAATGTGAACTATAATATAATAAATATAAATATAAATATATATAAATAATTATAAATATATATAAATAATCATATATAAATATAAATCCACATATACTTATTAAAAAATAACCTTTGTATGCATATTAAAATTAGATTTAGAGTATGAATATGAATATAATAACTATATGTGTGTGTGATATTATTATAAATATATACATATATAAATATATAAATATATAAATAATTTATACATAAAGATTAAAACTTGTGTACTAGTAGATATCATGTATTGTTATATATTATTATATCAATAAGTAATTGGACCAAGTGTATATAACACCTTACCTAGTCTCATCAATTATGTTCTAATTAGTCATAAACAATTAAAAAATATATTACAATATGAACTGTAATTCAATGAAATAATATTTAATCACTTATGAGAAAAGGCTTAATGCTAATGAAATCGTTAAGGCCTGGAAATCTTGTAGCATCGGTTTTGATTTGCCATACACTTTCTTTCAATGCTAATTGATTCTTCCAATTTCCTTCCTGCATATCTATTTGATCAATAATGGCAAATGTAAAACTGTGTCCCTCACCTTTATCTATAATATGTCTATAGAGGGCATTTTTTGTGTCCATTTTGCGTATTTTGTAATAATGTTCATAAATACGCTTTTTGATTACCCTTTCCGTTTTTCCTATATAATATGCCTTGCATGCTTTGCAACTGGCGATATAAACCACTTGTTTACTATTACAGTTGCCTCTCAAACATCTAATCACTGTGTGGTTTATATCTTCCAATATTATTTTTTCTGCTTCATTGATATAACAGCATTGTCGGCATGTTCCACATTTTGTACTTCCACCCTTCGTTTCACTACTGAACAATTCTTTATTTCTGTGTATTCCAACATTCTCTTAATATTGGGCGCCACCTTATATACTATTCTAGGTGCATTTCCTACCTTAACATTCAAATTGTTGGAAATAATAACATCCCAATGTCTATTTAAAATTGCTTTAACATAATGCACATATGGAGAATATGTAAGGGCACAAACTCTATTAAAATTGTGTTGTAACTCCTTTACCTTACTAGTACTATCTAAATACTGGGCACCTAATAATGGTTTATATTTTTTGTCCCACTGAGATATAACATACTGTGAGGTACATTTAACCATTCGAACCGGGTAATCCCTCTCACCAAACATTTTACATAATATTTTAATATCTTCCTTCATAATATCCAAACTAGAAGACATTCTTGCTATTCTAATACATTGTCCTTTGACAATGTTTTTAAATGTATAAGGGGGATGATTGCTACTGTATGCAATGTAATCATTCGAATACGTGGGTTTCCTATATATTTTAGAGGCAAAACCCGTATCCGTATGCCAGACAAATGTATCCAAGTACGCTATTCCTTTACTACTGTAATTGAAAGTGAATTTTAAAAATTCAGTAGTACTGTTAAGGAAATCAATAAACTCACATATCTCAGATTCTGAACCCTTCCATAACACAAATAAATCGTCCAAAAATCTTGCATAAAGTTCAATTTTATCATAAAATCTACTTTTAAATAGGTGTTCTATTTCCCATTCCAGCATGACCATGTTAGCAAATATAGGGGCACAAGAGGCTCCCATGGCCACACCAGTTTGCTGTCTAAAATATTCACTCTGAAACGTGATGTAATTGTGATCCAGGACTAAAGACATAAGTTCGGTAACTACACAGATTTTGTCCCAACTAAATCCTGAAAACTTTCTAAGGCTGTTGGTAAAAAATTCTAGCCCTATATTTTTAGGAATACAAGTAAACAAATCAACCACATCGATAGTGATGAAAATGTAGTCCTTATTCCATTTATCTACACTGAGTTGGCTTAGGAAACTCCATGAGCCCTTCATGATGTGTGGTACAGCATTATATATGTGTTTAGTCCAGGTATCGATCAGAACACCTATATTAAATGTTTTTGATCTCGAACCTGACACTATAGGTCTATATGGTGGGTCTTCCACTGATTTGTGAATTTTAGGTATCCCAATGATCTTGGCAAGTACCGGATAATCTGTTCTTATAAACGTATATATGTCATTACTTATCCTATTGTCAATCATATATTCTTCTATTATAAGATCTATTCTTCTATGACCAATGTTAACTTCGTTTAGGGAAATTACCTCATAATTTCCAGATTCATATAACCAATTATGCATTTTTGAGTTGTAATCAGTGGTGTAACTAACAACAATGCCTCCGCCTTTATCAGGCTTCATAATACGAATGTCTTTATTACCTATTATGTGATGTAAGCAGCACCTTTCTTTTTCAGTGAGATTATCCTGCCTATAGCATTCTTTATGACTATCTTTAGAAATATCATTCTTTAGCCAGTAAACATCTTTGCTAACCATCTGTTCATAGCAATGTATGTGGGGATGGCTGGGCGGTACAAATGTACTTTTCTTTTTTAGCTTATTATGTTCACATACAAGAGTATCTGGCGCTTTATCATCAAAATGCATTGCCAGGTTGAGCCTCCTACAATACAGTTTGATTTCTTTTATGGTATCAACTATATTCAAACCTATGGTAGGAACAAATTTCATTCCTTTGCTCATTAAACTGATGAACTCATTCTCTATAGGAACATCAGTATAGTTATACACCTTAAAACCATTGTGTATTGTCATAATCTGATGTGTTATTTCATTCATATCAACACTGTCAGGAATTCTTACTTGTAACTTGTTGTTATTTAAACTTTTGTCATCTACTGTATCACTATTGCTGCTTAAGGTTTTCTCACTTCTTACTATAGATCTATGAAGCTGCGGAGCTCTTAATGGTGGTACTTTAATAATTGCTGTCTCATTTATTTCCACCTGTTGATTACAGTTGATGACTAGTACACAAGTTTTAATCTTTATGTATAAATTATTTATATATTTATATATTTATATATGTATATATTTATAATAATATCACACACACATATAGTTATTATATTCATATTCATACTCTAAATCTAATTTTAATATGCATACGAAGGTTATTTTTTAATATGTATATGTGGATTTATATTTATATATGATTATTTATATATATTTATAATTATTTATATATATTTATATTTATATTTATTATATTATAGTTCACATTGCACTTTACGTCCATCAATATATTTTTATGCATGTATTGGGATGTAATAACATTATTTTTCGATTTTTAATGGTTAGATCTTGTATACATTTAGTATATTTAAAGCATCACATTAATATTAGTTAGTTTGCAATCTTTTGAATATTATAGAAGCAAATATAGCATTATTTATTATGAACTTTTATTATGAATTCTTATTGCACCTTCACAAGTTAGTGTTGTTATGTGTTTTATGTGTTTTAAGTGTTTTAAGTACAAGATGATGGTTTACGCTAATAGCTGTTTTATTTGCTTTTTGGAAAATGGTGCTGCCACTTTAAATATTTCAAAAGGTTTTTGGCGCGGTTATTTCCAACCGCAGGCATTACAGTATAAATGTTCCACATCTAACACTGTTTTTTCGTTCTGAAGAAGACTGGCTTGTGTTCCAGTTGAAAGCGCTTAACTCTTATGTTGTCGTGTGTGGATTTTACTGAATAAATTGTCGATGCCTTAATGAGAAGTTTTGGTCTCGGTGCTTCACTACATTTTGGAATTTGTTCGGACGAGCTGCGTTTATCCCACATTCACCCTCCTAGCGTTTTTGGTTTACTTGTGGTTGTGGTTTGACTTCTGCATTACCCACACACATGATTTCATCCACTGGTGCAGCCTATGCCCCTGGCAAACATTATCGCCCTGTGCATATGATGATGCCTGTGCTGCATCCCTGTCATCCACACCATCAGTGCAGGGACATGCTCAAATGGTCTGATGCACAGGGTGAACAGAATAGTGAGAGAAGTGTATATTACATTAGTTGTGTACTGTTGACACGCACCAGACATACCATGTAGTACAAGTTTATAATGCATTGTTATATGTTTACAGTATGTGTCTTGGTAACAACAGTAACAGCATGTTGGTAATGATGCCCTGGTTCCCTCCTTATGATCTACTTGCATGTGCCAACAAGTAGCAGTGTTTGCAGTTTCCCATGTGTAAATGTGGAGTACTCACAGGCATGTATGGCAATACCAGCATGCTATACTTAGCTTCAACCTGACTGTTAGAAAGGCTACCATACCACAGATGTACACACATCTACTGATCCAGAAGCATGTGGGCTGTTTAATAGGCTACAGTGGCTAGAGACGTGACATCCATACCAGGTCACATCACAGGTATGTTGACATGGTGTGGGGGGTTTACACAGCAGTCTGGCTGATGATAACATTAGAGGCCACTTGATAGCATGAGGCCTCACTGTGTAGCAGTAATACCCTGTCACATTACAGGATGAGAACACACACAGACATACACAGAAACACACAGTAACATGCCCACACTCACGGGGTCAACAACACTATCACGCACACTCGATAGTGTTGAGGTGAGGACCCCTGCCTATGTGGTAATCACCCTCACAGTACTGTGCACCCACACGACGCGACACAGAGAATGAACATGTACAGGTAGCCAGTAAGGCTGAGACCAATGGCATCAACAGGGTAGTAGACTGCATCACCATGAGGGGTTAGGGATCCTGTCTGTTCTGTATGGTAGCATACACCCTCACTCCATGCACCAGACAGCCATACATACATACACACACACACACACACACACACACACACACACACACACACACACACACACACACACACACACACACTGTGGAGTCCACAAATGTCATTCACATATGGATAGCTGACATGTGTGTGATACACACACCACCCCTACCTACGTCATGCTTTCCACACGGCAGTATGTATAGATCTCTACAACAGTGTACAGGGGTGTGTAACAATTGGGATGTATTCCCCACCATATGTGACATATATGGTCACACAAGCAAACACACATGGCAGTACTGTGAATGATACACCTGCTATATGATACATCTGACAGACATGCAGCAGTATTGGCCGCATTATGTGTACCAACGCTACCTTCGGCAATTGTGCTGCTATATGCACACGGGAGGATGTAAGTGTTACAGGTGTCAAGTCACTTACAGTCAGTAACACCCGACCGCTGTGTGGGTGGTATGTCTTCACCGTCAAGTAACAGTAACATAGCGTACTGTTTGCACATGTAATGGTAGGATGGCTTGTGACACACCTGTGAGCCGTCCCCGGCAAACATCCATCTGCAAATGTGAATCACCACTTTATGTACACATCCATCCATACCTGATGTACATCCTACCGTACTGTCAGTATTTCACCATATACAGATGTCAATGATGGGGCTGCAGTGCAAATGCATGTTGTAGTTAGGCACAGATGAATTACATACATCAGCTACTGAACATGCATGGTAGCTGCATGCACATCACTACATGTACATGTGTGTTGGTCCTACATGCCTGTCATGTAGCCATGTTTGTATGCATTGCAATTGGTGGACATGTGTGATGACATACATAACACATGGACTGTTGTATGATATGATGGGTGTCATGGGTAACTAGTACAGAGGGAATGTGTCC
This sequence comes from Protopterus annectens, assembly GCF_019279795.1. Lineage (NCBI taxonomy): Eukaryota > Metazoa > Chordata > Ceratodontiformes > Protopteridae > Protopterus > Protopterus annectens. Next base: position 1,363,086,639 of record NC_056728.1, read on the forward strand.
TCTGTCAACAGTGCTACCTCATGTACTGTTAGCATTCAACAGCCATGGACCTACCTTCCATGTGCATGCGTGTGATTGCTGTAGCCACTTGTCTGCACGGAGGACAGCAAAAGCTATGCTATGTACATATGTGTTGTGTGTGTGTGTGTGTGGTCCATGCACATATCCACTGTGATTACATGTATGTCATATCGTATGACACACTACCAAACTATTAGGAGTCACAATTGATAACAACCTTAACTTTGATATGCATATAAATAACACCATTCAAGCAGTGAACAGAAAAATTGGCTCCTTATACAGAATCAAACCTTTCCTAACTCCTCTAGCTAGAACCACCATTGCCCACTCTCACTTAATCTCAACTCTTCTCTATGCTTCTCCTATGTATACTAATCTAAAAAAAAAATAATCTTCTCAAACTATCAAACTCCTATAACAATATTGCCAGGTTTGCCACTGGCAATGCATTTCAAACACACCACTGTCTGAATCTTAAGCAGCTTGACTGGCTTGAACTCCCTAACATGCTAACTTTTTCCCAACTCACCATTGCTCACAAAATCTTTTACCAACCTAATTATACTCCAATTCTCGCTAACCTCATTACCCCTTATAACAATCTGATTTCTCTACGCTCTTCAGGTAAATTACTTGCTAGTAAAAGTAAGTCCAATAACTTGTCAGACGATAGCATTTTCTCCAATACTCTTGGGAAACACTGGAACCTTCTACCTACTAATCTAACTCTACTTCCATCACTGTCACTCTTTAAGGAAAAACTCAAAATTCAACTAAAATCACACTGGTTATGTCCCTGCACTAACCCTGATTAATTAATTAATTAACCACCTTTCCTTTCTTTTTACTGCCTATGGTTCTACATCTTACTCTATATACCCCTCTGTATGCTAATATCTGGTCTCCGAAAACTTACAACCACAAGTGTTTATGTTAACCAACAATGAATTATAGTGTATCTTGCTTATCAAACAATCTCACAACTGTTATATTATTGACCTACTTGTATTTTTACTTTGAGTATGCCTTCTTTTGATTGTATATACCTCTTATTTTTTTTTGTACTTGTTTTTGTTATACAATTGTATAATACTGTTTGTACTATGTTGGAGCTTTTCTCCCCGGTCCTCTACTGAAAATGGAAATATATCCAGTTGGACTAGCCCGGTCAACAAATGTAAAATAAAATAAAATAAAACCTCAACTTTGACACTCACATTAATGCCACCATCAAAACTGTAAACAAAAAACTGGGATCCTTATATAGGATAAAACCTTTTCTTACCCCTGAAGCCAGAACTACTGTTGCCCAAACCCATCTGAGCTCCACTCTCTTCTATGCCTCCCCAGTTTTCACTAATCTTTCCAAAAGCAACCTAAACAAATTGTCCACTTCATATAACAACATTGCCAGGTTTGCTACTGGGTCCTCATTCAGAACACATCACTGTCTAAACCTAAAACGTCTAGGATGGCTTGAACTAAGTAACCAACTAAAATTTCAACAACTCTCAATCACACATAAAATTCTATACCAGCCTACTAATACTCCTATTCTCACTAGCCTCATCTCCCCCTATACAAACCTTTCAAACCTGCACTCAGCAAATAAACTACTATTTACAACCCAGAAATCCCACAACAAGGTAGGAGATTCTCTCTTCACAAACTCTGTGGGGACAATTTGGAACAAACTTCCCACAAAACTGACATCTCTCTCATCATTACCTCTCTTTAAAAATCAACTAAGAAGTCACTTAAAAGCACAATGGCTTTGTCCTTGCACAAACCCCGACTAACCCCCCCTTACCACCATAACCTTTTCTATACATCTCCTCCTCAACCACCTTTAATCTATGTAAACATATGTTATCTCATATATACAGTATGACAAAAAAAAAAAAATTCTCTATTATTCCTTGTTTGAAAAGACATTTTATCTTTTCTCTCTGTTTCAATCTTATTCATGTTTGTGTATTACATGTATTAACTTACTCTGTTTTATAAATGTTATCTTATTATGTCTATTTCTGTGCAAACTTGTAAAAACCACTGGAGCTTTTCTCCCCAGGCCTCCGCTGAAAATGGACATAAATCCAGCTGGACTAGCCCGGTCAACAAATGTAAAATAAAATAAATAAAATAAATAAATATCCAAACATGTGTGTTCTTTGGTGTACAGCGACAGTCATCTGTCACAGCTGTGTAAGACCCAGGGCCCCTGTTATGTGTAGTGCCGACCTGGTTATGTACAGTGGTATCATTGCATTGCATGACACATGATGGAACCCTGTCAGTACATGTGTAGTCTGCACAGTTGCTGTTAGACCTATGTACAGTCCACTGGTTATGAGTCACACGGTGTTGTGGTAATGTATGGATGTGTGTTGCTGGTCCAAGGACATGATGACGTCTGAGGGCTACATAGTAGAATGCAGCGTTTACCTCTGTGATCTGCACCTGAGACATCTGTGATGGCTCTTGAGTGTGTACTGGTCAGTACATGTGAGTGGCCTTCATGTACATGGGGACAGTAACACCATACTGTGCCCTTCCGTGTTTAGAATCTGTGTGCATGCAAGACAGCCCTTTGCTACTGCTAAGTGTGTGAGCATGCCCAGTACACCGTTGTATAGATGGACACACAGTACATTCCAAACTGTGCCCTTCCATGTTTAGAATCCGTGTGCATGCAAGACAGCCCTTTGCGACTGCTAAGTGTGTGAGCATGCCCAGTACACCGTTGTGTAGATGGACACACAGTACATTCCAAACTGTGCCCTTCCGTGTTTAGAATCCGTGTGCATGCAAGATAGCCCTTCGCTTCTACTAAGTGTGTGAGCATGCCCAGTACGCCATTGTGTAGATGGAAACATAGTACATTCCAAACAGACATGTGATACTAAGTGCGTGGGCATGCCCAGTGACACCTTGTGTCGGTGATGTGCCTCTGTGTATGGGCATGGCCATTGACATCCTGTATAGCAATGGTGGTCATCCAGGCAACAGATGTCCATACCCCACGTCAGGATGGATGCCTACATTGAACACACTGGTTGACTGTCTTGAAGGGTGTACTGTCTATGGCGCATCTCGTATCTATGTAGTGTTGTAATAGTGCTCCGTAGATAGGCAGTTGTCCTGCTCACACCACTGCCATGTGTTTGTCTACGTCTACCTTGGGACAGTAATATGCTTTTAGACTGCTCACTGTCTATACATTCCCTATCGGCATCTTTGCCTTTGCAGATGATGTCATCCACCTAGAAGTATACCTCTGGGAGTGCTGTGTTCCAGTAATGTCGGTAGCGCGTTCTGTAACTGCGTAATGCTGTAGTGTGATAAGGTAGTTAGGTGTATAGACAAACTAGTTATAAAGCACAAAAACGACAAACTAGTTAAACCAAAGTGCAGAATGAAGAGACACACACACGAATTAATGTAAAGCGCTTTTCGTTTATGCCACTACATAAACTTCATCAGACAAGGTAAAAAACACATTGGTACATTTAAATACAAACAAGTAACCAATCAGGATGTGTTTAACACAATACATTAAAATGACACCACCCTCATTACTAATAATATAATACACTAAACCCTACTTAAAATGTAAAACTGTAACTTTTACAAAGATAAAAAGTTCAGAATCAACGCTTTAAACTTCTTAATTTTAAAATACTACTAATGATACAACCTTCATTTAAACCTGGCAAACTATAAGCATTCAGCATAATTTGCCAGGATAGCTCTAATTCTTCAAGTTTTAGGGCATCAGGTCCACCTCTAATATCTCTCTGTACTTGATCAATAACAATGAACATAAACCTATGGTTAGGGAATTGGACAATGTGCTTGGCCAGAGCATTTTCTAGTTTCCTCTTCTTTATAGCATATAAATGCTCGTACATTCTGTTGCAAAGTTTCCTCTCAGTTTTACCTACATAAAATGCAGGGCAAAACTGGCATTTCGCAAGGTAAACAACTAAGCTGGAATTACAATTATTTCTCCATCTCAGTGTAAATTGTAAATTATTAACACTGAATCTATTAGATTCCAGAATGTACGAACAATAATTACAGGATTGGCATTTGTACATACCTGGAGTCTTAACTGTGTTATTCTTAGACTCACAGTAATCTTTAAGATTCTTGCCTCTCCTGTATGTCACTATAGGAAGTTTACCTACACTGTTAAAAACTTGATGGTCACCTTTAAAGAGTTCCCAATTTTTCAACAAGATCTTGAAACACCTAGCACTGTCAATATTATAAGTAGTTATAAAAGACGTGGGTGCATCATTCACTTCTTGGTCAATAATAGTAGTACTAGTTGATAAATTAGGTAAATCACTGGTGTTACTGTGTGAAATAGACACAGCTCTATTCAAAAGTGGTGTATAAAACAATGAATGATGTTTAGAAGAAACTTCGTCAATAATCTCATTGATCAGTGGTTCTGGATAACCACGAGCTAGGAACATACGCTTCATAAATTCACATTCTTTACTGAAGTCAGTGTCAACAGTTATAATTCGAGCTGCTCGAACTAGTTGTCCCTTGACAATTGCCCGTTTTTGATGGTGTGGGTGACAACTAGAATAATGAAGCATAGAATTACAATAAGTGTTTTTCCTATGAATAGTAGCTGTGTACCTGTCAAGAGCACTGTCCTTAGACAATAAAATGTCAAGGTACGCTATTGAGTTATTGTCAAACGTATGTGTAAATCTTAAAAAGTTTGTGGTTGAGTTGAAATAATCAACCAGTGTGTCCCCAAGTACGCTATCTCCATCAAGCAAAATGAAGATGTCGTCAAGGAAACGGGTATAAAACACTATATTGTCTTTAAAGGTACAATTATGCATAACAAAAAGGTGTTCCCAGTAGGCCATAACCATGTTGGCCACACTGGCACCACAGGGTGACCCCATGGCTACGCCTACTTTTTGAAGAAAAAGTGACCCCTCAAACATAAAGAAATTGTTGGCAAGAATAGTACTTAGAAGTTCCTCTACCAACAAACATTCATCAGGGGGACACCCCTGTAAATTAAGTACCTCGTTTGTCCACTCAACAGCCTCTTTATGGGGAATACAGGTGTATAAATCCTTGACATCTATCGTCAAGAAGTTGTAGCAAGTTTTATACTCTAACTCATTGATGTTTCTCAAAAATGTCCAAGAGTCCTTGCATATTTGTTTGATGTTAAACAAATGTTTTTGTAGTATAAAGTCAACTACTTTGGCACATGCATATGACAAAGACCCTCTACTGTCCACCAAAGGACGCATAGGAGGGTTTCCCACATTTTTGTGAATTTTGGGAATACCAAATAAGCAAGGAACTCTTGGGTAAGAAATGGACATGTAGTTGTACATAGCTTGAGTAATCCTACCTTCTAAGTAAAGATCTTCTATAACATTCCTAATCAAATTATATGCCTTATTAAGTTCTGAAATAGAACTAGTAGTGTATGAGGGAGAATTTAGTAAGTTGCTCATTCTAGAAGAGTAATCTGTGTTGTCAAAAATGACGGCACCTCCACCTTTATCTGGCTTACAAATTCTGATGTCATTCATTTTTATAAAATCTAAACAATCCCTTTCCGCGTAAAAATCTTTATTGATGTTATAGAACCCAGCATGTTTATTAATAGCTAGGTTACGAATATCTAGTTCGCAAAACTGTTCAAATGTTTTAATGGTAGGGTTTAAAGGTGGATTAAAGGTACTAGGAATTCTAAATTCACCAGGTACACTACCAAGAGGTTCACCCATCAACATGTTTAGATTAAGTTTCCTGGTGTACAATTTTAAATCTATAATAGTTTTAACCAGATTCAACCTGCGAGGTGGTACATAAGTTTGACCCTTGGATAACAAAGCTATTAAATCAGTGGAAACCTCTACTTTAGAAAAATTATAAACTGTAAAATCACCACTAATATTGTGCAAAATAGAAGGTGAACTTTCATAAGAAACCATAACATCACAAACAACAGGTATTTCCACAACAATAGCTGAACTGCTATTGACATCCATATTATTAGACGTATGACATAGATCGATTAATTCTAAGTTATTACTGTTGTCTGCAATGATATTCGTACAAGTAAAAGATCTGGCCATGTTCTTGTCTAGTTCCTCTGTTTTTTCTTTTGGTTCACAGACCCCATTAGTTGTTTTGGTCGTGCCCCTAAAAAATTAGGGTTATTGGATCTTAAATTGTAATGACCAATGTGTTGATTTTGTTGCACAGGGTCATTATTATTAGGACCTTGTTGGAATGTAGACTCTTGGGAAACCCTAGTAATAGGATTCCCATTATCATGATGGACACTGTCGGAACGAACGTTGTTACTGTTAGTATGACCGGTAGGGACATGAGGTTTCACATTGTGCCACGTTTGAGATGAAGAGGGCTGTGGATATGCTAGCCCTTCTTTATAGGCCTTAATGTCCCTATCAAGTTTCTTTGTTTTATCGGCCTTCACTTTGTCAAGGTAAGCGTCGATACTAGAAAAGGTATGATTATATTCATAACTGTACCTTAAAAATTCAGTGTCCAACTTAATTTGTTGGTCTAGATCACGTACTTGTACTGACAAAGCATCAATTGCCACAAGATAATGTTTACACATTAGCTCTAACAGTTCTAAACCTTGTCGATCAAATAAGGCTAAAATGTCCAAGTGGAAATCAGAGTTAGCCACCAAGCCTGTTGGATACTGCCACCGTCTGAGACCCTTAGGTACTATTTTATTGTGTATGCATTCAGTGAAATACGAAACTTCCAACTGATATTTCTTTAACTTAACCAACAGTTTGTCCATTTCTTTTAATTTACTTGAACTATCAGGTGTTATAAATTCCAAACTGTCAGACCTATGTATATTACTATTAGTACTAAAAAAAGCATTATTATTGAGCCAGTTATTGAGGTCAAAACTGTTACCTGAAGATGCCATGTTATTTTGAACAATGCCAGCATAAGAAACATCGCCGTGACCTGGAAACCCATTAGTTATGTTGTTGAAGATATTGTCGCTACTACTAGCGTTATTTCCCGCGTAAATGGCGCTGCCATAAGCAACCGGAGCCGCACTAGGTGCTGTAACTCTAGTACCCTGGCCACAAGGAACGCTCGTAGATGATTCATTACTGGAAGTAATACTGTTAGACAAAACGCCATCACTGGTCATTGTAGTAGTGCTACCCTGACCACAGGGTAAGCTATTAAATAACTTGTTGGTTGAAACGCCACTTTTAGATGCAGAATTGCCAACGTTAGTGCTGCTGTCTCCCTCTATGTTCGTGAAAGCCGGAAGTGGTGCTTTCCCAGTGTCAAAACGGCGTTCCAACAAGTCCAGCCGGGTCAGCAAATGATCCATTCGTTGGATAATAGACTCGCAGTTAAAGTTAGACACAACTGGGATGTTAGAAGGTGATAATTCATTTGAAGGTGGTAGTTCATTTAAAGCAGGATTCACTTGCAAAATAGCTGGAGTCTTATCAAAAGGTGTGCCGATATCTTCCATTACTGCTCCAAAGGTAGCAAACGAACAGACAAACTAGTTATAAAGCACAAAAACGACAAACTAGTTAAACCAAAGTGCAGAATGAAGAGACACACACACAAATTAATGTAAAGCGCTTTTCGTTTATGCCACTACATAAACTTCATCAGACAAGGTAAAAAACACATTGGTACATTTAAATACAAACAAGTAACCAATCAGGATGTGTTTAACACAATACATTAAAATGACACCGCCCTCATTACTAATAATATAATACACTAAACCCTACTTAAAATGTAAAACTGTAACTTTTACAAAGATAAAAAGTTCAGAATCAACGCTTTAAACTTCTTAATACTTTTACTAAATTGGGAACTCTTTAAAGGTGACCATCAAGTTTTTAACAGTGTAGGTAAACTTCCTATAGTGACATACAGGAGAGGCAAGAATCTTAAAGATTACTGTGAGTCTAAGAATAACTCAGTTAAGACTCCAGGTATGTACAAATGCCAATCCTGTAATTATTGTTCGTACATTCTGGAATCTAATAGATTCAGTGTTAATAATTCACAATTTACACTGAGATGGAGAAATAATTGTAATTCCAGCTTAGTTGTTTACCTTGCGAAATGCCAGTTTTGCCCTGCATTTTATGTAGGTAAAACTGAGAGGAAACTTCGCAACAGAATGTACGAGCATTTATATGCTATAAAGAAGAGGAAACTAGAAAATGCTCTGGACAAGCACATTGTCCAATTCCCTAACCATAGGTTTATGTTCATTGTTATTGATCAAGTACAGAGAGATGTTAGAGGTGGACATGATGCCCTAAAACTTGAAGAATTAGAGCTATCCTGGCAAATTATGCTGAATGCTTATAGTTTGCCAGGTTTAAATGAAGGTTATATCATTAGCAGTATTTTAAAATTAAGAAGTTTAAAGCGTTGATTCTGAACTTTTTATCTTTGTAAAAGTTACAGTTTTACATTTTAAGTAGGGTTTAGTGTATTATATTATCAGTAATGAGGGTGGTGTCATTTTAATGTATTGTGTTAAACACATCCTGATTGGTTACTTGTTTGTATTTAAATGTACCAATGTGTTTTTTACCTTGTCTGATGAAGTTTATGTAGTGGCATAAACGAAAAGCGCTTTACATTAATTCGTGTGTGTGTCTCTTCATTCTGCACTTTGGTTTAACTAGTTTGTCATTTTTGTGCTTTATAACTAGTTTGTCTGTTCGTTTGCTACCTTTGGAGCAGTAATGGAAGATATCGGCACACCTTTTGATAAGACTCCGGCTATTTTGCAAGTGAATCCTGCTTTAAATGAACTACCACCTTCAAATGAATTATCACCTTCTAACATCCCAGTTGTGTCTAACTTTAACTACGAGTCTATTATCCAACGAATGGATCATTTGCTGACCCGGCTGGACTCGTTGGAACGCCGTTTTGACGCTGGGAAAGCACCACTTCCGGCTTTCAAGAAACTTAGAGGGAGACAGCAGCACTAACGTTGGCAATTCTGCATCTAAAAGTGGCGTTTCAACCAACAAGTTATTTAATAGCTTACCCTGTGGACAGGGTAGCACTACTACAAAGACCAGTGATGGCGTTTTGTCTAACAGTATTACTTCCAGTAATGAATCATCTACGAGCGTTCCTTGTGGCCAGGGTACTAGAGTTACAGCACCTAGTGCGGCTCCGGTTGCTTATGGCAGCGTCATTTACCCGGGAAATAATGCTAGTAGTAGCGACAATATCTTCAACAACATAACTAATGGGTTTCCAGGTCACGGCAATGTTTCTTATGCTGGCATTGTTCAAAATAACATGGCATCTTCAGGTAACAGTTTTGACCTCAATAACTGGCTCAATAATAATGCTTTTTTTGGTACTAATAGTAATATACATAGGTCTGACAGTTTGGAATTTATAACACCTGATATTTCAAGTAAATTAAAAGAAATGGACAAACTGTTGGTTAAGTTAAAGAAATATCAGTTGGAAGTTTCGTATTTCACTGAATGCATCAACAATAAAATAGTACCTAAGGGTCTCAGACGGTGGCAGTATCCAACAGGCTTGGTGCCTAACTCTGATTTCCACTTGGATATTTTAGCCTTATTTGATCGACAAGGTTTAGAACTGTTAGAGCTAATGTGTAAACATTATCTTGTGGCAATTGATGCTTTGTCAGTACAAGTACGTGATCTAGACCAACAAATTAAGTTGGACACTGAATTTTTAAGGTACAGATATGAATATAATCGCACCTTTTCTAGTATCGACGCTTACCTTGACAAACTGAAGGCCAATAAAACAAAGAAACTTGATAGGGACATTAAGGCCTATAAAGAAGGGCTAGCATATCCACAGCCCTCTTCATCTCAAACGTGGCACAATGTGAAACCTCATGTCCCTACCGGTCATACTAACAGTAACAACGTTCGTTCCGACAGTGTCCATCATGATAATGGGAATCCTATTACTAGGGTTTCCCAAGAGTCTACATTCCAACAAGGTCCTAATAATAATGACCCTGTGCAACAAAATCAACACATTGGTCATTACAATTTAAGATCCAATAACCCTAATTTTTTAGGGCACGACCAAAACAACTAATGGGGTCTGTGAACCAAAAAGAAAAACAGAGGAACTAGACAAGAACATGGCCAGATCTTTACTTGTACTAATATCATTGCAGACAACAGTAATAACTTAGAATTAATCGATCTGTCATAATGCCTAATAATATGGATGTCAATAGCAGTTCAGCTATTGTTGTGGAAATACCTGTTGTTTGTTATGGTTTCTTATGAAAGTTCACCTTCTATTTTGCACAATATTAGTGGTGATTTTACAGTTTATAATTTTTCTAAAGTAGAGGTTTCCACTGATTTAATAGCTTTGTTATCCAAGGGTCAAACTTATGTACCACCGCAGGTTGAATCTGGTTAAAACTATTATAGATTTAAAATTGTACACCAGGAAACTTAATCTAAACATGTTGATGGGTGAACCTCTTGGTAGTGTACCTGGTGAATTTAGAATTCCTAGTACCTTTAATCCACCTTTAAACCCTACCATTAAAACATTTGAACAGTTTTGAACTAGATATTCGTAACCTAGCTATTAATAAACATGCTGGGTTCTATAACATCAATAAAGATTTTTACGGAAAGGGATTGTTTAGATTTTATAAAAATGAATGACATCAGAATTTGTAAGCCAGATAAAGGTGGAGGTGCCGTCATTTTTGACAACACAGATTACTCTTCTAGAATGAGCAACTTACTAAATTCTCCCTCATACACTACTAGTTCTATTTCAGAACTTAATAAGGCATATAATTTGATTAGGAATGTTATAGAAGATCTTTACTTAGAAGGTAGGATTACTCAAGCTATGTACAACTACATGTCCATTTCTTACCCAAGAGTTCCTTGCTTATTTGATATTCCCAAAATTCACAAAAATGTGGGAAACCCTCCTATGCGTCCTTTGGTGGACAGTAGAGGGTCTTTGTCATATGCATGTGCCAAAGTAGTTGACTTTATAATACATAAATATTTGTTTAACATCAAACAAATATGCAAGGACTCTTGGACATTTTTGAGAAACATCAATGAGTTAGAGTATAAAACTTGCTACAACTTCTTGACGATAGATGTCAAGGATTTATACACCTGTATTCCCCATAAAGAGGCTGTTGAGTGGACAAACGAGGTACTTAACTTACAGGGGTGTCCCCCTGATGAATGTTTGTTGGTAGAGGAACTTCTTAGTACTATTCTTGCCAACAATTTCTTTATGTTTGAGGGGTCACTTTTTCTTCAAAAAGTAGGCGTAGCCATGGGGTCACCCTGTGGTGCCAGTGTGGCCAACATGGTTATGGCCTACTGGGAATACCTTTTTGTTATGCATAATTGTACCTTTAAAGACAATATAGTGTTTTATACCCGTTTCCTTGACGACATCTTCATTTTGCTTGATGGAGATAGCGCATTTAGGGACACACTGGTTGATTATTTCAACTCAACCACAAACTTTTAAGATTTACACATACGCTTGACAATAACTCAATAGCACCTTGACATTTTATTGTCTAAGGACAGTGCTCTTGACAGGTACACAGCTACTATTCATAGGAAAAACACTTATTGTAATTCTATGCTTCATTATTCTAGTTGTCACCCACACCATCAAAAACGGGCAATTGTCAAGGGACAACTAGTTCGAGCAGCTCGAATTATAACTGTTGACACTGACTTCAGTAAAGAATGTGAATTTATGAAGCGTATGTTCCTAGCTCGTGGTTATCCCAACCACTGATCAATGAGATTATTGACTAAGTTTCTTCTAAACGTCATTCATTGTTTTATACACCACTTTGAATAGAGCTGTGTCTATTTCACAGTAACACTAGTGATTTACCTAATTTATCAACTAGTACTACTATTATTGACCAAGAAGAGAATGATACACCCGTCGCCTTTTATAACTACTTATAATATTGACAGTGCTAGGTGTTTCAAGATCTTGTTGAAAATTGTGAACTCTTTAAAGGTGACCATCAAGTTTTTAACAGTGTAGGTAAACTTCCTATAGTGACATACAGGAGAGGCAAGAATCTTAAAGATTACTGTGAGTCTAAGAACAACACAGTTAAGACTCCAGGTATGTACAAATGCCAATCCTGTAATTATTGTTCGTACATTCTGGAATCTAATAGATTCAGTGTTAATAATTTACAATTTACACTGAGATGGAGAAATAATTGTAATTCCAGCTTAGTTGTTTACCTTGCGAAATGCCAGTTTTGCCCTGCATTTTATGTAGGTAAAACTGAGAGGAAACTTCGCAACAGAATGTACGAGCATTTATATGCTATAAAGAAGAGGAAACTAGAAAATGCTCTGGCCAAGCACATTGTCCAATTCCCTAACCATAGGTTTATGTTCATTGTTATTGATCATGTACAGAGAGATGTTAGAGGTGGACCTGATGCCCTAAAACTTGAAGAATTAGAGCTATCCTGGCAAATTATGCTGAATGCTTATAGTTTGCCAGGTTTAAATGAAGGTTGTATCATTAGTAGTATTTTAAAATTAAGAAGTTTAAAGCGTTGATTCTGAACTTTTTATCTTTGTAAAAGTTACAGTTTTACATTTTAAGTAGGGTTTAGTGTATTATATTATTAGTAATGAGGGTGGTGTCATTTTAATGTATTGTGTTAAACACATCCTGATTGGTTACTTGTTTGTATTTAAATGTACCAATGTGTTTTTTACCTTGTCTGATGAAGTTTATGTAGTGGCATAAACGAAAAGCGCTTTACATTAATTCGTGTGTGTGTCTCTTCATTCTGCTCTTTGGTTTAACTAGTTTGTAGTTAGGTGTATGTTCGACTCCCAGCCCTGCCAAATGTGTGCCTGTGTGTGTTTCCAGCTGCCTGGGGACAGAGTAATGTTTTTAGACGTCTCACTCCACATACATTCCCTATCAGCGTCTTTGCTTTTGCGGATGATGTCATCCACCTAGAAGTATGCCTCTGGGAGTGCTGTGTACCAATAATCTCGATAGCGTGTTCTGTAACTACATAATGCTGTAGTGTGGTAAGGTAGTTAGGTGTATGTTCAACTCCCAGCCCTGCGAAGTGTGTGTGTGTGTGTGTGTTTCCAGTTGCCTGGGGACAGAGTAATGCTTTTAGACGGCTCACTCCACATACGTTCCCTATCGGCGTCTTTGCCTTTGCGGATGATGTCATCCACCTAGAAGTATGCCTCTGGGAGTGCTGTGTTCCAGTAATCTCGGTAGCACGTTCTGTAACTGCGTAATGCTGTAATGTGATAAGGTAGTTAGGTGTATGTTCGACTCCCAGCCCTGCCAAATGTGTGTGTGTGTTTCCAGCTGCCTGGAGACAGAGTAATGCTTTTAGACTGCTCACTCCCCATACATTCCCTATCGGTGTCTTTGCCTTTGCGGATGATGTCATCCACCTAGATGTATGCCTGTGGGAGTGCAGTGATGCTGGAACTCGGTAGCGCATTCTGTTACTGCATAATGCTGTAGTGTGGTAGACTAGACAGGTAGGTGCTCGATTCCAAGGCATGGCAGGTGTGTGTGTTTGGCAGTTATACCGTATGAGTTGGTATCTGTGGGTGGCTAGCTGCGGGATGTTTTCAGTGTGTTTTGTTGCTAACCTATATAGTGTCCACAGCCCGCATATTCTACCAAGACACTGGGTTGTCAACACATACATTCGCCAATAGGTCTGGTGAGTAACTGTCAGCAGCCCTACTCTTACCCTTGATACGGTCTGACCCGTGTGACGCAACATAACACACGTGCCTTGATAATAACAACACTACATGATGCAGGTGGCACATGTTGTTTCCTTTTCATTCCTGTCTAATGCATTGCTGTCATGTGGTCTGCTGTTGTGATATAAATGCCATATCTACATATGTGTGTACATGTATATATATATATAGATATATATATATATATATATATATATATATATATATATATATATATATAGCCATGTATATATGTATACAAATAATATATATGATATATGTAGATGTAGAGGTGGACATAGATGTGAACATATATGTCTGGGGACATCAGCACTATTTAATGTTTGTGCCGGATGATCTGTACGTGATAACCTGGGATCTATGTATATCTGCCATGGCATGGTGGTAATGCACATCGTCTGTAGTGTGCAGGACCATGGGTTGTAGTCATGTAGACACCGATTATTTTGTTGCTGGGAAGACCATGGGACATCGAATATGGTGATAGTAAGGCACCTGTTGCCAGTTGTGTATGGATCTGAGTGACACCGAGCAGTGGTTATTAATTTGGAGGTTCGGTATGGGTCATATAACTATTCATTAGAAGACTATACTATGCAGTTGTGGTTGACTATAGTGTATCACATTTATCACCAGGGTGTGCTGCTGGTCCCTGGAGTGTATGTGTGTAGTCAGCCAGGTGCAGGTCTCGAATATAGTTGACAGCATGGGAGGGGGGTCAGGCATACTGTATGTACATTGCAGAACTGTGCCTCGGGAGTGCTCCTGCCTTTGCACACCTAAGCTAGGGGTGTGTCTATACCTGCCTGGTGACATTGGGAGGAATGACAGCAGTGGTGGGGTAGTCAGGGTGTACAGGCTGCACAAACAGGTGTTGATCAGCACGGCCAGCCCACACATGAACAGTACATTAATGTGAGCAAGCAGCATACACACAGGTTTCGTCCGCACTCTACACCACCGGTGTATACCTGCAGGGACATTTCATGACACAGTCCAACCAAATGACACGGGCTGCAGCAGGCAACATATACCAACATGTGCAGGAGGCTGGGGCAGTAAGGATGTGTATGCTGCCAAACAACCCTTACTGGGGTGGCATAAGACTTTATAGACCGAGGGTGACTTACCAGGGGCTACATGGGCTGGGGATGTTGGAGCACTATGGGGTGGACAGAGACCTCCTACAGCAGCTTGTTGACCTGAGCCTGCCACACCTGACACATCAAACAGGCTGAGGGAAACACATCACAGTGGATACCATGGTATGTGTTGGCCTAGGTGTACTAGCCACAGGTACCTCACACAGCACAACTGGGGATATCATGGGTATCTCACAGGCATCAGCATTCAGAGTATTGCACCAGTTCACATACACCATGTCAACACATGCTAGTCAGCACGTACATGTCCTCAACACACGTGATTAGTAGACCAGCAATATGCATCTGTTCAGCCACATGGATGACTACCCTGGGGTACTGGGTGCTATAGCCTGCACACACATACACATCATAGCACCACCCGGTGAGCGAGGTAGGGCCTACAGTCACTGCAGGGGCATACCCTCCAACAGCTAGGCCATATGCGATGGCCAGGGCATGAGATTGAATGTGTGTGCTATCAGCCCTGGAAGCTATGATGTGTCCGATATATGGCTTCTGACACAGCTGTAGCACACCAATGCCAATATGGACATCCCGTACAGTCTCCTAGTGGAGGATGCTGGGTAAACACTGGTGTCATGGCTGATGACACCCATCAGCAATGCACACACACCTGAACACTCACACCATACTGAGGCAGATGCACAGGCAAGACATATACTTGTGCATGTGTTTGGGATGCTCAGTTCACAGGTCTGGTATCCGGACACATCCATTGGAGCTCTGCAGTATTCACAAGCTACATGCATACAAGTTGTTGTGGTATTTGCTATGCTACACAATCTTATCCTGCAGTAACAGTTGCAGCAGGAACAGCATGGGGCAGGGCCACACAGCCCAACACCACTGCCAAGGCCTGCACAGGCACAGTGTGACTTGGTGAAGAACTACATGAGCAGGGCACAGTCGGAAAAAGCCCGTGCACAGTATGACCTGCCCTTGGCAAAGAGGCAACACAAGGCATATGCACTGACACAGTAGGTACCCATGGATTTCCCCTCTCTGACCCGCACACAGTACAATGGATGCCAAACATGACAGTACCTGTGCTCGGCCATGTATAGGAGGTGCACTGTGTGCATCCGACATAGGCAGCACTCCAGCACCATCCTCAAGTCCGGAACACACCCAGGGTATGTCTATTGACCTAACAAGTGGCAGTTGTATTAGAATGTGTAGTTACCCACTGCTATGGTATGTATGTGAGCATACAAGTGACTGTGGTGGCCATATATTAGGGCAGCAGACAGTACACATCCATAGTGGTACCATGACCTCTGTAGCACATACGGGGGTCACAATGGTAGCCTGTAGTACACAGGGTGTCCTAACCCACTGCAGATTATGGGCTGACCATTATGTGTGTCTGTACAGCCCACACACATTCCATGCAGCTGGACAGATGTGGACCAATACAGACAAATGATATACGATGGCCTATGGATATGCCCAATGAATTACCCCTACCCCCTAAGACACACACAGATGACAGCAGGCCAGGCAGTTTGATGTAGGTTGTGTAAGCTAGGACGTCCAACACCACTGTGCTGGTAATTAAAGCTGGGAAATGACATACCCTGGTATCCCTCCAACCAGCAATTTAGGTAGGTCCACATACTGACATGGAGTACCCGGCATACCAGTACAGTAGCGGCAGATGTGTACAACTGTTGGCTGTGTCCCCTGTCAAACCTACACATGTGAGAGTCATGTGCACCACCCACAGTGCTGTGAAGGACTGTGGATGTGGTTGGATGTCCCCCCATGCTATACAGACATGTAGCAACTGTCAATGCCACATGACCATTAGCTACTCTGCAGACACAGCATGACACCTGTCTGTGTAGAACGGAGGGGTCAGCAACACAGTACTAACTATCTGGACATGTGACACATGCAATACAGTTGACCATACTTGGCATGCTCACACACATGACGGTATGACGGTAATGTCAGTCGACAACATGCGTGACAGTCATACTGGGCATGCTCACACACTGAAACACAGGATGGCCAGGCATGCATACACCAGTGGTCCGGACATATCTGCCAGTACATTGCTATACTATTGGATGTATGCACTGTATGGTGTGTGTGTGGTCTATTGTCTGTACATATGCCATGGTCTATTGTTAATTCACATGAGCTATGTGCACAGGGTACTTCTACCATCACGTGTATAGGGCGGTTCTTTGTTTCCGGACAGGCCGACACCTTTGGATACAGACTGGGTAAGGCACATTCCAGCAGGTGGGAGCAGTTCTGCATGGGTTTGCACAGTGTTAAGCACTGCTGACCTCTGGTCACAGCACCTTATACACATTTAGACTCCACATTTCTTTGACAGTGCACTACTGGCATACTGGTAGACAAACACGCTTACAGCCGCTCGCTCACCGACATTTCCACTTACATTTGTCACTCACACTGGGTGTGTGCGATCCCTTGTGATGCGTATTACTTACGACTACATGGCTACAGTATTGGGTATGTGTAACCCTTTTGCGATGGCAGGCGTTCGACTGTACGGACTCGGCGTCTTGTCCAGTGACGTAATCATATTATATGCGTGTTCCTCATATGATCTGCTCCTATCTGCCTGATACATGGGAACCGATACTCTGCAATGCTGACATGTGACTTGAGTTTGTTAATGCGGCTGTCCGCCGAGTCATGCTACTGCATACCTACTGCACGTTGTCCACCTTTCAGATTGCACGACGGGAGACTGTAGGAGTGACACCTTTCCCACTTTGCCTGGGACAGTCGCTCATCATGCATATCTCATGTGACAATACCAGAACTCTCCACCAATCGTGGACACATTTCTACAGAATCAGGGACAGGTCAAGAAAAATCAGGGACACTTTTACAAAAGTAGTGCTATTAACTTGAAACATTGACAGAATCAGAGCATATGACTTAATACACATATTCTGAAGTAACAGTTGTTTATACCTCTTACTTATTGTCATTAGTCAGTAAGTGTAATTCACCACCTTTCCTTCAACAGCCACTAATTTTAGGAGGGATTAAGAGGGACAGAGTTAAACTTTCAGTCAAACTCAGGGACGTACCTAACATTCAGGGACAGTTGAGTGGTATGGACAATACTCTAGCCATTGCAACTGTCCTGATTAGGGGACATTCTCATGTTGTATGTGTCTGTACTGGTTGCTTGTTATCTTGTATACCTGACACATTGATATATCATATGTAGTAGCATAAGCAACTTTACTGCTGCTAGACTACGCTTTGATTTGTTCCGATATGTATATTTCTGTACTATGCATGACTGTAGGTATGTTCTCCCCTGGTACATCTGACATTTCTACACAGCAGGTTCCACTTTGGCCATTCATAATGGGGGCGGCCCTATAGACCCTATATGTAGAGCTATCACATGTGTCAAGGCAACACTTACCCACAGCCAGTAGTAAACGGACGACTTCCACGGTTTGCATACGTTAAGGTTATTTATGTAGCATTATAATTGATAACACTGTTTCCTATTACATGTAGCTGTTACTGTTACAACAAATTGATGTCTGACACCACTACACACACTATATAGCCTCCATTCCCGAACTCACAGGCCATGTGCCATAACTGTCATTTTGCAGGACACATCTGCCCAGATGGATGTGTCCCTCGCAGGCGTACGGGTGTTGAACCTCTTCTATTATGTTATCATCTACCTAAGGTGGTCAGCAAATTATGCACTTTCCGTCAGTAGCAGAACTCACATACCAATGGGTGTGAATGAACACTGTATCAGGAACAATGCATAACACTCTGTGGGACACCTTTAGACGATTGGTTCTATTAACCAGACACATTCACAGTCACAGAGCATATGTATTCATTCACGTTTGTCGAGGTACATGCTGTTTGTGACTCATACATGTTGTCATCTGTCATTACCTGTATTCTGCCACCTGTTCACCTAATATCACTAGTTCTGAAAGTGTTTAGTTGGACTTTATTACATTCTGATACATAACTATGGACGTCCATGCTAATCGGGTACACGGCACTGATTTGGTCTCTATGTATTCCCCCGATGGTTTACAGACTATCCGGTAGATGTGCTCTTCAGGTTTGGGAGGTGTAGGCATATGCTATGCCCACATAGGAATATTAATGACTTCCACTGGGCGGGCCTACTACATCTCTGCCAACCAGCACCTGCACACTTAAGCCCATTAATGCATACCCATGGTCCACCTACCTGGCACCCCTCTACAGCAGTCGTGACAAATACTTACTGCGAGCGCAGCTGGGGTATGAGCACACCCCTACACATTGCCCACTCTCCCCGTCTCGGGATACATGTCGTACGTTTTGTCAACCCATGTATTATCACACTTGCACAACCTACTGTTCCATGTACACCTACATCCTGCTCATATTGATGTCAGCAGATTCACACGTACCCTGAATTTTTGGGGTCGCGCAAGGGTCACTGTTATCCATATTTAAAGTGTAGACCTTGCAGAACTCTCCCACTGGTACTTTCCTACCGGTGTTTTGGACAGCGGCAGTGTATTGATCTGTATTGCCTGTCTGTATGTCTGTCCGGCCTAGCTGGGCAATGTGGGGGGTACAAAGTTTATTTATTGGACCTCCCAGTCACATATGCCCGGGCTGTAGATATGCTACCCTAATTGCTGTGAAGTAACCTATTTATGTACATGTGTATATCTACACTGACATATATATTTTGTTTTGTGTGTATGTGTATATATCACTACCTGTTGTTTGTGTATATATATCTATCAATATATATCCGTAGTATATCCTTGTGTGTGTGTGTATATATATATATATATATATATATATATATATATATATATATATATATATATATATATATATATATCCGTATGAATATATATGTGTATGTAAATTAACATAGATATATGTATATATACGTTTTTATCTATATATACATCTGTGTGTCCATTAACTGATACATTTGCCGGACATGGACACTTAAACTTGCGTATTGGGTTTTATCTCTGCTTCAACAGCATACTATTGCCTTAATCATTATGACACCGACACTTCACTCCGGTGAACTTGTGCTCAGTATATTGCACGTTATACAGTGGACAGATGTCACACGTTTTTCATGTCTGGGGTACCGCTGCTAACTGGGATGTGATACAGTGTCATTCATCCTATCACTCGTATGCGCAGCCTATTATTCCTGCTACTGTGTTTGTTTCTGTGCACATTCATATTATTACTGTTGATAGGATGTGTGTTTGTGTTACTGTGACTGTACGTCAACATATTGTTGTCTTCATGTAGTTGTGTCTTTCTGCTTTTCCTGGTTTGGGGTTGTCATAGCAGAACTCTGTACCGCTCATGGGTGTCGTATAGGTTTTACGTGCCGGGCTGCCAGCCCTGACGCACAACGTCCGACAACGATACGCCCATTCACGCATGTCTCCACGCAAGCGACGCTCTATCTGGGAATCACACCTATGTACTTGCTGACCTCCACAGGCCGCTCCATTGCACCCAGCGCAACATACCCTAGCACTCCTGTGTCCATAATCGCATATCCATAGTTTCTCCTGCACACCCGTGTTGAGTTTCCACACATAACAGCCATTATACACCTGATATCGCAGCCATGACACACCTTTGCGCATTGCCCTCTCATGAGCGTTGGGGCCCTACACACATTTTGTACCACCTCGTGTATTCACAGGCTAACCATCCATTCATATTTGCACATATGTGCCTTTCCTGGTGTTATGGATTACGAATGATTTGCGGGTTACAAGTGTAGGTGGTCGCAACATGTACTACATTCCATCTGTTTACAATGTTGACATAGCACTTCAACGATGTTATGGCCACTGGTATAACCCTGCCTCTGGTGTGAAGAGCGGTGCTCTACTCACACTTGTGCAGCTTTATGTGACATACGCTGCAAGCACTTCATAATTCCTTACTTGCTCTGGATTCCCTAGACAACCCTTATGTTTGCTTTCATCTTTTGGCGTTCCTTACATATATATATATATATATATATATATATATATATATATATATATCTGTATATATATATTTATATATATGTCTATATATAGATAAATATGTAGATATATAATTGCATATTTCTGTTATGTCTGTGGATATTTATCTGTACACACATCTATCTATATATAAAAAAGTTACAGCTGTACAAGACAACATACATTTGCTATGCTAATAGCTGCGTACACCCGCGCAGGCACACTTACATCTACTTATTCTGAGTTACATATGTTTACAGGCACTTCTTTGGGATTACATGTGCCTTATTCCTTATGAAAGTACCACTTTGATGGAATCCGGTTAACGGACCCATGCGAACGCGGTCACCTTTACATGTATAAATGTTGGCTTTACAGCACAGAGGCATTCATTACACAATTAATATGTGCTATAGTCGTACTTGAACCTGGAATGCCTTTACGTTGGGCGGATGCTGTAACCACTACACTATTGGTGTTCTGGCTCATTTATATGTATACCCATGGTTCATAGCTACTCTGACATATGCCTCACCGCTTCCCTTACACAACAGGCATCCATTCTCCTGCTGGGAAAACCACAGTATTACAATTAGGACATTCCCTGTTTCCTACTGCTCTGGACCTGTGCTGCAAGTCTACTCACTCCAAGGATATTCAGAACTCCTACGCTTATAGTCCTCGCACATACGCGTGTTTGATTGTCAGGTTGTTCATGTGCTGGTTCGGGTTTAGGCTCAGCCGACTGGTGACTAGAACTGCCCTGGCACTGTTCAAAGATCAAATGTAGAACATGGACAAAGTTAGTCCAGATTTTAACATTCTACCTGTATTTACAGATGCAGGTGGTTGGGCACCTCTGACCACATTATTGGGTCAGCGCTACATAATTTAGGGCGGGGAGTGGTTCCACTACATAATGCAGGTTGTGGGGTGGTTTCCACGTGTTTCCCTTCCCATTTGATTATTTCATTCATTTATAGATACAATGAATATTATTCTGGACATCTGTTATAAATTCACTACAGGTAAGCAATAGTCCTGTCAACAGATGTGACAGTTGGTTGGTGTACTTATGTGTACCTCTGTGATACTCGGGAACTCGTTTCTATAGTGATAGGGACAAGGTTATGACAACTCAGGGACAATCACGGACACTTCTACCATATTAGTACTATTAACTTGGAACGTGTTGACAGATTCGTAATACTACTAATTTTCTGCAGTTAAATGCATCTATTACTCTTCATTGTTGTAAGTAGTCATTCTCATTCAACACATTTCCCCGAAAGGTCACTGGCTTTGTGAGTGGTTAAGAAGCTGGCCAGTTATTGTGCGAATGCCCTGACCACTGGTAGCGTTGACATTGTCATATGTACAGGTTGGGATGTATTCTGGGGACTAGGGTTGCCACCATTTCAAATGGCCAAGTTGGGACATTTTTGGAACACACATCAGATTTTACAAGCCGACACATACCCATGGTCAGTACAAAGGATAGAACTTTACTTATTTGCCTACATAAAAGCCTATTGTTGTAGCGGTTTAGTTGCTTCTGTTTCTTGTAACATTTAGGTATTTTAGATACTGAAATAATTATTTTCTGCAACTATTACATAACATATGGGACATAATTATGTCCTACAATCCCACGACATCTGCCATTTGTAATGTATTTTGTCAGGACACAACTGTCCAAAGAGGGACTGTCCCTCGCAAAGCGGGACAGATGGTAACCCTACTGCGGACACCAGATTGTTTGGGCCAACACATAGCCACAGTCAGTGCAAGTTTAGAACATTCATTTGTTTCCCAGCTGTGACCCTTATACATTTGGCACTTTTGTTGTTTGCCTGTTTCTTCTACGAATTACGTTTATTCTATCCTGACGTGACCGCTTTAGGCAACTGTTACATGCAGTATGGTACATAGTTATTTCCTACAATCACAGGACATTTGACATTGTATCATTGTTGGTCAGGTCACACCTACACACACATTAATTGTCCCTCACACAGTGGATCGGGGGTGTCCTGTTTACGTCATTGCCTTCATCACCCTTATACCATGTGCCACTATGCGAATGTGTGCAATATATTCTCTCGCTTATTTGTGTCGGGACACGTGTGTCACGGGCAAGTGTTTGATCCTGGGTAGTAGGTTCTGCATGACCATCTAGGGCTGGACAGTCTCGTGCACCACTACTGCACATTCCAACTTGTGTCCAGATATCTACAGGACTGGACTTCGTGTCTTCATACCCATTCTAATGTTTACACAGGTTACTTATCCCATGAGGGATATCCCAAAAATTGAACAAGACCAAAACAAGACAAATACCGACCATTCTTCTGGTGTTATGAAAATGTGCTGGGGGGTTTACATGCAAGGGATACATAGTTTGCAATCCTGAAACTGCCTAGGGCGACACTATCTACTACATATGCATAGTGGTCACTATGTGTAGATGTGGCTGCACCAAACCAGTAGGCCAAGTATGGCTGGATTTGGTGGACGTTCAGATATGGGAGCGGGATGTGTGTTGTGGATTGGATGCTGGGTAGTCCATTATGCATCCAGGTGTGTTGCATTTGATATGGCCAGTTCCATCAGGACCAATCTGTGGGTATGTGCCGGTGACATGTCTATACATTTGTATCGCACATTTTAATATTCATATGTTTGTGGGATTGTGTTCTACAGTATGGCCTGTCTGGTTGTATTGCAGATGTGTATACATGTTTTTGTGTTTCTTTCTGCATCACCCGGTGCTCCCTCATACACCTCTGGTTCACCTATTCTGCATATGACACAGTGTCGCCTTGGAGGATTATACCATTACCCACCCCCCCACACACACATATTCCTGACACTCCATCCATCACTGCTTTGGTTGATGGCCCATGACACGGTCAAGGTAACACATTGCATACCCTACATATGTCAGGTACCTGTATGGTTGTGTGGACTACCCTGCCATGTTTGACTTTCCACATGCTATACCTCATGCACATAGGTACACGCCCATACTTAACTTTCATGACATGGTTGGTATACCCGGGTAATACCCGTTCAACTGTGACACATCTTGACAAGTTTGGCTTGGACCGCTGATGTGCGGATTTTGGCCGACTGTTCTAATCATTGGTAGGATGCCACCTTTTCCTATGTCCAGGATGGGATATATTCCGGACACATATCCAAATGTACTGGACAACACGTACCCACAGTCAACGGTACAGATAATACTGTTCCTTTCAGCCTACATGTTGCCTTATTGTTGTAGCAGTTTATATGCTCCTTCTGTTTCGTTTACATGCTTATTCTATTTCCTGTCACATTTGGTATTTGAAATACGGACATACCTATTGTATGTGACTTTTACATGCGTTGTGGGATATAATTCGGTCATACAGTCACTAGATATGTACATTTATCGTGGTTTTTGTTATGGACACATCTGCCCAGCTGTGTACCCTCCCTCACAATATGGGTCAGCTGGTGACCCTGACCATTGGGCTGGACGTACCTATTGGTGGCGCGCTAACATATGATGCATTTCACTTCCACTTGGTATAACTATCTACACCACATTGGACTATGGGCACATGGTTTTCAATGTCATTTGTTCGCGGGATAGGGACCCGTTATTCCCTGCCGTGCATTTGTGTTTGCTTCTTCATTTTGTGTTCGCAGGAAATGTCTTGCATGCTTTGCATACGTTTCAGTATCCATGGACACTGACAGATGTGATTACTATTGCTTGCAAATTGTTATATGCAAGCATTTAAGTTGCACGTCAACAGCTGACATTTCCACGCCTCCGTGTGGCACTTCGACATGCCCTATGCACTCGCGCTCCTTTCCTATGCACGTGGCTGTGGCGGCAGCGCGCCTTCATTAATACGCATTTGGTGCTACTGCGCCATCTTCATGCCGCACGGTCGGCCAAGCCTAATGCCGGCCTTGTGCCGAGCTTCATGAATCCCGGGGACCATCTATAAGTTCTCTTTTGTGGTTTTCAGCTCACATGTGAATTGTGTGCTTGTTGTTGTCTGCATGCTTATTGCTTTTGCCTACAGTTATAGTTGTATGAGTTTTGTTTTAAACAATCTGTCAGAAACAATGTTTGAAAGCATTGTGATATGTTGGCCTAGGACACATAGGTTCATAGATGTATACTAGGATAACAACCACTAGCGCCCTTATAAGCCTAGCCTTGCAACCCAAATATGACCCACAAATTTGATTGGTAGAGGAGGTGGTTTACAGACTGTCTCTGTCCTTCACAGACATAGGCACCAGACCAGGGGTGAATTTCTGATTACCCATCCATTGATCCAAGTTGCACTTAAACAGAGATAGGGAGGAACTCTGGGTTCACATTGATGGGGAGCCTGTTCCTGAGAATGGGAATTATCTGTGAAACATATCTATGACCATCGCAGTCCTCCATTCATGTGGCACAAAGCCTGTTTTATGACTATAGTTAAATAATGACTCCAGAGGTCTTGATAAGTCATATTTTAGACTGTTTTGGAGGCATCTTGGGATGCTTTTCGGGCATAGTCATGTTCTTGGCTTTAGTGAGTGCAGCTGGTACATGCTCACTGGTTATAGTTGGAGGGTTTATGTTTGAGGGTATTTTGGGGGGAAGGTTGAGGGTGGAAGGGGGAGTTGGCTATATTGCCAGGCACAGTAAATGTGGCACCATTAACAATCAGTTCAGCACATTGCTGTGTGCTGTCCTTGAGGTTTCTGACATAGCTGAATAAAGGTCTTATGGTTATCTTTCACCTGGAAAGTTATCTTAACCTCAGTGTCATCAGGGACTGAGTAAGACCAATGTTAACTGTCAGCTCCTTGTGTGGTTGAGTAGAAGTACTGACTACTACATCTTGTTCATACATTTTCACAGGACTACAGTTGCAATGCACACTAATAGTGCCTTAATTCTTTGCTGTAATTTAATTTAACAATCAACACTGCACCCTGTTATTAATCTTTAGTCAAACAGATCTTATGACGTTGAGAAAATAAATCCTTGAAAACATAAGGCAAGTTTGATCCTAGAACCATTGTAGACACTGTTTTTTTATTGGTGTTTTTTTTTTTTTTCTTGCAAGTTAAACCACTGTGATTTTGATGAAATATTAGCTAAACTAATGATCTGTAATAATTTTCTTCTCTGCTGGATCTGCTCACCAACCCATTTGCTTGTGAAATATCCAATTATCCCTTGTAATACCAGTGATTTAAACTTGCTTCCTTTTATTTGTTTATTTATTTGCAATATGTAGTGCCTAAAAATTATCCACTTGCTAAACTGAGAATCTTATACAGCTGGATCTAATCCAAATCAAATGAGTAGTTATACCGTAATTTGAAAAAAAGCAGGTCTCCTTGTTAAATAAGGATTTCTGACAAGATTAAGATCTCACTTTGATACACAGTAACAATTACTTGCCAGACAAACCAGTGATTAAGAGGCAATGTGTTTTCATACTAAGGTGCTTTATAGTTAGCACTTGTTGTCTTTTATTAGTAAGCTGGAAGGCTTACAAGTTGAGGAAACTCCTTACTTGGTTCCCTGAGGTGACTACTAGAATGCCCTTTTGACCAATGTTCCCACGCCAGCTGACCCAGTTAGCTAAATAAGCTCATCTGGCTTTGGGCATTTCTCTTTTCATCAAGGTAATTCGGTTAGATATTATGTCAGCAATACTGTTTTCATTTATGTGCATGTAAGCAAGATCGATTGATTTCTTCAGATTCATAGGTTCATAGGTTCATAGGTTCATACTAGGCTATCTGCCCTAGGGCATTTATAAGCCTAGCCAGAATGTGTTTGGCTTTCGCCACCCATTTTAAATTTATTTTGCTATGCCCTTTTTCGAGGTTAGTATACTGTGCCTCTGTCTAACAGTGACACAGAAGTGATACCCGGGGTAAACCTACGATCTCCCATCCACTCATCAAGATTCCTCTTGAAGAGAGTCAATGAGGGACTCTGCCTAACCTGGACTGGGATTTTATTCCAGAGTGAAGGGAGCCTATGGGTTATGAATCTGTCCCTCCAGCATGTCCTATTTATTTCAGTGCTGAGGTTCAAGTCTCTCGAGCGCGTAGCTCGATGGGATTTGGATTTTCTGAGGTGCAGCATGTCCATTAATTCTGGGTTAGACATGGCTTTATACGTCAGGCACACATCGCCTCTGAACAGGCGGTATGCCACTGAGTAGAGCTGGAGTTTCTTTAACCGGGCAACATATGGCATCTGTTTGAGCCCTTTGATCCTCTTGGTGAGGTACTTTTGGGGTCTTTCCAGTTGCTGCAGGTGTCTGGTAAGGTACATCCCAAAAGGGGCATTGTACTCAATTATGGGCCTAATGAGGGATGAGTAAAGAGGCACGATGACCTCCCCTGATCTAGATGTGAATCCCTTCATGATTAGGTGGGCTATATAAAATGATTTTCTAACGACTTTGGCCACGTGGTAGTCAAATGAGAGATTGCTATCAACTTGGGTCCCCAGGTCCCTAATTACTTCTTCTGTACTTAATGGATTTCCACCTATGTGGTAATTTGTGGGCACTTTGTTTTTGCCAAAGGGATGACTATACACTTTTGGCATTTAGCTTGAGGCCATGGCTCTGGCACCAGTTGTCTGTTTCTATGAGGCCCTTTTGGAGGATGCTTGTGTCGGCTGGAGAGTCGATTATGGCCCAGTTTGCAGTCATCTGCGAACTTGGTCAGCCACAGTCCTTCTGTGTTGGCCTGTACCTCCGAGAAATATATACCGAACAAGAGAGGTCCCAGGACTGAGCCTTGTGGGACACCACTTGTAACTGGTTTGGAGTCTGACATGGCTCCAGCAATTCTAACCATGTGGGTTCTGTCCTTGAGCCAGTTTGCAATCCATCTAGTGACATAGGGGTTTATATTTAAGCTGGTGAGCTTATCTATAATGCCCGAGTGGGGTATTGTATCGAAGGCTTTTGCGAGGTCCAGGTAGGCTGTGTGGACCACCTTCCCCTCGTCAATGGCCTTGGTGACTGTTTCAAAGAAATCAACCAGGTTTAAGAGGCAGGATCTGCTTTAACAAAGCCGAACTGGGTAGGATCCAGTGTTTGTAGGTCCCCAATATCTTTATTTATGAGGTCCATGATGATCCTTTCCATAGCTTTGCAGACCAAGCTAGTCAGGCTTATGGGGCGATAGTTTCCAGGATCCGTTGAGGCACCACCTTTATAGAGAGGGACCACTGTTGCTGTACGCCACTCTTTGGGCACATATCCTGTAGTAAGGCTGAGATTGAACAGTAGTTTTATGTTTGGGTTTAGCTCTTCTTGGAGTTCATGTAGGGGCAGCCGGGACACCATCTGGTCCCATTGATGCTGTGTTTTTGCTTTGGAGAGGGCGGCTCTTACCTGAGCATCTGAGATGTCAGGGGCAGCACTCTGCTGGGATAGATATTTGCCCTTTTGGTGGGGAGGGGGGGGAGAAGTTTGCACTGAACCTGTCAGCTAGGATGTTGGCAATGTCTGTGGGTTCGGTGTATTTTTGTCATTTTGGACTAATTCTGAGCATATCTGGGAATTACCACCCAGGTTCCTAACATAACTAAAGAAAGCCTTGTGATTATCCTTAGTGTCCTGTGCAATTTTTCTCTCAAAGCTGGCCTTAGACAATTTTATGTGTGCCCGTAGTTTTTTGCTAATACTGATCAGTGATGCCTTCCCTTTTTGGGATTTTGCTCTATCATTTAGTAGCTTCCTCCTTCTATTGTATAGTTTGTTTATGGCTGGGGTCCACCAGACAGGACGTCTGCCTTTGGAGGATTGGGACTTGGTTTTATTTGGGATTGCATGATCCATGCATTCCTGAAGGTGTTCATAGAATGCATTTATAAAGGATTCTGCGGTCTGGGCCGTATTTTCCACAGGCCCGGGGGCTTTGAAGGATTCCATCTCAGTTTTGAGGAGTGTAAAATTTGCTTTAGAGAAGTTTTTCACTGTGGTTTTCTGGGCAGGGGGTGGGGTCGGGATGTGAATATCCAGTGAGATTAGTTTATGGTCTGATCTTACCAGTGAGGGATACACTTCTGGTCTGGAGCATAGAGTCCCCATGTTGGTGACGATCAGGTCCAGTATGTTTTCCCCTCTTGTGGGAGTGGTAACAAGTTGTTCCATAGCATTTAAGTTTATAAATTCTAGGAACCTTTGGGCTAGGGTGTTGGAGCTAGAGTAATGCTCCCAGTCTATGTTTGGGTAGTTGAAGTCGCCCAATATAATGGTGTTTGGAGCGATCTTCATATTTTCCAGTGTTCTCAGGAAGGCCGAGTGGGGTTCCTGGGTTTGGGAGGGTGGTCTGTAGCAGGCTATAAACTGGAAGGCAGTTTTACCCACTGTTAGTTGCACATGGATAGTCTCTGATGCTTCGTGCTTTGCCACCAACCTGGAGGTGTGGGTATCTTTGATGAATATCGATACTCCCCCTCCTTTTGTGGTTCGGTCCAAGTTTTGGGGCTGAAAAGCATGGTATGAGGTATAACCTGGTAGTGCTGGGGTGCTCTCGGGAGCCCTGAACCAGGTTTCTGTTACTGCACAGATATTGATGTTCTCCATGCTAAGGAGAGTTTCGAGTGCGTGCATCTTGAGGTTTAGACTTCTGGCGTTGAGTAGCATTACTCTTAGTTTCTTATCCCTTGTGATACCTATGGAGGTGGGTTTGTCTTTTGAGCCTTGCCTAAAAAGGCACTATGGGGGTAGCAAGAGCCTTTGCCAATATCCGAAAGCCCAGGGGTGACAGGTGCAAGCCGTCCCTAGCGAAGCATCGTGGCTTGTCGAGCATATCATCCCAAGCTGACAGGCATTGGATCCCCTTTGAATGACACCAGTACTTAAGCCAATTGTTGAAATTGATCATCTTGTCTTCATATTGTGGCATCATTCTTGGTGAGGGTAAGATGCTACTCAAGGTCAGGGTCATACCGGCCTGGGCTACATGCTCAGAGAGCTCCTTTATGTCTCTTTTCATGTAGTCCAGGGAGGTACGTCTCAGGTCATTCACACCAGCATGGACAATGACTGAGTCATATTTGTACTTGCCTTGGAGTGACCTGAGTGCTTGTGTTATGTGGCGGATCCTAGCGCCTGACAGGCTGCTCACCGTGACCCTCTCCTTGTTCAGCCTGGTGAGCAGGGCGTCAGTGTGCCTGACGATAGAGTCACCTATTACAAGTGTATCAGGTGTGTTGTTTAGTCTTAAGGGCTGTGACTGTTTGGCACACTGGCTTTGTGAGATATGTGTTGCACGTGTTTTGTTTTGGGGTAGCGGCTGCTTGGGTGTCTGCTTTGGAGGTCTCTGCTGCTTGGCAGATCTTTATTTAGAGCCTCAGTATGTTTTTGTGTGATTATGTGTTTGGTTTGCTGTCGTGGTAGGTCTATGTGAGACTGGAATTGTAGTGAGTATGGTTTCCTTCTTCTCCTGACTGGTTATGCCAGTACTGAGTTGAGAGAGCTTAGCCTCCAGTTTGGCTATATGGTTGCATCTCTCACATGTGTTGGAATTTGTTGGGAGGAGGAGAGGGTTGTCTGTGTACATGAGGCAGTTGTAACATTGCCTCAAGATTCCCAGATTCACCAGCTGGACCGGAGAGGAGATTGACAACTGACCTTTGGACATGCTAGAATAATATTGGGAATTCCTTAATAATTGAAAACCAGGGCCAGTGGGGAGTGAGGGTGTAGTGCTTTTAATTTTTAGTGCTGACATATAATTGCTTTAGTGAGCAAGTGCCAGGTAACTTAAGTGCAATGTGTTACAGGTAACTTAAATGCAAAAATGACAAACAGTAACTTTCTTTCAAGTGAAGCAAGGAAATAAGTACAGTAAGCAATGCAGATATCACTAGTGATCCACAGAAGCGCTGAGAAGCCGAGAATTGATTCCAATTGTTATATCATGACATGCATTTTGGTGAATGAAGCATTTATTAGGGATTTGTTCTGTCTGCTTGTAATAAGATCTCAAACTAAAATCATTAGATGATTTTATAATTTACTTGTTATTAATTTCAGTCTGCTTGTTGAACGTCTTAGGGCTAGAGTTATTGTTCAAGTCTGGAACTAGTGAAAAAACCCATTCTGCAAAATAGAGGGCTTTGGTCCCCATTGCATATAAACTGCACACACATGCTTTTCACTGAAGGATGCATATTTTAAATAAAATAAATAAGAATAAAAATAATCATTTTAAGGACTCTCTTTGACATAGCACCCATTACCAATGTTAGATTTTTTTCCATTCTAGCCTGCCTGCCTATTAAGTGGCTCTGCATTGTGGTTAAATACAAGTCAGATATGAACTTGACTTTAAGGATTTGCTTTAATCATGCAGTGCCAGGAAAGATAGTAACACAAAGAAACACATATTCTGATAGTAAAGAATAGATAGCCTGCCCGTTACTTACTAGTTAAGTTGCAGGTAGTGCTTATCTAACATCTTATACCACTAGTCAATGTAAGTATGAGTTTATATCTGACTCCAGGATTCATTAACCGAAATAGCATTTCTGCCCATACCGTTTCTTCAGAGATGGCTACTGCTATAATTCACAACTTACTTTATAAAAATAATATATTCTTGTATCTCTCCTGTGGTAATTGCCTTGTGTGAGCAGTTTGTGCCTTCCTATTCTAATGTATCAATTTATTTAATTATTTCAATGCTGCAGCACCCTGCCCCTTGAGGTCAGCAGCTACTACAAGCCTGCAGCAAGTGGTCATCGAAATGTGAAACATTCTTCAGGTGAACTCACATCCCTATGTCCCTGCACATGTGAAGCACACTTCAATGCCTTTCCTTTAAGATGCAGCGGGAATGAACCAGCTCTCCATCACTATTTGGATTGAGCAAGCTGATATCAGCAAACCACTGCCCCCCACACACACACATACCCATGCCCTTTAGCACCTGGTTTGTTGATTGATCTAAGTCAGGTGTGGAGCAAATACTTCTCTATCTCTTTATCAATAGAGCCAGCTATACAGCGCTTTCTTTAGAAGATAGTAGTCATTTGGACTCTATGGGTTTCCGTGTGGTACTTGACGGTTTCTTTCAAGTTCATCCTCACCTCCTCCCCCAGCCTTCTCTCTTGAAGATGATATCCTTCCCATTATCCTTACCTTTATTGTTATCTTTATGTTTACTCCTCCCTTCGCTGTTGGCTGTTTGCAAGAAAGGTCTGTGATGATCAGTACACTTACCCATTTAATAAATAAATTAATTAACAGAAAGGTCTGTGATGATCAGTACACTTACCCATTTAATAAATAAATAAATTAACAGAAAGGTCTGTGATGATCAGTACACTTACCCATTTAATAAATAAATAAATTAACAGAAAGGTCTGTGATGATCAGTACACTTACCCATTTAATAAATAAATAAATTAACAGAAAGGTCTGTGATGATCAGTACACTTACCCATTTAATAAATAAATAAATTAACAGAAAGGTCTGTGATGATCAGTACACTTACCCATTTAATAAATAAATAAATTAACAGAAAGGTCTGTGATGATCAGTACACTTACCCATTTAATAAATAAATAAATTAACAGAAAGGTCTGTGATGATCAGTACACTTACCCATTTAATAAATAAATAAATTAACAGAAAGGTCTGTGATGATCAGTACACTTACCCATTTAATAAATAAATAAATTAACAGAAAGGTCTGTGATGATCAGTACACTTACCCATTTAATAAATAAATAAATTAACAGAAAGGTCTGTGATGATCAGTACACTTACCCATTTAATGAATATGTCATCATCTCTTTCCGCTTTGAATTATAGTTTTCTGCTTGCGCTATGTATAGGAGCTTTAACTGTCTTGCTCTGAAATACCCCTTCAACTCGGGTAATCCCAATGTGCCCTGTTCTGTTGGAAGAATAATCTTATCCCACTTGACTCTTGCCATGTTCCCTTCCAAAATAAAATCCTTCAGCTCTGTATTAGTTGCTATCTACAACTTCTCCTCTGGTTGGTAAAAATATGCCTGAGCATTGTATAAGACTAAAGGGACTAAAAACATTTTAAATGCGTGTATCTTACTATCAATATCCATATGACAGACCTTCCATTTTCTCAGTTTTTGTATTAACTTTTATTTAGTCTCTTTGCCCATATCATTAGCTGCCACACCAGCACCATTTTTAATCCATACTAATAAATATTTAATTTTACCGTGTCATCATAAGTATGACTATTGATGAACCAGTTCGTTTGTGGGTACATAATTTACATCTATTGCTTTTGTTTTTTGCTTCATTAATCTTGTATTCTGAAAAGGTTTGAAACTGTCTCAATATGTTCCACAACACTGTGATGTCTCTTTCTGGTTTTGTCAGGTATAAAATAATGACATCTGCAAATTCAGCTAGCTTTTCTTGATTACCATACCAATTATATCCTTGAATTTCTGAGTCCCTTATTTTCTTTGACAGTGGTTCGAAATATAATGCAAATAATAAAGGGGAGAGAGGACAGCCCTACATGGTTCCTCTGCTCAAATAGAGATTATCAGAGAGGACACCACCCACTTTAAATATCACCTCTGATCCTTCATATATCCTCCTAATCCACCATATAATTTTATCAGGGAAAGCAAATGCTTCCGTTGCTCTGATCATAAAACCACAGGTTACTCTGTCAAATGCTTTCTCTTCATCAAAACCCAGTAGCAACAGTGGTAATTGTTTACATTCTGCTTCCCTCTGGATCATTACTGTTCTGTTTATGTTGTCAAAATTTGCCTCCCCTCTAGAAAACCACATTGATCCATATCTATCAATTTTGGCATCACTTTTCCCATTCTTTTAGCCATTATAGATATAAATACTTTATAATCATGATTTAGTATTAAAATGGGCCAGTACAATGCTGGATCGGACCTCTTTAGGTAGTACAGCTGCTATCACTTTCTTCCAGGATGTTGGTAATTCTCCTCCTTTTAAAATACTGTTAAACAAAACCATCCAGATCTTCATCAGTTTTTTCCCTCCTAGCTTCCAAACTTCCACAGGAATATTGTCTAATCTTGGGGACTTTTCTATAGAATGGTTATACATCACCATTTTTATCTCATCTCTTCCTATCCTAATGGTTAGTAATTGAGCCTCCTCTCCCACTAGCGTTGGCATATTTAATTCTTCCATAAACATTTCCATTTTATTTTATTTATTTATTTTACATTTGTTAACCGGGCTAGTCTAGCTGGATGTATTTCCATTTTCAGTAGAGGCCCGAGGAGAAAAGCTCCAATATAAGCACAACAGAATATGCAAACAAAATATGCACAGTATAAAGGATAAAAGATATGAATGCTAAACAGTGTCAGACAATATACAACAAATCGATAAACTATATAATACATAGGTAAAATAACAGTACAATAGGTAGTTTTAGGAATACTATTTACAGCTCAGTCCTTACAGGGATATGCAGCAGAGTTTAGGAAGAAAAGTGAGAAAGAGAGGTGAGAAGTAAAGAATCAAAGGATTAATCAGGATTGCTGCAGGGGCATAACCAATGGATCTTCAGGTGTTTTTTGAGGTTTTGTTTAAAAAGAGGCAGAGAGGAAAGTAAGGTAAGTTCTATAGGTAAAAGGTTCCAGTATTTACCTACAGTGTTAGAGAACAAGGAATCACCTGCTTTGTTGTTGGACTTTGTTATGGTGGCTAGAAGATTGTTAGAGGAGCGTAGTGAGTTTAGGTTTTTGTAGGGGATGATGAAGTTAGAAAGTATAGGAGTGGTGTTAGGTTGGTAAAATAGCTTGTAGGCAATGGTGAGTTGTGTAAATAACAGAAAATTTTTGTAGTTCTAGTCAGCCTAGTTGCAGTAGATTCAGACAGTGGTGGGTTCTAAAGGGATTGCCAGTAGCAAATTGGGCAATACTATTGTAAGAATTAGTTAGTTTGCCAAGGTAATTTTTTTTAGGTTAGTGTAAATGGGTGAGGCATAAAGAAGAGTTGAAATTAAGTGAGAGTGAGCAATTTTGGTTCTTGCTGATGGTGTTAGGAAGGGTTTAATTCTGTATAAGGAGCCACGTTTTTTGTTTACAGATTTTATAGTGTTGTTTATATGGCTGTCAAAGTTAAGGTTATTATCAATAGTAATTCTTAGCAGGTTAGTGGTGGAGTCTGGGGATATGAGGGTACCGTTGTTGGAACTAATTGAGAAGTCTACTGGGGAGGACTTACTGGTAGGTACAAAGAGTAGGAGATTTGTTTTTTTGGCATTTAGAAGGAGGCAACTCTTTAAGAACCAAGTCTCAATTATGTTGAATACCTTCTGAGTTGAAGAATGTAGTTCTGAGAGGGAGTTAGCTGAGCATATGATTTTTGAATTGTCTGCATATTGTATATAGGTGGCTTGAGGAATTGCTACATGCAGGTCATTAATGAACAGTGAAAAAAGGAGAGGTCCTGGAATATTGTCCTGAGGGACTCCAAGGGTGACTGGCAGGAGGGATGATAGGTTCTGATCCTAGAGAACTGCCTGTTGCCTATTGCTAAGGTAGGACTTGAACCATTGGATAGCCAGAGTATCAAGGGAAAGGGACTCTAGAATGTTAATAAGAAGGGTGTGGTTAACCATGTCAAAAGCTTTTGAGAGATCGATAAAGAGTGCAGATGAGAGGGTATTACTGTTGTGATTTCTATTGATGGAATCTGTAAAGGATAAGATGGCGGTAGTGGTGCTATGAAATGGCCTAAAGCCATGTTTGCAATTAGCGAGAATGTCATGTTGAGTTAAGTGGTCTAAAAGCTGAAGGTGAATACATTTCTCCATAATTTTGCTAGGGGAGATAAAAGGGCTATAGGCCTATAGTTACAATAATCTTTGGAGTTGCCACCTTTATGTAGGGGTATAATATGAGAGATTTTCCAGATTTCTGGGATGTACCCCTCTGTAATGGTTCTATTAATAAGGATGGATATTGGGTATGCAATAACTTTGGCTGTTTTTTGCAGGTATTCAGATGGTAGCTGGTCAGCAGAAGGAGTGCAAGGCTTAAGTTTTTGGATGAATTTGAGGATGAGAGCTGTAGGGATGGGTTACAATTTAAATGTTGGAAGAGAGCCAGGACTGGTGGTATGAGGTTTTGAGTTATCTGGGGTTAGTTGACTGGCAAGTGACTGTATGGTCTCAGTGAAGAAAGTATTGAAAACATTAGCAGTTTGGAGGGAGGTATTATGATCAGACCCTAGTGGGGTTGGTGTATGAGAGTGGCCTGGGAGTAAGAGTCTATTGATTCCTGACCAGAATTTCTGTGGGTTGTTTTGGTGGATTTCCTGTAAATTACAGTAGTAGTTCTTTTTGTCAGTAAGTATGGCCTTTTTTGTAGTATTTCTAAGCTGCCTAAAGTTTTGTCGGCTAGAGAGAGTTTTGCTAGCTCTCCATTTAGCCCATGATTTGTTTCTAAGTAACATTTTTTTGTCTGGTTTCCTTAGAAAGCCAGGGGGCTGGTTTGGTTTTCATTCTGATGGAACATTTAGGAGTATGCCTATCGAGGATACTTAAGAATTTGGAGTTGAAGTATTTAGCAGCCTCATCAAGTGGAAGGGATTTTAAATCATTCCAGTCACAGGCACTTAGTTCCTTTTGAAATAGTACTTGGCTGAAGTGTTTATTGGTCCGTGATACCCTATAAGTGGGGGGGTTAGTAATATCATTTTTTTGCCTTATAATGTAGGTCAACGAGTGATCACTTGCATCATCAGGCAGAGTTCCTGTCGTATAAGCTTGTTTATGATTATTAGTACGAATACAATCTAAGGTGGTTTCTTTTTTATTTGATTTGTTGATTCTGGTTGTAGAGGTAATTGTTTGACTAAAGCCATGAAGATTAATATGGGAAGTGGGATTTTCAGCATTGACAGTTTTCCAGTCAGTGTTGAAGTCACCTAGTATTATTGTTTCTTGTGGGTAAATAGAGAATATCCAGCTAAGGATATCCTCAATAGTATTGGTATTGTTACCAGGAGGAAGATAGATACAGATGATATATAGTGATTTGATGGGGTTGATTTGAAATTTGGAGATAAGGATTTCAGCATTGTTTTCCTGCGGTGGGTTATAAGGTAAAGAGGTGATGTGAAGTCCATCTTTATATAAGATTGCTACTCCCCCACCTTTATGTTTAATATGGTCTTGTCTCAATATATTATATCCTAGGGGAATGATTTTGTTGTCTCTAGTATGAGGTTTTAACCAAGTTTCTGTGAGGCAGAAGATGTCAAAGGAGTAAATATCTAGCAGGGCATGGAGGTGGGCTATTTTGTTATTAATACTTTGGATATTAAGATGTCCTATTAGGAAAGAATTGGAGGGTTTGGAGTGGATAACAAGGGGTGTGGAATTGGGGCTGGTAGTTTTGTCTATGCAGACATTATGTGGGCCTGGATTAGGGTGGATGTACCATCTTTCAATGAGGGATTTTTTAGTCTTAGAGTAGGGTTGTAGGTATGGCTTATTAGATATTTTACTTTCTTTTCTGTGGGTTTGTTGTATTTAATATGTGAAAGTCTGTGGTATTTGGCTAGCAGGTAGCTTGGATTGGAAGTGATATTTATTTCACTATGTGTGTAGGTAAGGGTTAATATAGCGGTTTGTTTTGGAGAGTAATTAAATTGGTAAAAGGTTGTTTTTTCAAAGAAGGTGAGGATATATGCTGAGGTGAGGACAAATATACATGTTGTTAGAAATGTTAGTTTGGTTGTGAAGGGTTTAGTTACCTTAGGCATACTGAAGAGTTTAATGGGGGGGGGATGGATGAAGAATATAATAAGGTATATTGAATAGGTAAGGTTACTCAAATGGGAATTAATCCCAATTGGTACTGGTATTGGATAGGTGAGAAATACTATAAGAAGGCTATGAGTAAGTATGTAGGTAGAGGAGGGGTGTGGCTGTATGTGTATAGTGGTTGGTGTGTATGATTGGTGGGATGGGAGTGTGGGAGTGGTCTAGGTAGTATAAATCTAGGATCACTGGGGGTGGGTTGGAATTGGGGGTAGGGTAGGGGAGCAGAGTGAGCCCGCAGGGCGAATGGAGTGGGTAGAGCCACAGAGTGGGTTGTCTGCTGAGAAGTAATCAGTAATACCAAGAGACTGTGCACTACCAAGGCCTTAAGTAGGTAGGTAACACTGTCTAAGTAAACATTAGTTAGCTAAAATGCAAGGGATGTCTTTTCTGTCTAGTGTCCAGAGGAGTAAGGCAAAGGTATCGTTTGAATGCAAAGCTTAGGTGAGAGGTTTAATTAAAATGGGTCAGCTTCCTATAAGTATGCCTTTCAGCCTGGTGTCTGAAAGGTAATACCTTCTTATTTATTTCCTTGGGGAGCTTGCTTGTTATTTATGCAAGAATTACGGATTCTTGGACTAGGTATTATGCAATGGGGCTGGGGGAGCTTTAGAAAGTCAGAAACAGTGTTCTCATAGCCTGTGTTCTGCTGCCATCTAGTGGTAAAGTGGGGAACCACAACAGTTTGCTTACTTAGGACAATATTATAAGGGGAGGAATGGCCTCAGGGTAGGTCCACGGGTATGCTGGCCCTTACAATTAGTTTAAAGAGGCACTCACTCTTGAAGAGTTCAGTACAGAAATTATATGCTAACTCCTTGACTGTGATGCTGTTGAGAGGCACTTTTAAGCAGTCCAGAGTTTGGTGTTGACTCAGGAGTTCTTTCTGTTAGTAGGGTACTCTTTGAGGTAGATAGATAGGAGATGGATTTGACAGCCCGTGTCTTAGCATTGGTCTTCCAGGCTGAAAGAGCGACAGAGAAAAAACAGTATAATGTCAGCTTGTTAAGGTCTTAGCTAGCTTACCTTTTCTGAGCATAACTTTTTCAAGGCCATTTGTAGTAGATTATCCAGGTGCACTGGTGAAACAAATGATTCTTTTCTGTTTAAAGAAACAATTAAATTATTTAGATCTAAATTGAGTTCCATTATTCAAAGCAATTGATGCTCACAAACTATGCAAAGCAAACTGTCTTCTCATCTTCTCACTCTTCTGATGGCAGCTTTTAAATGTGAGGTGGTGTTCATAGTCCAGGACTTCACAGTTATGTAGAGATTATCATCAAGGGCAGCAGCTACATATATATGCAAATAAGCTAAGCAAGAGTTATTAGTGCTGAATAAGGAAAAAGGAAAGGCATTTTGAAAAACACTCCTACTTACAGCAAAAGCATACAGCACCTTAAATTAAGCATTAAGTGCCTACTAAATACTGTGTGACAACCATAGGCTTCATTTTACTTCATATGTATTTGGATATTGCAGACAGGTGTGACAATGCACAGTCATACTTGAAAGACCTAAGGCAAACAGCAGACTGGGCAGCTTTTATTAATATAAAAAAAAAACAGAGGGGTTTAAAATATTTTACATAGGAGTATCCTTATGAGAGTACCCTATTGTTTACTTTAAAGAATGGAAAGGGGTTATAGGAAAGATTAAACAAGGAAGGCATAACAAAGAGAGAACCACAGAAGGGAGACATCAAGAGAGTTGTGCTGGAGGATGATGGAGAGGAGGGGTACTATGTTTTTGACAGAGAATAGACCCCCCCCATTTTTTCAATTTGTTTTATATAAGAGGGTAGTGTGGATGGGAAGTAGGTAAGAGGGTGTAACAGAAAGGATAAGAGATGAAGGGTTGGGGGGGTGTCAATTTGAGTCCTCAGTCCACAGAGCCTCAAACATCGACATGCCAGAGGGTGGTACAATACAGGACCACAGTGTTTATGGGGTAGGGGACTGTGGTGGTGTAATGGTCGGCATTAATTGAGAAGGTGTGTCTTCAACACACTCAAGATAGAACTAGACTGGCTGAATCTATCTGTTCACAATGTCCTCCAGCATACCCTCAACCAGGTCCTGAAGCCCCCATTCAGTGATGTTTACCAGGCTGCCACATGCCAGGGTGCCTGTAGGACTGGTGCGATCACCTTGACTCTATGAGGATGCCCCCGGACAGCAGAGGGTGAATGTTCCCTAACCTGGAAAGTATGTACCTGGACCACTCCTGAAGATTTTGTATCTGGAAAAATGAACATAAATAACAGAAAAAGAAAAGAAAAAATGAGTGCATAATTAAAAAAAAAAAAAAAAAAAAAACGGGGAAAAAAGGGGGGGGGGAGACAAAAGAGAAAATACACACAATAAACTCACACATAATATTACGCAGCATTCAGTTTCTTACTTTAAAGCATTTTTATTTTAATAAATCTTTATTAAACTAAAACAGAATGCATGGGAAGTGCTTATGCAGACATTGATTTGGAAGTCCTTATGTATAAATGGTGAAAATGCTACAAGAAGTGCTTGTTCAGAGTTTGGATGAAAGTTTTTGGGAGGTGCATATATGTACTTAGCAGGAGAGCATTTTGCTACCAAGTTCTGGTGGGATTTACACGTTGCAGTGTACAATATAAACATAATGATCATATTTGTGACTCATGCATTTGTTTGCAGTATTGCACTGAAAACACCATTTATAAATACATCTTACAAATTCAGTTAAAGACAGCATAATACAGTATATATATATATATATATATATATATATATATATATATATTGACATATGTTTTGGATCCATGTCATAAGACTGAAAGTTCAAAAGACTGAAAGAAAGCAAAATATCTAAAACTCAAAACATCGAAAGCATTTTAATAAAGGACAAGCCTTCCTGCATCCCCAACACCCCCTGCTAATTATATATACCAACTCCAAGATTGTACAACACTGGAGAGGGGGAATATTCTCATGTTCAATATTTTGAGTTTCAGATATTTTGGTTTTCAGCCTTGAGCTTTCAGTCTTATGACATCGAGCCTATATTTTACATTTGGTTGCAGTAGTGTACTAAATGCACTGCTGTGCTTCAGTTAACATGGTTTCTAAATCAGTTCTTTATATACTGTAATAAAATGAGTTAAAGACAGAATACTGCTCATATATACTGACATATCTGTCAACTCTTTGTTGCATTAATGTACTGAATGCACTCTAGTGCTTCAGTTAGTATGCTTTATAAATTAGTTTTCTATATCTACACGTATATTAATGAAATCATATTGTTTTCTACTTTACTCCTGCTTACCAGTGTATTCAACTAGCCTTTTATTCTTCTTTTCTGCTGTTGCCAGTTGTAGAGGATTTGCTCCTCAGCTATACAGTGAAGATATGAGGCAATTCTTATTTACATGTATTTTATCTTTTTTTTCTTATATTACATATATGACTAATACTTATTTGCAAGGATTCCATTCACTGCAGTTCTTGCTTAATATGCTTTTGTTTAATATATATTACTATATGAATTCTCATACTATGCCATTCTTCTCTTTACCACAAGTTATAAACACATTGATATGGTTTTGGTGTAATAGTGTTTTAAAATATTATTCTTTGCCTGTAACCATCTGCGAGTTGTGTTCTAACAGTAGCTGTTCACACATAGAAAAATTTAACAGTACATGGATGTTTTCATTTCCTTAGCTGTACAAAAGTGTGTGTTTTGATAGTTATCTTCCTTAAGAAATCTAAGCATATAATGACATGATTTAAAAATGTATAAAGAAGTAATACTGAAGTAATAGAACTGGTCATTTTTCAATAAAATGTGTGCTGGACATTCACATAACACTGCAACCCTCACACCATCCCCCAGGCTGTACTCTGACTAGGGTGCGGTGCCTGACTAAAGAGTTTAGCCATCTTAAATGTGCGTTAATACTGAGAAATAAATGACTATCTCTTACAGTTATTATACTAATAAATAATCATCTGGCCTACGCAAACAAAAGCTTTTATTTATAAAAACTGTCTGCTTGTAATTTACCTAACATCTAAGATGTTGCATTAGTAAATTAAATTAGTATTATTATTATTTGCTTTCTGTATAAATAAATGAAAAAGTAGTTGATGATGCCAGGGGAATGAAACCGGTCTGTTGAGTCACTTGTTCCTGTGTGGAATTACCTGTTCCTGATGCTGCTGTTTGGCAGCTAACTGCTGTATGTGCTGTTGCTTCCATTAAGCCTAAATTATTTGGATTGCCTTATGGACTGACTTTTTTGAAAGTATTCTGGAAGAAAATATTTGGTATATATATATATATATATATATATATATATATGGGTCTACTTTACATGATCGACATTTCAAAAAGTCAAAGACCATATGGCCGAGACCATATGATCGACTTTTGAAATGTCGACCATGTGGAATGGGCATCTCTGTACAGTGTGGAATGGAAAGATTTCCATCTTCCGCACTGTAGTGTGATCTCAGAGTTGGTGTATTTAAGTTTATGGGGGTGTGTGGATGTAGCCCCCCCATAGGGGGTGCAGGGGGGCTTGCCCCCTTGCTAGCAATGTGAAGTTTAGCGATTGTTGTGTTTTTTTTCTTTTTCTAACATGATCGAAATTTCAAAAGTCGATCATATGGTCTCAGCCATATGGTCTTCGG
Organism: Protopterus annectens; assembly: GCF_019279795.1. Taxonomy (NCBI): domain Eukaryota; kingdom Metazoa; phylum Chordata; order Ceratodontiformes; family Protopteridae; genus Protopterus; species Protopterus annectens. The sequence goes on from NC_056728.1 coordinate 1,363,129,266, forward strand.
CTTTTTGAAATGTTGACCATGTAAAGTAGACCCATATAGATATAAGCAGATTATTTTACTCATATATATGTTACATTTGTATTTATACAGACAATTATGTTATATAAACATACAGAGTTTATATATTTGTATACAAATGTAGGTCTGTGTGCAACTAGGTTTATGTTTTCTTTTTCATTATTTTAATAACAATAGAAGATGTCTTCAATTATACAATTTTCTTCCATTTAATTTTTTTTAAATCTTTATTTAATATGACCAAAAAGAGCTAATAGTACTATAGAACTATGACCTTCTTGCTACTGCCTGATCAACCCACTCAGCCAGCTGGCCGGTTCTATGCTTTTGTAGGTTGTCATACCAGTGGTGGCACTGAGAGGCCAGAATGGGTGATCCCTGTCGGGGATGATGGGTGCTCATCCAAATCCTGCCAGATATTTTTCTTTTTCCAAGCAGAACCATGTGTGCATGCCTGGATCTTATCCACATATGACTCCCTAAGAAGGTGGACCTTTATCAAGTTCCCCTTGTTTGACCAGCTTGGAATGTGGCCTTGTGTCTTCAAAGGCGCTGCTATCATTCAAAGTGCCAGAACCAGAATGAAGAAGTATGAGGAGAGCTATGGTTCAAACCATTCCATCTAGGATGTGACATCACTTTAACTAAACCCAGTTAACCAGCATGGGCGTTAGACCAGGTACTGTTATTACAGGCAAGTTTGGTTTAATCAAAAATGCTTTGTCACATACATGTTTTTTTACTGGAATAAATTCATATTTCATTTATATGCCAGATAAAAATATGCAATCAACATTTTTCTTTGTACTACTTGCAGTTTTGGGCATTACCTTAGTTACTTTTTTGAAGTATTACACCTGAATGTAATTTATTTGCATCACATTTTTTGTTTGGAGGGTTGCAAGAATAAATATCCATTTATTAAATTTTCATTGGATTGATGTAATAATCGTCTGATGGCCAAAAATTGTCATTTATTCTTGCAGCAGAGCAGCATTTTTTTTGGGGGGGTTGCAGAAATACACATTCCTATATGTGTGATTACCAACTTTTATTAAATGTTGTGTTGTTTGAGGTGAGAAAGTATGCCAGATAATGCTAGATGAGCAAGGACTACACATGTGGTTGTGTAAGCTGTCATACATATGACTCCATTTTGTTTTTTCTAAATCTATTTAGATTTGAGCATATCTGACACTTTCCATGCATTCCTATAGCATGCCAGGACTGATGAAGATTGCTGCAGACTCCACTCCTGTCCAAAGTGTGCTCATATCAAGCTGAGACTGCAGTCATGACAAGAAGAGAATGAATTACATGCATAAGTCACCATAAACATTTGTGTATCACTGCAATTTATATATACTCTAAGATGGCCTAATTTGCATACAAAACATGTACATGGATCTGAATTTGCATAAAATAGTTTAAAACCACCATATTAACTTGTGATTATTCGAGTTAGATAGCAAAAGACTTTTTAAAGTAAAAAAAAATAAAAATATTGTAATTTAATGTGAAACACTTCAAAATTATGTAAAATTAGTGAGTTACATTGAAGAAATGTTTATTTTAATGAAATGATGGGCATATTACCATGGCTTTAATGAATAATATAAAGTTGTTACTTATAAATGGAAAAAACATTATAGCAGTGTCAAAAATGATTAGTAATCACTGTAAAAATCATTTACTTTAGTGCCATTCTGTGAGTGTGCACACATGTGTTTTAATGATAAGGGTGGGTTGTTGGTTGAACATACATGTATCTTTACTTGGAGATTTCTGAGTGTCATTGAAGAATACAAAATGACAGTATTATGACTGCATGATAATGGTATGGCTAGGGGAAGTATGGATCTGTTAATAAAGTCATTGCATCACTGTTCTGAATGTATTTATGGGCTGCAGACATTAGTATGGCACAACTTTACTTGGCAGGACTGAGATTTTCCATGTTTATATAATTATGGGGTTTGTCTTATCTAACTTTTGTATAGGAGGATGGCAAGCATACTTTCATTGTTGTGAAGTTTGACTAATGGTCACATTTTTTTTTTTTTTTTTTTTTGTGTATGACTGTGGCATTTTTTTTTACACGTAGTAATGATGTAAAATAAGGGATCAAGGCAAAGAAAGGATAACTTCATCTATGAGGAAAAGCACATCTTCATGGCAGTACTTAAGACATATGGGAAACATACATTTGGTAAAGGGGGCCCAAACAAGCCATGGGGACAACAGCCTGGAATCCAGTTGTCCTGGACATTAATACAGTTGGTGGCAAAATCTGTACATTAATGTAGTGCAGGAAGATTATATGTTAGGTAGGCTGTGCTAGGAGCAAGGTGAGGCAGAATACAGTTGTGAGTACCAATACTGCGGAGGGCCTCCATCAATTATCCCATTAACAGTGGGTGAGGAATACCTCCTCTCCATCCCTGGGGATGACTTTGAGATAGAAGATGATGGCCCTAATCAGAGGAGGTGTGGATGCTGGGTATTACCATCTGCAGCAGCAATACTCTGCTCAGGAAGTTGGTTTAAAACCAGTAACATACTTATATAAAGAACTGAATGCTGATATGGAATGATTGCATTAAACACATGACAATTATTATTAATAGATGGACCTTCCACCTCCACATAGAATGATGACTAAGACAGTGTGCATGGTAAGTGTTTCAAACATCTCCTTATTAAGCATACAGTAGTGTATACTATTTCATTATCAGTCTTCTTCTTCCGGCTTTTGCCGATTAGGGTTCGCCACAGCAGATCACCTGTCTGCTCATGATTGGCAGTGGAGTTTTACAGTGTTGAGCTTCCAGCCCAGCACCCAACCTTCTACAGAAGGCACACACATGCACACATTCACAGCTAGGGCCAATTTAGGGTGTCCAATACACCTACAGCATGTCTCTGGGATGTGGGAGGAAACTGGAGCACCTGGAGGAAACCCACGCAACCACAGGGAGGAAACAGACTCCACAAAGAAAGCACCCCAGCCGGGAATCAAACCAGGGAACCTCTTGCTGTGAGGCGGCAATGCTAGCCGCTGCCCCACCACGGCCACCCATAATATTTCATTTTTAGTAATAGTTTCAAATATTTTTAAAGGCTTAGCAGCAGAAACAAACAGTTCCACTATACCAATAAATTTGGGGGATATCAGCAGCCGGTAGTGATGATGATAAAGACAACCTGGGGAAAGTGGCACATAGTTGCCAAGTTTAATGATAGGATCTCACACCCCACAATATGTTAGTTATTCTGCAGGACGTGACAGTGCATCACAAAGTCAAGCAATTGTTGACATTACACTCCAGCTTGCCCAGGGAGACAACCTCATCTACACCAATGCTATATGCATTACCAGTCTTGCAGGTGGCAGTTACCTACAACTTAAAAGTAGTAATAAACAAGTTTTCATAGAAACACGGTAATGAGAAAATTACAGAGTAAAATGAGGATCCTGCCATGTAAACAAAGACTGCTCTCACTTCATCCTCACTACTGCATTAATGGATGATATTTTATATCTATGAGGTCACATAATATTGTGTGACAAAATAATATAATCCAATGTACAGTACCTCAACAGACAACACATATTTTAAATTGAAAAAACATTGCATGATATAAAAAAACAGTATGAGAATGTTTCATTCATTTGTACGGTATGAACTCAAGTTAAATCTGAGAAGAGTGATGCACAGTCCACAAGTTTAATTGCAGGATCTCACTCCTTACAACATGTTAGTAGCTCTGCAGGAAGTGACAGGACTTCACAAAGTCAAGCACATGCTGACATTATACTCACACTTGTACAGCAGGGGAACCCATGTACTTCTACACCAATATGTCCAAACCCAGATAAATACTTTCAGGATGATAGTAGACATTCAGTGGTAACAGTGCCCACAGCAACACCTTTACAAAGGGAAGCCAGGTGAAGGAATTTGTTCCAGCTACTCCAGTAAATATGTAAAACATTAGCTGCTCAGTATCAGATGTGTTGTGACATTGTTAGAGCTCAGAGCACTGCCACACAGAGTGAGCTGGACATGGGCAAGAGTCTTCCAGGATATGCGTGAAGAATTCCAGCATTACTTGTAGCACAGACTAGGGATAATGCCATGATTGCACTGATACATAATATGGTGGTACACCAAGCATGATTAGCATTTACTAGACTCAAGTAGCAGCTAGTCTTGGAAAGGGAAGAGGACAGGGTACTGTCTGGACATGCGGGGACAGAGCACATGGGACTACAAGTGCTTCTCAAGAAAGTGCCATAATTAGTCAGGGGAACAAGCACAACAGATTTCATGCAGATCACATCAGAGTTTATCTACACCTAGCAGAACCTCTTTTTTGAGGTCCAGATCATGTTCGTGCAGCACTGTCAGATCAGGTACGAACTCAAGTTAAATATTGAAGTAACAAATTATACCACTTCAAGACATTCAGTACATGCATACTTAGGTACACCCCCTTACTAGAATCCATTCTACAAAACAGATAAAAATGTGATTATGCCTTATATGACATCTTCCAACATCACTGAACAGGAGTCAGTGAGCAATCAGGCATCATATTTACAAACAATAATATGAGTAACTGCTCTGAAATAAAATAAAATAACAACTATTACTTAAAGATGAGAAGGAATGTCAAAAGAACAGAGACAGTAAATCATGCACTACACAGCATAGCCCACATATATCACTGCATGTATCAATTATACTCTATGTGCGTTTTATTTAAAAAAAAAAAAAAACAGCAACCTGAATGCCATAGTCCATAGCTCTGGACTAGATGTTGCCTCTTTACCTGTGCTGCCGTATGCTGTGCACAAGCCTGATGCATGAGATCAATTACTGCTGCTGCTGCTGACTGGCCATCATTAGTCATAGCAGGACTGGAACTGGGAGCCGCAGTGACAGCCTGGGTCACTTCACCACCAGACCAGTGCATGATCATGCTGCACAGAATGTAACATGCAATAAAAATCCTGCATACAGTAATTGGACCATACTCAATGACATGACAGACTCATCCAGGCACCTAAACTGACTCTTCAGGTGGCTGAAGACCCTCTCAATGATACTATGGGTCTAGAATAGGGATGTGTTGTAGGTATTGTCTGCAGCTCCACTTATATTTCTCACTAGACTCATGATTCCTGGCTTCAGTGAATATCCAGAATCACCTAAAAGACTAACAAATGTTAGAGAGAGAGAGAGAGAGAGAGATGCAAGGGGGAGACAAAACAAAGGAAAAGTGGTTCAGTACTCAGCAATGCATTTTACCATAAATAGCTACTTAAATAGAATAGAATATAGAAAAAAGAATAAAAACTTAACTTACCAACAAGATTACCTCTGGACATCCTACCATGCAGTAAGAGGTGGTACAGTGAGCTAGTGTGCTAGATATGGGAATCGTGTGCTGCCAGGATGCCCTTCCTATTGCAGAACCATTCCCCGCTGTGGACCATATGGAGCCCTAATTTCAATATGGGTGAACTCTAGTGCACTGAGTACCTCAGCGAAATGTGCCACCCTATAAAGGCATGCATAGCCTGGCTCAGTCCTGAAGCAACACCAGGAAATAGATGTACTGATCCACATGTGTCAAGAATACATCCAGAAACTGCTGCAGTATCCTCAAGGCAGAAGCCCCAGTCTGTCTTGGAAGATCCCTGTGACAAATATAGCGAGGGATATACTTACCTTAGAATCCACAAGGATAGAAAGTCCATGTATTCTTCCAGTACCCCTATGGAGTCATATATACTCACTAAGATGTTTATAATATTCCAGTACACTCTGAAAGTGTCAAGTATCTCATGATTAGCAAAGTTATAGTGAGACATCCTGTGCCTATATCTTTGCCTTCTTAACCAGCAAGCTCCACTGGGCACAAGCAGTTTTAGCTCAGCAAGTCAAGCAGCTCACATCAGGAAATTGTAAGGTTAGTAGCAAGTGACAGCATTTTCATGGACTGCAAAACAGATAGGACTGGCAAAACTCCACTTTATGTAGCACATCTGTGGACTTTGCAGAAAAGCAGGAAAATTTCACTATGAATCACAAATTGTGAGAGAATGTTTCATTAGCATACATTGGGTGGGTCAATATCACTTCAATGAAACGGCAGAAGTTCAAACACCATATGTTCGAACTTCTAACCTCGAAGTGCAAAAACGGCGAAGGCTTAGAACAGCGATTTTTTTTCCCAGGGAAAAAAAAATCACTGTTCCAAGAAACACACACACAACACAAGCACACCAAAAAAACAACAATCCACACACATACACTTAAAATCCTACATCTAACCCTACACTGAACTGTACATACACTACTATCTATCCACTTACCTTAACTCAAACCCTAACCCTAAGGTCCTTCACTATCGCACACTCACCTGACCAGCGCCCTAACCCTAACTCACCTATCCCGCCCTAATCCTAAGGTCTGTCACTATCGCACACCCGCCTCACCCGCACCCTAACCCTAACTCACCTAAACCGTGCCCTAACCCTAACGTCCACACAATCGCACACTTACCTGAACCCAACCTGTAACTTTCTACCACAGTGCTGAAAATAGCAAAGCCACAGAAATGGCCCACCGAATTCTTTCCCTGGGAAAGAATTCAGTGTTTCGCGGCTTTGTGATAATCAGTTTTCGAACTTCACAGTTCGAACATATAGTGTTCGAACTGCTGAAGTTTCGATGAACTGATAGGAACCCTACATTGGGCTACATCATTTCTCATTGACATCTCATTGTGAGTTCATTTGCTTATGTTTATTTAAGACCATTGTGAGTTAGAATAAGTGGCCTCTATGCATTGCCATTTAGCTGTGCTCATTCGCAGACAACACAGATAACCTTAACGCATCTATGGCTGTTAACGTCACCACCTATTAATTCAGGCATGCAAAATATTACTGACTACCATAGTTGCATATCAATCAAACTCATGAGCATATTCTTTATAAAGGGCTTATTAAGTCAAAATGTAATCATTGCCAACATCCTCTTGGAAACACCCCTGGATGTAAATGATGATGTAAAAGCATTGGCTTACATGCTGTTATACAAACTTTGATTGTCGAAGGTCAGTTTTTCAAAGTTTTGTAATGGCGATTCAAAAATGTTGAACCCACAACAGTGAATGCTAGTGTGCATTCACTGTTGTGAGATCGACATATTGATTGGAGATCCCACTATGGTTGGGATTGGGAACTTTGCCCTTTTCCTCACTGTAGTGCAATCTCGGAGTTGTAATATATAAGTAGCGCGTGGGAGGGCAGGAGGGCTTGGCCCCATGCTAAACATGTTGAACATCACTGGATGCTAAGGTAAGTTTGAAAAATGTCAACAATTCGATTTCGATTTTTGTTTCATTATTTTTATTGGTTGCTATTGTTAATTTCGATAATGTTTTTCGAGTAAGTAATTACTCGCAAAAATGTTTTCAAAATTTTGATAGTAAACCCAAAGCATTGTTTTTCTTCTGTCTGTCATAGTACACTTTCTGTACGTTTCCAATTTCTCCATCTAGCTGTGGTCATCCAACAAACTTTCAGGCTAGGGCTTTCATCTTTGCATTGATGCTAATTATGCAGTTGATCCAGTGTTGCTTTTCTTAATATCAACAGTCAAATAATAGCTCCATTTCTCCAGAGACCATAACATTTATCTGCAGATAATTCAAATATTTTCTTATAATGTAGTTTTATGCTGTCATTAGCCTGATGAAGCCAACCCTCCATCAAGCAGTTAAACACTCTGAAAGTTCCGAGTCTGCTCAAGTCAGTCAAGCTATCTTTTTAGCTCTTTCTTGAGCTTCTTGGAAATGATCCTGTACCTAGAGCATTTAGATACCTCATCATTTGTTTATTTATTTCTTTATTTATTAACTGCATAGGTTGGATGGTCTCAACACTTTTCAGCCATGATACACCCACCCCTGGTACAGCAGAAAGCATTACCCTTTATAAAACTAGGCGCATGAAAGTGAAATAGATCTGCACAAAGCAGGTCCAAGGACAGAAGCATAAAACAGCATTTCAGTGAATATCAGACAATTAGTAATGTTACATACTTCAAAATTTAGTGTAAACAATATTAATAACTACAAAGACTTTAGCATATGCAAATAAACCAAAACACATATCTGTGAAGCAATTCCACTGGTATATACAAAGGTGTTGTCTTTTCATATTAACCACAATCTCTGAAGCAACTGCATTCATATACAGAGAGTTAGGGTATATTTTCAGCTGTGTTCAAAAGCCTCCAGGAGTTTATTCATTGAAGAATCTCAGTTGGTAGCTGGATCCAGCAGGTAGGCTCTAGTATGAAAAATACCCTTTCTGTAATGACTACCCAAAAAGGTGGCCTTGCAGGGTGAGGGAGCCTTCACTGCTTGTTCTAAAAGAGTAGGTGGGTATTCTAATTGAAAATTTGACTGCTAGTGAGGGACAATGTTGCATTACATTAAGGTGGCTCACCCTGTTATATGTAACTTATTTCCTTTTTGCTGGAGGAGGCAAAGTTAGCTTCTGTTGTCCAATGGCAACATAAATCCACAAATCCTATTGACAGTTGCATTAAGCAGGCTAGTTCTGTGGGTCGAATTCAGAATGATTACTGTAAAAGTATATTCTAGCCTGTGTAGCACACCATTTATGCCCATGGATCTACTCGCTTCAAGTGAACTAGGCTTGAGATTTTGTAGCTCATCTTGGACTATAGAAGGATTTTTTTTTCAATTGGCATTTTTGAGTGGCTGTTAAGGGAGTGAGTTAGAACTAGTCCCGTGCATTTGTGTTACATAACCTCACTGAGTTATTTAAGATCATTCACGTAACATGAACCAACCATTGTTCAGTTCTAATGAACATGACTGCTGATTCTTTTTTTTATCTTATATATTCTGTTAATCGATTAGAAGTTTCTGGAAGATGGAATTCTGAGGACACCATCACCGCCCGTATGTTCTTTGAAAATCTGCTACTCAGTTTAGTAATCACTGGGGTCCAAATGGAAAGATGATAAATCAGCAAACAAAGGAGAGTAGAACTGCTGGAATTAAATTCATCCTTAAGTCTTGGTGAGTACCTTCATGAGGTGGAACCCATTTTTCACAAAATCTCACTAAGACGATACTGATGTATACACTGTATTTCATATAGCATATATCATGGACAGCAGTAGGTTAAAAACATAAAAAAGTTAGCTTGGTGCACAAGACCCAGGCGCACTGGTGCCAAGAATGGAAAAAAAAACTGACAGTGTAGAATCCTCAAGACACAGAAACATTCCTACAATGGGGACAGGCCAAGCCCAGGCGGATGCCCCCCGTTGTAGAAAGAAGCAGTATTCCACAAAAATCACAAAAATTGATAGGCCAAAAAATAGCCATAAAGACAATACAGTAGACTAATGAGGATAAGAAAGAAATTATGTATTACTACTATTATGCAAAAACCCAGAATTTCCAGACAGAAGATACATAAAAATATTAAAAGATAGAAATTAGAGGAAAGAAAAATACTTGACCAAGAAACACTGTCAGAAGCTTCAAATAAAAAAAATGTGTTCATTAAAATAACAGATTTATAACAAAACATTATATAGACCAAGAAACCTTAGGCCATTTGGAGAAAGAAGCAACTGAGAAAGTGTGAAAATATAAAGAACAAAATCTACAGATTTTTTTAAAGGTATAAAAAAGAAATATGGGCATGGGAACAAAAGAGAGATCTGAATGGGTGCAATATTTATGCAAAGGAAAAAGCCAAATTAATCAATACAAAAGAGCAGCCCCAAAGATATTCAAAGAGAAATACAGGCAAAGGCATCCAGATATGGAAAATGTCACAGTACAAAAAATAAGAAAACAAAGAGGAAATGTAGAAAAGAAGATTAGTAATGGAGAAGTTAAAGAAACACACACTGAGATTATGGATTACCTGCAAAGTGAAGGATTTGGTATAGAAAATCTAATTTTCATGACATCACAGCAGGATAGAGCAATAGATCCCCAAATTAAGGAGAAGTCAGTGGTGCAGGAGACATCTGATCAGTTGCCATATGAAGATACTTTGGAGCCATCCATAGGAAATCAGTACAAACGTTCAGTGGGAGTTGCACAACAATGGAAGGAACAGGAAACTGTGACAACTCTGACATAGTCAGTGTTGTGGAGTGATAGGCCAATAATTTCCCATACGAAAGAGTAACGGATGACACTCGATGAAACTGAAGAGAATGTGGTACAGGAAGATGCTCTGAAACTTTCTGTAGAATGCCCACAGGAAATGGAGAACAAAGAATGTGTTCTTAGTTTAGAAGAAAATGATCTAAGAGAAGAGTTGCTTGATTTAATAGAGATGGACAGACATATTAAGATTAATAAAAGAAACAGACTACAGAAAGTCAATAAAACCCCAAAAGTTAGAAGTCTGATAAAAAATGAACACAGTAATTAGGACTGTTCATTAAGACTCATGGGATATAACAGAAGTAAATAGGATATAATACTGTGCAGCTAAATTAATAACATATAAAGTCTTAACACAAAAACATAGAACAGTAAGGGAAAGGAAGGGGAGAAATCAAATGCCATTGTGGAAGTATCGAACAGAGAAAACTGTAAAGCAAAGACAAGAGGTGTCACTGTTAGAAGAGTATAGAAGAGGGAAAAGATCAACAAAAATATTAGTAAAGATAGATGTGATTAAAAACAATGTGCAGTATCAGAACAGATCAAGACCTATCTTGCACTATTGCAAATAATAAACTAAAAATATCAGCGAAGCAGAAACACTTAGAAGATATGCAGATAAATATAAAGAAAAAGTACAAAATGAGCAATTTACGGATGACTCAAAACATTTTTATAGAGAATTGGGAAACAAAGCAAAAGTAATTGGAACACCACCAAAAAAAGAAAAAAATAAATACATTTTGAAGAAATATCTGTGAAGATCTTGTGGAACATTGCAAAGATTGCTAAATGAATAGATGAAGTAAAAGAAAGAATAAGACGTTTATAGGTTCATAGGTTCACAGGAGGTTACTAGGCTTAAGGCCCTAGAGTCTTTACAAGCCTAGTCATGTTATACCCGTGTTCCCTAACTGACCTTGGTTAGATGGTTGTTATTCGCAGAGCAAGTTTATGATCAGCACCAACTGCCCCTGTCTATTAGTGACATAGGTGCCAACAATGGCCTGAGTTTATAGTTTCCCATCCAATTGTCTAGGTTGCTCTTGAATAAGAATCAAAAGAAACTCCTCACACTCCACTTTTTCAGCCAGTACTAACTCAGAAAGTAAAACCACTGCAAGAAGTTCGAAACGAGCGTAGTTTTATTCAATACTATTAAAATAGACTTAGCACTTTCACCCAGTATGCTAAGGTGATGCCTTAGCATACTGGGCAAAAGAGCTAAGCCTATTTAAATTTTATTTAATAAAACTACGGTCTTTAGAACTTCATGCAGTGGTTTTACTTTCTGAGTTATTAGTGCTCTTGAATAAGAGTTATTGAGGAGCTCTGCTTCATGTGAACTGGGATTTTATTCCAGAGGAGAGGCAATCTCTGGGAGGTATATCTGTCTCTACAGCATGTTCTGTTAATGTCACAGGCTAGGTTGAGATCCCTGGAGCGAGTGACTCTTGTCCCATTTGATTTGCGAATGTGCAGTGTGTCCATCAGGGCAGGGACAGAGACTGCTCTGTAGGCTTGGCACAAGTTGCCTGTCAGCAGCCTGTAAGATACAGAGTACAGTGACAGGGCTTTCAGTCTTTCCATGTAGTTTATATTTTGGAGGCCCTGAATTTAATTGGTGAGAAACCTCTATGGTCTCTCCACCTGCTGCAGGTGTCTTGTGAGGTACATGCAAAAGGCAACATTGTACTCTATTAGTGATCTGATGAGGGTCAAATACAGAAGAGTTATAACATCCTTAGTCTTGGATGCAATGCCCTTACTTATGACATGGGCAATGCAGAAGGCTTTCCTTTTCACTGTGGACCCACAGTGATCTAACAGTGATCAAAGTTTAGAACTCAATCAACCTGTGTTCTCAAATCTTGCATTACTGGGTTTGAGCTTAGGGGGTCCTGTCACATTGTAATTTGCAGGGACTTCCTCTTTGCCAAAGAGGATAATAATGCACTTTTTTGCCTTTAGTTTTAGTTTGTGGCTGTGGCACCAATCATTTGTCTGTGTTATCCCCTTTTGTAATACGTTAACATTGTTTGGGGACTCAATGATTGCACTCAGTTTGCAATCATCAGTGAACTTAGTAAGCCAAAGGCCATAAACTTTTACCTGGACTTCTGAGAAATAGATTCCAAACAGCAGAGGCCCCAGCACATATCCTTGTGGTATGCCATCGGTAACTGGTCTGCTGTTTAAGGTGAAATCCGCAACTTTGACAGTATGCATTCTGTCGGTGAGCCAGTTGGATACCATTTAGGGATGTATGGGTTAATCCCCAGCTGGAAGAATTTCTCAATGAAACTTGAGTCAGGGATTGTGTCAAAAACCTTGGCTTAGTCAAGATAGGCAGTATGTACTGTTTTGCCTTCATCCAGGGCTTTGGTGACATTCTCAAAGAAGTTCACTGGGTTCATTAAGCATGATCTACCTTTAATGAAGCCAAATTGGGTCTAGTCAAGAGTTTGAAGGTCACCTATGTCCTCGTTGATAAGGTCCATGATGATTATTTCCATAGTATTTCAGATAAGGTTGGTTAGGCTTATGGGTCTATATAGTTTCCAGCGTCAGTTGATGGGCCCCTTTTGTGCAAGGGGATTACTGCTCCTGTTCTCCACTCTGCTGGAACAAAGCCAGTGCTCAGGCTGAAATTAAAGATAATGTACATGACATGAAATGGGATGAAATAATGGCCAGAGAGATTGAAGCCAACTTAAGAAAAGCTCCTAACTGAAAAACACCAAACCGAGATGCAGTACCTAACTTCTGGCTAAAAGTATTAACATCTTTACATGAAGATTTAGCCATGAGTAGTGCACTCTGAACAAACATGAGCCTGGTTAACAACAGGAAAAACAATACTCCTACTTAAGAGCAAACCTGCAAGCTATCCTAAAAACTATAGACCAATAACTTGCCTTCTGACAACCTATAAACTATACTCTGGAACTGATGCTGACAGAGTTTATAATCATTTAGAAGAAAACTCAATCATGGCAATAGAACAAAAGGGTAATAAAAGAAAATCTTATGGAACAAAGGACCACTTGTTGTTAAAGTCATAAAGGAGAACTGTAAAAAGGGGAGGAATCTAAGTATAGCATGGATAGACTACAAAAAGCATTTGACAGTATCCCACATTCATGGATAAATGAGTGCTTAAAATGTTTAAGATGTGCCCTGTTCTGATCGATTACATTACAGTGACCATGAAACAGTGGCAGACCACTTTGCAGTTAAACCATTATAAAGGACAAATTATTATTCCAGAGATAAAAATCCGAAGGGGGTGATCCAGGGTGACTCTTTGTCACCGCTGCTCTTTTGTCTTGCCCTTAACCCATTAAGATGTTTACTTAACAAATTAGGTCATGGCTACAGTCTGGCTCCTTGGAAACAAAGTATAAAGACTTCTCATCTTCTTTTTGTGGATGATTTAAAACTGCACTGTTCATCAGATGAAGAACTGAAAGCACAACTGCAAGTGGTCAAAGCTTTTTCAGATGATATAAGAATGTATAACAAATGTGCAAAAGCAACTTTTAAAGCAGGAAAGTTACAGCACCAAGAAAACATCAGTTTGGGGGCAGGAATGCAATATAAAAGAACTTCAGCAAGATGGAATGTATAAATATTTGGAAATTGATGAAGGATCAACAGTAAAACACGAACAAATGCAAACAAGACTAAGAAAAGAATATTTTAGAAGACTTGAATTAATATTGAAAACAGTTATGACATCTAGGAACAAAGTCCAAGCTATAAACCAATTTGTTCTTCATGTCCTAATGTACAGTTTTGGAGTGCTTGGCTGGACCCAAAAGGTGATGGATACACTGGACAGGAAAACAGGAAGGATGCTTCATGCTCATCAAATGATTTATAAAAATCATTGCTTACCAAAACTATATAGTCCCTTCTCTGAAGGAGGAATAGTCTTCCCCAAAATTAATTACATGTGTAGATCTGCAGTTGTGGGACTGCCTACACATATTTGCTGACCTCACAAGACCCAAATGTAGTGAAACTTTTAAAACATGAGGAGAATAAGTCTAAGATGACTTCTCTGCATAGTTTAGCAGAAACATATCAGTGTCAAGCAGGAATGGAAATCAAACTAAAAGGAGATAAAACTCAGGCAGTAAATGACTGTGCCAAGAGACAAAAGAAAGAATATAAGGTGAAGGATCAGATGATAAGGCAAGAAATGCAGAAAATGCACAAATATAATTGAAAGTATAGTAAACTCTTGGAACAACCTCATGTTGATCAGGATCGAATGCAGGCATGGTTAAGGAGAGGTGAATTTAAACCAAAAGATGAAAGGTTAATATTGGTGGTAGTGGACTACTTACATGTTGGTTTATAAAGTCCATTCTCCATGTAGGAGAAACAGACAAATGCAGGTTTTGTAAAACAGAATTGGAAACAGTTGCACACCTCATTGCTGGTTGTGACACACTAATGGCAGAAGGACTGTATACTGAAAGGCATAATAATGTGGCTAGACTGTTGCACTGGGGATTGTGGAAACATTATAATATTGAAGTAGCTGAAATCACTGGAAACATGAACCACAAAGCATTACAGAAAGTGATGGAGTTTATATCGTATGGGATCACACATTATCAACAGTAAAAAAACATAGATGCGAGAAAACCAGATATAGTAGTCCACGAAAAGAAGAAAAAGTAGCATTGATCACTGAAATTGCTACACCCAGAAACTATAGTGTCTTACATGCAGAAAGACACAAAGTCATAAGATACCAGGATGTGCAGGCAAAAACAAGATCAATATGGAAGAAGGATACCTAGTCAATTCCAATAGTAGTAGCAGCAACTAGTCTTATAAAAAGAATTTACAATCGTACTTACATATGTGACTGATACATGTAACTAAATACGAATTGAAGAAGGAGTTATTAATGGGCATATTGAGGGTACTGTGAAAAGCACTTCTGGCTAACATCAAAGACTGAAACAATACTAATTTGACAAACTTTAATCATACTTTGACTTAGGAATGGGTTCCATTCCTGTCATGGTATTCCTACCATTGACATGGTATTAGAAACCCAAAAGACTTTGAGAAATTAAAAAAAGAGGGTGAAGGTACAGCAAACCTGCTGGCTGATAAATGTACCTGTAAATTTACCCCCTTTCCCCTCTGTCTGTCCCTCATATGTGGAACTGGCTCAACTCCAGCTATCACACAAGACCACATCCTAAAAGTGCTATCAAAAGGTAAAAATATTGCATCAATGGGTCCCAACAATATCCTTGGATACATCTTAAATAGCATGAAGCAAGATTTAGCCACACCCCTAACAACAGTGTTCATTCACAGCCTCCATACAAGTTTTGTACCAAGTGAATGGAGAACAGCTACAGTCATTCCTCTGCATAAATGAGGACTTTCCACAGACCCAGCCAGTTATATACCCATAAGTCTTACCAGCCTCATATGCAAAGCCATGGAAAGACATTTCATGAAATTAATCAGTCAGGATATATGGAACCTCCAAACACTTGACCCGTCTCAGGTTGGATTTGTCAAGGGTAAGTCATGCTTTGTCAACCTAGTGGATTTTTTGAAAAGATCACCAAAGCAATTGATGAAGGCAAAATGGTACACATCGTATACATTGACCTGGACAATACTTTTGAACAATTCCCCACTCAAGCATACTAGAAAAGCTAACTGGGAATAAACCCCTGTGTCACTCACTGGATTGCTAACTGGATCACAGATAAGATGAGTATAATCAAAACACAGGACGTTACCTCCTCAAACAGAGACCCCCCCCCCCCCGGTTCTGTGCTGGGACCTCTCCTGTTTGGCACCTACTTTTCTGAAGTAAATGCTACTACCAAATGGCTCTGCCTGATTAAGTATGCAGATGACTGCAAGCCATGAGCAGTCTTTGAATCCCCAAATGATTTAGCCATCCTGCAGGAAGGTTTGTCTCAAATAAATAACTGGTGCCAAAATCATAGACTGAAACTAAATGCCAAAAATGCATTATTGTACCCTTAGAGGAAGTCATCTACCCCAGGGAACTAATACATTGACAATATGCCCCTAAGAGTTGACCCAGTTGTTTGGGTTTTGGGAATGTATGTGGACAGTGACCTAACCTTTGTCCAGCATGTGTTTATTGTTGTAAGAAAGTCCTTCTATATTGCACAGCTTATAAACAAAGGGATTGTGTCTAGATCGAGGGATGTCATTGTCCCCCTTTACTCAGCCCTCAGTAAGCCAGTCATTGAATATAATGCCTCCCTTTGGCATGTATTTGTTCAGACACATGGAACAACTGGAATACCCACAGAGATATCTTAGTAAAAGTATACAATGCCTAAACAAAATGTTCTACTTGGACCAACTCAAAGCCCCATCACTATACTCAGTAAAGGAAATGTGGCTTGTAGGAAGAGATCATAATGCGACAACACTTTGTTACATTATTAATTCCCTATTTCTTTAAAATACATTTAAATTTTTCAGTAAGTTTTCTATACATCTAAGAAAAATATATACTACAGAGTTTACCCAGAACAGCAATATGTTACATGCCAGCAATGTCAAGTGCTTATTTATTGTTATATGTTTCTTAAAAAACATCACTTAGAATAAGGAGATACTAAATCAGCTTTTAAATGCAAATTTTTACCGCTCAGCATGGCAACTGCCTCTTCTATGATAGCTGGATTCATAGTTAAATTACAATGCAGATGCATAGATTTGTCCATTGTTACTGTTTAAGCAATAAATGAGGCCCACTCACTATGCTTCATTCAATTGGTTATATTTACTCTTTCTGTTTGTCTAACTCTTTATTATAATTCTTTTTCATTGCAAATATCAGGGAATACATTTTACAGAATTCTACAGACCCAATTTAAATTCACTACAATCCCTGCTTTCTCAGCACACTGTGTGCCCAATTCCTCTTGAAATACTCCAGCAAACATTTCATACATTTCCTCTAATAACTTTATTTAACTTATTCAAGGTACATAGAACTACAAACTTTATCCATCTGCATATAAATATAAGCTTTTCTAACCAGCTTCTTCCACAAAGAGCTCCTCTTTCTCATAGCTTATAGTTCATAGTTATATACTAGGCTAATGACCATGCAGTCCAACCATACTGAGTCTCTATGATTCATGGGCTTTTATTAGGAAAGGGTATGTTAGTTAGTAAGTTTCCAGAGGTTATGTGTAGGGGAGGGTATGTTAGTTTGGGCAATACTGTCTGATTCTGTCTATCAGAGACATGGGTGCCAGATTCATGGTGAAATTCCAATTTCATATCCATTGGTCAAGGTTACACTTAAATAGAGTTAGGGATGTGCTTCATTCACATGGCTGAGGGGACTGTTTAAGAGCATGGAAATCCTCTGAGATGCATATCTGTCTTGCCAACATGTCGTATTTATGTCACAAGCAAAGGTTAAGTCCTTGGCTCTAGTGGTTCTGATGCTGTTAGTTTTGTCTCTGTGCAAGAGGTCCATCAGATCTGGATCGAAGAATACATTGCATGCCAGGCATAGATCACCTCTCAATAACCTGTTGAAACAGAGTATACAGATAGGGCTTTAAGACAGTAGATATACGACAATGTGTTTATACCCTTGAATCTTGTGGTAAGAAACCTTTGTGGGCATTCCAACTGCTGCATATGTTGGGTCTGGTGCATGCCGAAGGAGGCATTATACTCAATGATGGATCTGATAAGGGACAAATAAAGTGGCACTATGACTTCCCTGGACCTGGATCCCATGCTCTTACTTATAAGTTGAATGACATAGAATGATTTTCTTACTACTTTGGCCACATGTTGGAAATAGCAGCAAATAATTTAAGGACTTAAACTGTGTACTCACACAAACTTAAATGTTTTTCTTCTTCATCTTTTTTATTATTTATTTATATATTTATTTATTTGCAACTAAGCAGTTTATCAGGGATGACTAATAGGGCGCCTCCTGAGCCAAAACAATGTTGATCATCTTAAAGGATTGGATAATTCAAATGTTAGTCTATTACTGCATTTTGCTTCTGTTTTGCAGAATGCTGAATACCTTACCTTGTTGGCATGTAACCATTCTTTTGACTTCTCTGTTTGCTACTATTTTCATGTTTTAAACCATGCTGAATGCCTACCAAATGGTTTATTCATGCTACCTTCCTAGGACCACCCTGAGTTAATGTAACATTTTTGTTCTGTAATTTTTTTATGCTGCACTATCTTCAAATGATTTACATATCCTAATATGTCATACTGCAATCCCTTTATACTCTAATCAATGGTTACCCCAATCAAGGGATATAAGAGTTACAAATGATGTTTCACAATCAACTGACTAGGAGATCTAGTAGAATAAAGCAGAGTAATGCAAAATAATGCTAACTAAATATGGACAAACATCCCAAATAATAACTGCATTGGCAGCTGTTTATCTACATTAAATGGATATGGAGTGCATTTTTCAAGCAATTACATTGTGGATGGAATTATGATATACCATCAGTCATCAGTATCTTGCAAGACCATATGCTGAACTTGCCAAGTTTCTACACATCTTGCATGACTCTTTGTACCCATTACTCCCCCCAGGCAAACTGTAAATATTTTCTCTTCTCCCCATTTCTTTTCAATTGCCCCATCCTGATTTACTTACTATGTTTAACTCTTTGCTGGCTACTGAAATTCACCAACTACTGATGACAATTCTGAACAAGCTTATTCAAGGTTTTAACCTCCACATTTTTAATGAGCCATCCCAGTGTACAATCACATCTGCATCTGTCACTAGAAGGAAAACATCACAAGCTGATAGCCATGTCTACTTCCTGTACACTTCACTTGTGCGTCCTGTCGCATTGCCAGCCCAGCTATCTGGAATTTTGTAAATAATTCTATGCTATTCATGAATATTGATATGATTTATACAGAAGTATGTGCTGAACAGGGTTTGTACATTACTGAGCTTCAAGAATGTAACTACAGCATACCCTGCTGGAGCATAGAAGACTAACTTGCAAAACCTAAGAATAGTTGAGGTTAAGTTACTTTATAGCTGGTCCATTTCCATGCAGAAGCAGACACAATGTCTAGAGCTAGAAGTTTTTTGTATTGTCTTGAAAGAGAAGGTATCACTAGGTTTAAGATGCAAAAGTGTTTTATTGCTTTATGACTTTCTGGCAGCTGCACAACTATAAGCAAACATCTGAAGGCTACATACTTTTCATATAGAGATGTTAAATGCTGGACACTGGGAGTTTAGCCTGGGAACTGAAGACAGGTGACAAAAAGTGATGTCCTCCATGCTAACCCAGCAGTAATATATGATATTAATTTAAGAACTCTCTTAGAGAAAGAGACTGAGCATTTTGTATTTTGTTTTTGACCTAGCAAGAACATCCACTCATCATCACCATCTGCACTTGCCTTGCTCTGTAAGTAAGTTTTTTAGGGCATAGTAACTCTTTTAGATATAGTTAGAAATATAGTAAAGATTAGTTTAAATGTTTTCTTTATTTATTTGAGACTGTCCTGCAATGTTGTTTTAAATTCGTCTTGTGATTTTGAACTCTGAAGTAACTGTGTTTGTGTACTTATTTTCTTGTTCTTTTAATATTCATTATTAAATATATTTAAACCTATCTTTGTGGCTGATATTTGTGAGACATTTTAAGCTCTTAGAGTACTTGCATATGTATTTGGTGACACTGTACAGGCCACTCATAATAGCTTGGCTTGTTCAGGCTACCATTTGGATTAATAGTAACATCACACAGTAGGATTGGACACCATTTTTAAGGGCCTTATAGTAGCTGATAAGTAGGGGTTCTGGTGGCAGTGATAACTACCTTATAGTGTGTGCAGAAGAGGGCATAGCTAGTAATCCTGTGCCAACCTTCCCAAGGTGTGTGTTGTAAAACAAATCTCAAAGTGTGTGTGTGTGTGTGTGTGTGTGTGTGTGTGTGTGTGTGTGTGTGTGTGTGTGTGTGTGTCAGCTACTTGGACAGGAACACAAAGCACTGGTTGGACACAGAAAGTGTTGGAGGACTTGGCTTTCAACCCTGGCTAAGGACTCAACTCTATAGCTGTGGCAGTGGAGAGTCTTACTGGGGATCTGGAAAAAGAGGCAGAAACCAGCCCCAGACTGACTGTGGTCTCTGTGTGCTCTTAAGGGAAATTGCACTTTACTGTCTGTGTACTTGTCATTCTCCCATTGTGTATGTCCCTCACTGTTGCCAGTAGTGAGGACTGAGACTCCTTGATTACTGGGCCAGTGTTGGGGTGTCACACTTCCTTCCTGTGTTATTCTTTACTACATAACTTTGTTCTCCAGCTGTGGTGCAAATATGAGCAGGATGGAACTCACCTAAAAAAAACATAGAGCACTGCTACCGCTGCCAAAATTTCTTTATTTAATACATTCTGGTACCTCGGCCCCACCGGCCTTCAATGGAATAACCTCATACAAATCAGGCAGCATTTTATATTCTATCCCCACAATTAATTCAACTTAATAAATTCATTAATCAATTAAATTAATTACACTTTGTTCAAACATACTTTATTCTGAAGCAAAGATGTGCCCCCACACACTAACACATTACAATAAACATATCAAAAGTGCAAAAGGTGAACTATAAACCCTACTTTTTATAAGAAACATCTGATAGTATTATTTCCAAAAATATACAACATTCATTAATTAATAATGTCTTCATATTTTACTATTTTACTTACTTTTTTAGATTTTATACTATCTAAACAATCAAATTGCATTCCTCAAAAACTTAAGACTATCCTAAGCCCTATTAAAGTGCTGTATAACAATTAAAATATTTTTTTATCTTTTGACATGTAAATGTTATTTTTTTTAGATTTTTTATTATTAATTAATTTTTTATTATTTTATTATTATTATTACATTATATTCTTTGTTGTTTATATATACCAATTATGAATCTAAACACCTCACTCTATTTCAAGATTAAGACCTTTCGGGAATAAAGTGTCAAAATAAATTATTAATTTGGATTCCAATTTAACCAACTTCCTTTTAAATTCATCACCCCCCAAAATTTGTTCCCCATATGGCTTTGCCAGTACACTAAAAAAGAAACTATCTACCTGACCTCCATGTGTGCTGCACAAATGCTGTGCCACTGGACTATCTAATCTCTTGTTTC
The DNA here is from genome assembly GCF_019279795.1 of Protopterus annectens. Classification (NCBI taxonomy): domain Eukaryota; kingdom Metazoa; phylum Chordata; order Ceratodontiformes; family Protopteridae; genus Protopterus; species Protopterus annectens. The sequence goes on from NC_056728.1 coordinate 1,363,150,751, forward strand.
TAACATCTCCAAGATGTTCCAGAATTCTGAGTTTTACTCTTCTTTTTGTCTGCCCCACATACCATTTACATGGTGTGCATCCACATCCAGTGATGTAGACCACACCACATGAATTACAATTCAACTTGTTTTTTACAGAACATTTCTTTCCATTGATCATCTATCCATCTACATTCTTTATTTTATCAAATACTTTGCAACCCCACATGGAAATACCCCCTTCCTTTTAGTTACCTGAATCTTATTTTTCATTCTTAATAATGCTCTTAAATTATTAAACCTGCCAAATGAAAAAACAACCATTTCAGGGAACAATTCACCCACTGTTTCATCCCTACATATAATGGGCCAAAGGTCATTGACTAACCTTCTGAGCGTCACAGAAAAGGGCGAGAATTTACTCACAAAAAATAAGGGTTCAGCATCTACCTTCAAATCATTATTCCTAATTACTTCCCTACTTTGAATTGAGTTACCATTTAATCTTCTACGGCCCCTATTATTTTTCAGTTTAATTAGGGCTTCATCTATACATTCCCTGCTGTAACCCCACTTTGATAACCTATCTTTAACCAAAAAAAACTCCCTTTCTAACATTTTTGTATCTGAAGTATTAGTGTATATCCTTTTAAACTCCCCATATGGTAGTGATTTAATCAAATGGTCAGGATGAGCGCTACTCGCTTCAAGGAAGCTATCTGCTGCCGTCTCCTTGTGAAAGGGTTTATACTGCAAAAAGCCCTTATCATCTATGTAAAATTCAATGTCCAAGAATTGCATGCATTTCCTATTCACTCTATAAGTAAATTCCAAGCAGTATGCATTATGGTCAAGTAAATCCAAGAACTGATCAAATTCACTAATATCCCCACTACATACAAAAATCAAATCATCAATAAATCTTTTAAACATAACAACATTGTTTTTAAAAAAAATCAGTCACATAAATAAACATATTTTCAAAATATGCCATAAACAGAACTGCATACAAAGGGGCAAAGGCAGCACCCATTGCAGTTCCTTCCAGCTGTAAATAATAATTTTCCTCAAAAACAAAATAAATATGCATCAGAGCAAATTCTAATAATTGACAGATGTATGTAGTTTTGGGTCCTTCTCCCAACATCTTGACTACTGCCTCCAGACCTATCCTGATATTAATATTAGTGTACAACGATTTTACATCCACACAGGTGAAATAAAGGTTAGGGTTCTGCTGAATCTTCTTAACTTCTTCCAACACATGAGATGTATTTTTGATATAAGATTGTATTCTTGAGAGATAACACTTTAATTGGGAATCCAAAAAAAATCCCAACATTCTGTAAAACAGAGCCCACTCTCGAGAATATAGGTCTACCGGGGGGTTTGTAAGACATTTATGGATTTTCGGAATAACAAAAAACCTAGCATCTTTGGGAAATTTTAAATACAATTTTTTTAACAATTTTTTGACTACAATTTTTTAATTAGAATTTTTTAACTTTACTGTGTGTACTTGTCATTCTCCCATTGTGTATGTCCCTCACTGTTGCCAGTAGTGAGGACTGAGGCTCCTTAATTACTGGGCCAGTGTTGGGGTGTCATACTTCTTTCCTGTGTTATTCTTTACTACATAACTTTGTTCTCCAGATGTGCTGCAAATATGAACAGGATGGAACTCACCATCCTAGTGGTTAAGCATGGTTCATCTCCAGTATCTGTGTATTCCATAACTACGCAGGCTACCCTTTCATGGACTTCAGAGATAAGGTATGAAAAAAAAAACATAAATGGCACTCTAAACATGCTTCATCTCTGCTGTCTATGGATTCCATAACTACATACATTACCCTTTCATGGACTTATAAGATAAGGTAGGGATAGAACTAAAGGACACCTTAAACTGTGTCTTCCTGTTTTTATTACCTTAGTTCACACACATACTGACTTAGCTTTCTCCTTTAATAAATCCAGACCATAAAATCAACTATTTCAGTTTTCATTAATGCAAGCAGGCAGCTGGCAAGGTAACACTGCCAGTCCTTCCAAGTGATTCCCATTTCAGGGTATTCCCAGAATAGCACCTTATGTATTCTGGTGAAGTCATCCATCCAAGCTCAGTACCACTTGCTTCTATATTTAGATTACTACTGTCTACACACCTATCCCCTACTAAAATGCAAATTCCCTTTACTGCATTGTAGTGCGGTCTCATAGTTGGTATATTTAAAGAGTGGGGGGTGTGGGGGCATAGCCCCCCCCCATGTGGCTGGTGCAGGGGAGCTTGCCCCTGGTTACAACTGTCAGGAAGTTGTTCTTGTGTTTTATTTTATTTTATTTTTTTTCAATTTGAAGTATGACAACTTCGAACATATGGTATCAACCATATAATGTTCGAAGTTGTCATACTTCAACTGCGTAATATAGACCCAAAATTGAAGGCTAGGGGTTTTTTTTGAGTATATATATGACAATTTTATGAAGAAAATGCAAGCAAAATATTTAATATTAGATAATGTATGTTTTACATTTATAAGATTTTTCATGTTTTTTAGTATAGTGTTTTTAACAACTAATGTTAGTTGCCTTGAACTGGGCAGTTCAATAATAATAAGTATTTGTATTTTAATAGGTATGAACTATTTATAGGGAGGAAGGGGTTAATTTGTACCTTGGTAGGTTATTAAGCTGTATTGTTAAAATCACAATGTAATTTCAAAGTTTGAATTGGACATGTGATTTATGATGAGTATAAATGCTGGTGTGTTTGTAAAAGTATTCTGATGAAGTCCACCACACAGGGACAAAAGCGCTTACTGTTACATTAAAGTTTGTGGTTTGCTATGTGTCACGTTGGCCTCCTTCATTTGTTCTGTGTTCACAAGTAGTTATATCATGACTTCAATATGAGTAAGCGCTAACTGTGAGCACATAATATCATACAGTTGTTCGGTAAATAATTGTATGTGGGGATCAGTGCATGCTAAATGATTGGATTCATAACTGTTCAGGACTCTGTAAATCATAACTAACTGAGTACAGACCTGTCTAGAACCCTACACTTTGCAGAGTGTCCCCCTTCACACCATACCCCACTCCCCTACATCTCTAAATATACTAACACTGTGATCAGGCAACAGTTTAAAAAAAAATCCCATACCTGCACACAAACGCAACTGCACAAAAGTGTGGAGCTGTAATGTTAGAAGCATGTAAATATGTGCCTATACCCCCTACATGGCAGGATATGTGCCCACACCTTCTGCATTTCTAATTATACTAACTCTGTGATCATACAATATTGGTGAAAAAGCCAAATTCCCTATATCCACTTAACCCTGATTTCACTGAACTAGCAATACAGGTTTCAGTTAGCTATGATCTGATGAAGCAGGGCATTGGATCACTGCTTCAAAAAATGTGCATCTGACTACTTTAATGTAATCTATAAGGAACAATGCCTAGCATTTTTTTTAGTCATCATTTTCTCTGGTGTAGCACCATTTCACCACCATCAGTATTGTGAATGGGGTCTATATTATATGAACGAAAGTTCATATAATCGAATGCTGTAAACAGTGAAAATGCCAGACTTAAAACCTTTTATTGTGGGAAACTGCGCCCCCCACGCCCCCTGCTATATACCAACTCCAAGATCGCACTACAGTGAGGAAAGGGCACATTTCCCAATCTTCGCTGTACAGCGATCTCACAAAAAACACATATATGAATGGCATTTTCGCGTATGCAGATGTTCAATATTTTGGACTTTCGTTCTTCTAATAGGAACCCTTGTGAATGCCATTTGAGAATGCCCACTAACTCATTTTACCTTTTCTCATGATTGGCAGACTATTAACATTTCTGGGAAACACAACATACAAAACTGTTCATTTTCTGGATATAGCAGATGTTTTGGAGCCACATGTGAATGTTGATTATCTTGGGTTATTAAATGAATACAGAGAGTCCAAAGAGTGATATTACATGAGTCTGCATTGTGACATAGCAGAAGAAGCTGAACACCTAGGAAATAAAGAAAGAATACAAGGGGCTGACATGTATATGGTAACTTACTTGTCATGTCCTGGCCTGCACAGATTCACTGTCATTATACTGGACACCTGTAAATGTTTCATAGGCACTTTCTTCTGCTTTTGCCTTTGTCTTACCCAATTCCAGTCACCCCAACTTAGTGCATGTGCATCTTGAAGTGCTCTAAGATGATTGAACATGTTCAGCATTTCAGTTATTGCAACAGTTTTTTTTTAAGTTTTGCATAACTGATAGATACAATAATATTATTTGGCTATTCAGATTTTTAAGAGCATAACTTTGAAAGTGAAATAAGATGAATGATAAGGAATTGATTAATATTTTTTCTCTGATCATACACTATAGCTTTTAAAGCTCTCACATCCTCCTTCCTCCTACATTATATAATTTATTGTTTTGTTAAATAATTAGGGCAAATTCAGATAAGAATAACTATGAAAGTTGCTGCAAAGGCTGTATCATAGATGAAACACAATACTTATGTTAGGAATGAATTGCTTTTTAAACCATAATCATGACTGAATGCCTTTCCTGTGATATGTATATTGACCTCTGCAATATATTTGTCTTAGCTGAACAGCCTTCCTGTAAAATGTTAATTGTCAGGAAATGTTTGATATATCACTTGCTATTACTCATTTAATTTCATCTTATTAAAAGAGCTACAAATCTTAAACTGCAGGGCATTATGTTAGGTCTGGAAAAACAGTATTGTCAGTAATGGTTTTTCATGTGGGCTGCAGTTGTGATTTTTTTATTTATATTATTTATTGTTTTATGACCAGTTTAGTCCCAATGGGCTAGTATCCTCTTTTCAAGGGAGACCCAAAGTGACTTTTATACTACTGGGGAAATTTGAGCAGGCCATTGGGGAACTTTCCCTTCTTTTTTTGAAAGGTACCATGGGATCTTTTACATCCACCAGAGCTACCACCAATTCACGCAGATGGGACCTCGGTTTAATGTCTCATCTTAAAGAAAAACATATTATTATTATGTGTTTATTATCTTCTCCTTCTTTTAAATTAATGCGCTCCTACACAGTTAAAAATGTGTGTAGTATTCTTTTTGGTAGCGGGCTGCAAATGCACCTTAGGCCAAGCCACTTCAATTAGATGGGAAAAGCTTTAGGTTAGAGGTCAGACTGTAACCATTCTCAGTAATGATTCTGTGCAAAGGAAGAAGAAAAGCATACAATTCTCCTTCCTTGTCTTCTTTATATTATAATTGGCAGATGCTTATTATTACCTCTTCAGTGCTAGGATCTTGATTTTCACCGTCAAAGAAATGGCCAGGCCTCTTAAAAAAAAAAAAAAAGGATAAAATGCACCTTTTATGGCTCCCACAGTTCATAAAACTACTAGGATTTCTGACATTCCCCAGATGTTTACTGTTTCTCATTTTCATATTTTCCTTCTCTTCCTGTGCAGTTCTTATAGTTTTCACAATTACAGCATTCCAGTTTTGATGTCAAATTAGTTTAATGTGAAAGTATCGACAACCAGGGGGTCCTGATAATTATGCTAACGAAAACATTTCACAGTTCTTCTGTTGTGCTTCTTGCTGGAAATGCAGCAGATGCTGTTTCAGACAGCTGGCTCTTCATTATGTTTGCAGAACATGGCTAGTACAGCTGCTTGGTTGCAATGGTGTTCCTATACTTTAATGTGTTCCTAGATTTTGTCAAGAGTATGTTAAGCTAGAAGGAAAAACTTTATAAAGTGTAAGATGGATGAAATGCTTGCAGCTGAAAACTGGTATGCTACATTACTATACAGCTTAACTGTTGCAGAATACAAATCAATTATGTGCACTATCCAAAAAAATCTGAAGATGATTTAACACACACACACACACACACACACACACACACACACACACACACACACACACACACACACACACACACACACACACACACACACACACACACACACACACACACACACACACACACACACACACACTCACAAACACATACACACATGAAATATTTCTGTCAGGGATAACATCCTAAAACATTCATAATGTTTCGTTAATCTTTGTATTCTTCTTCCAATTGTTTTGGAAGTCCATGAATAATTTATTAAACCCAGGCTGCCCCATCACCCCACCACACCCCCATCTACCAACTCAGGCAGCATAGCCAATCAGATTAACTCTCACTTTATCAACATTTCTCTGACCCTTCTTGAAAATAACCCTCAACCAGCTTTGATGACACCACTAATACTTCCAAACTCTCAGAAAACTATTCTACTTTCAACATGCCCCACCTTCATAATCAGAAACCACCTACTAAAACTCAAACCAACACTCAATGCCTCAGACAACCTTCCCCCAGAATATCTAAAAAATGCCACCAATCCCCTTGCATATCCCATTTCTATCCTAGCAATGTGTTCCATTAAGGAAGTCACACTTCCAACTGTATGGAAAAAGCTTTCATAATACTATTACACAAACACAGCACATCTGCCAACGTCTCAAGCTATCGTTTAATAGCTATCCTCTTCTCACTCTCCAAAATACTAGAAAAATGGACTCACTCACAAATTTCACACTACCTAATCACCCACAACCTCATAACAAATAGTCAACATGGTTTGCCCTAACTCCACTAATGTACTAAATGAAGAAAGAAACAAAGGTAAATTAGTCTCATCCATCTTTCCTGACTTTTCCAAGGCTTTTGTTACAGTCACACATCAACTACTTTTACAAGAATTATCTGGGTCTGAAAACTAAATTCATCGAAGCTTAATTCATAGACACATATTCACTGAAAGCTCACTTCCCTGAAAACCCAATTAACTGAAAGCTCAATTCACTGAAAACCCAATTCACTGAAACTCATTTCATTGAAAGGTATATATGGCCTATTCCCCACTGTTGTGCGGTCCTGGAGTTAGTATATAAAGTAAGGGGGGGCGAAGCCCCCCACATAAATTGTTTATATGTTCTGTTCTGGAAGAATTTATTCATTACACTTGTAAGTATCCATCTAGATGCTTTAAAATATTTACAATATGTGGGGGACTATGCCCCACACCCCCTCACACCCCCCTTACTTAATATACTAACTCCAGGATTGCACAACAGTGGGGAATAGGCCATATATACCTCTCAATGAAATGAGTTTCAGTGAATTGGGTTTTCAGTGAAGTGAGCTTTCAGTGAATATGTGTCTATGAATTAAGCTTCAATGAACTGAGTTTTCAATGAAATTATATAGGCCCAAATTATCCACCCTCCATCTCTCCCAATCTGCTTTACCCTGAGCTACTTAATTGGCTGACAGCAAGCAATAAAATGGCAACATCACTTTTTAACCTTCTGCCAGTTTCAGTTGGTGTACCTCAAGGATCAGTACTTGGTCCAGTACTGTTTAATATTTTCACCAATAAAATCACCACAATCACCAAGCATGCAAAACTGGTGCAGTATGCAGATGACTCCACCCTAGTATATGCTTGGCATCAGACAGATAATCTAATTACACCCAAGAATCCTTTTCGTCTATAGAAACCTGGTTATAAAACTTTAACCTATTTCTCAAGCCAAATAAAACCAAGCTAATGTTATTCACCCCTAATCACCTCTCAGCCTTAAAAAACTCATATCACATCAGCACTAGTAATAATACAGTTGTCAAAGTTGTACCTCATACCAAGTTACTAGGTATAACAATAGATGACAACCTTAGATATGGCCACCATATTGCATAAATAATTTAAAACCTCATCAGAAACTTGGATTGTTCCATAGAACTGCATCATATAGCTCTAACAAAGCTAGAATATCAGTAGGTACAGCACACCTTCTCCCTGCACTTCTCTATGCCTCCTCTATTCTGACTAGCTTAAATGCAATTCCAAAAGCTAATCTTTCAGCCTGCTAAAACAGAATTGCCTGCTTCACTGCCAAGTTACCATCCTCTTCCCATCACTGTTTTTTGTTTGTCTTTTCGGCTTTTCCCTGTTAGGGGTCGCCACAGTGGAACTCCAGTCCGCTAATGATTGGCAGTAGCTTTTTATGGTGCCGATTTGCCAGCCCGACGCCCAACCTTCAGCAAAGGCACGCTCATTCACATATGTCTTTCAGAGGCCACTCAACCACGGGGAGGACATGCAGACTCCACACAGAAGGCACTCCAGCTGAGAATTGAACAGGAGAACCCCTTGCTGTGAGGCAACAATGCTACTGCTGTACCACTGCTATCAAACAACTAAATTGGCTTGAACTTCCTCTTCAGCTTAACTACTCTCAGGTACTGAAAACTTATACTGTAATATACAAACCTGGTAACTGCCCAGCCTTAAAGTCCATTCTTCAGAGATACAAACCACACAGGAAGCTACATTCTACTGATAAGTTCCTCATAACTACCCCTAAATCTCTAAACATTTACAGGTGATTCCCTCTACTGAATTATGTCACCAAATTATGGAACTCTATTCCTAACAAATCAGACAGATAGAATACCTCTAGTACGTCAAAACGCTACTCAGGGACCACCTAGACAATTCCTGGCTCTGCTCCTGACACACCCTAGATTAACCATGTTCATCTTCCACAGTCTTCTCTCCACCCAAATGCTATCAGCCCACCTAATTCTTCCCTCTATCCTCCATTAATCCAGACACATCTCAGCCTCTGCCTGTCACCACCTATTTCCCAAATCCCCTTCCTTTCTCCATTTTCTCTTATTATCGCATCTAAGCCTTAAGTCCCACTTTAATCATCTCCTGACACTTTCCTTTACCTATCACACTTATTCATCTATCAACAAAATAGCAATGTATTTTCTCTTGCTCTCATTATCTAAATGTTGTTGTTGTATCTTTCGGCTTTTCCCGGTTAGGGGTCGCCACAGCGGAACTCCGGTCCGCTAATGTTTGGCAACAGGGGCGGCTCGTGCTATTGGACTGCAGGACTGCAGCTCCCCCCAGCTGTAAAAATAGAAAATAAAAGAAAAAAATGAAAAAGAAAAATATAAAAGGAAAAAACGAGTCCCGGACATCGCTCATGCGCACTCGCAGCATTTCCCGATATCCAGACTGCATGCTCATATAATCCAGACTGTCTCACCAACAGTCTGGATTAGGAAGACAACTGCATAGACAGAAAGGGGATCAGACTGAAACATCGGCAGGTTGGGTAGCAGCAGCCTGCTCTCACGGGAGGACTTTGCTGTCGCAGGCTTTTATGAGAGCTGAGGACTTGCTTCTTTGAAGTGGACAGGCAGAATTTAGGGCTTGTATTTCTGAAGGCAGAGCTGAAGGATTTTGCAGGATGAACTTATTTGAAAGGTAGGTTATGTGTCTTTGAAGGCAGAACTGAAGGATTTTGCAGGACAACTTCTTTGAAAGGTTTGTGTGTGTGTGTGTGTGTGTGTGTGTGTGTGTGTGTGTGTGTGTGTGTGTGTCTTTTGAAAGAACTGAAGGGTTTTGCAGGACGGACGTCTTTGAAAGGTAGGGTGTGTGTGTGTGTGTGTGTGTGTGTGTGTGTGTGTGTGTGTGTGTGTGTGTGTGTGTGTGTGTGTGTGTGTAGGTATATATCTGTTGTGTGCCTGTGTGTTTTGCATTTGAATACACATATGTGTCTGTCTCTGTGCAGAGGTGTGTGTATATGTGTGTCTGTCAGTCTGTCTGTGTGTTTTGCATATGGGTGCACAGATGTATTTATATATGTGCGTGCGTTTCTGTGTGTACCTCTGCCTGTTTGTCAATACATGTGCCTGCAAATACACAAGCTCTCATAACAGAGAGTGCATTCATTGCATCATCACTGTTGAATGGTGACTGACCTGCTCAAGTGTTTGATATGAATTTCTGGAAGGGGTGGGGACTGACAAAAGCTGAGTGTATTTGATTTAACCAGTTTGTAAATACTAGAATGTTTACTGTACTATTTAAAAAATGGAAGGCTAATCTGTGAAATGATGATTTTTACTTCTTGAAGTATTTACCTGTTAAGAGTGATGTCTACTATGATTAGTACTCTTTTGTGCCCTCAGAAGTGTCCTCTGTTAGATGTGATTGTTTTGAACTTGAATGGCAAAGGACTAAGCAGAAAATGAGCATCTTCAGAAGAGAATATGAATTCAAGGTTTCTCAGTAATACTGAGTGCCACAGTTGTGTCAATATTTACCCTGCTTTACTAATGACTCAATCTGACCTTCATTCTGTGTCCTTGTGGTATACCAAGTTTCTCTCCAACCGCACTCACCCCTCCTTACACTTCCTTCTGAACCTTGTGCAGTACTCCCCAAGTTTAATTATCTAGCCTGGGTTTAAGGGAACTTGTATCTTCTCACATTTCTTACACATTCCATTCAACTCCTCAGTTCTGTTTGCTGCCTATCACACTGATCTCTTATTTAATGGGATTTCACTGTAAGTAGTATTGGCTGCTTGTCAGCATTGGTTCCCATGAAGGAGTTCCATACAAGATTCACAGAAAGTGTGTGAGTGTGTGATGCCCCAGTGAAATATACCTGGTGGCTATACTCAAACCCTGTACCTTGCAAACAGGTAGCAAGAGCTTGAATTCCCTACCCACTACCACTTGTGAAATGATTGCCTCATATTTCTGGTTTGATGGATTTTGAATAATGACAGGCATTTGAATTTTAGACTTCAATTCATATTCTTCAGAAAGTACACGGTAACACAAAACCTTTTATTCTAGCAATGTTCTATTTATAACATTAATATTTGAAATGTGTCATTATTTTGGGGCTGTATTCCTCCATTATTGGCTTTGTCCAGGTTTTTTGTGATGAGAGGTTGAGAGCTTTGGTGAGAACTGAATTCACTGAATATGTTTAGGGAGCTGTATTCCCCCATTACTGACTTTGTCTAGGTGTTTTGTGCTAACTAAGAAGTTGAGAGTTATGGTGAGAACTGAATTCACTAAATGATAGCCATTTAAGTTTCAGTCTAGCTGTCATTCAAGAAACAGCTGATTTGGTATAGTGGTGCATTTCTCTAACTGTACTGTACAAGGTCCAGGGTTCAAATCTTAGCAGTGAAATGCATGGTGGTAACACAGCATTTTATTCTAGCAACTTTCCAAGATTATATAAGTAATGTTTAAAATGTGTCCCTACCTTTTCAGCTTTTGCCACCCCCCCATAAATTTTGGCTTTTTCCAGATTTCTTGTGCTTCAAAGTTGAGAGATACAGTTGAGTGTCAAGTGGATTTTACAAGGAGCTGAGAGCTTGAAGAGAAATTTAATGCTGGTTATGCTAAGTCTGTATTGTTAGTAGCACAACAGGTAGTGTACTTGCTCTTTATGCAAAAGGCTGCGGGTGCTACTGCCACAGTATATAAATGCATCGCTGATACTGTACTGTGTTGTATTTTTAAAGGGGGTGTGATGTTGCAGTCCTGAGAATGTCCTCTTTGGTGGAGATACCTAGTAACAATGAACCAGTTATCAGTTTGCCATCCATTCCCTATTGCAATATTATTGCTTATCATTTTTTTATTGCAACATAGGCAATTTAATCCTCAATGGCAACAGGCACTTTATTTGTAGATGAAACAATGAAATATAAAGTTATTTGCTAGCAGCAACCTCTTCATTAGTTACAGATCTCTTTAATGTGGAATTATTTAGATGACTTTACTTCTGCAGAGATTGTGCATATTTATTGATACTGGTGGATTTTAAAAGTTTGAGTAGACTTTTATGATGGAACTGTTCTGAACTGGGCAGTTTTGTCATTATTAGTGCATACATTTTTGTTTTATTGTTTACTGGAAAAATGTTCAAAAGAATACATTTAAAATGCCCTCTAACAGCTGTACTGTATTATACAAGGAATATAATTTAATACAACCAGGAAGGTGCATCAAAGAACACATGTATGTTTCTTGTGCAAGGGGCCTATGATTTGAAAACAGCCCAAAGTTAATCTTTATCTGCTACTGGCCAGATGTATTTTCTTTGAATGTGAATTTCAATGTTGTTTTAATGAATTTGAGTTTCAAGGGCAGAGAAGTTTTAATGCTAAGTCTATTTTCATTGTGAGACTGCATTGCTTTGTTTAGCAGATTTCTATTAGTGTTTGTGCTGTAAAATGTAAAATTAAAACTTTAAAATGAAATCCAGATCATTGTAGAAATAAAGCAGTATGCACATTACAGTGTTTACTGTAAATGTGGTGAAACAGCCAAGTCATGGTACATTGGAATAGCTGCAGAGGGGAGGCCCCATTCGACCATGATTTTGTGAGGAGGGGAAGGGCAGCAAACTCAAACAACCCCGGCTGAACTATACCTCTTAACTGTCCATATTTTTGCAGAATGAATAGACTTTTGCTTCTTATTTCTGGTTTATTCCTCATAAAATTTGTGGTTTTCTGGCAACTCATTTAAGAATGAAGTCATTAAATAATGACAGACATTGAGTTTCAGACTTCATACTCTTCAGAAAAATGCATGTTAAAGCAACACCTGTTATTCTGTCAACAGACTATGTTTATACAAGAGCAACTTTTAGTACTGTTCATATGTCCCCCCGATATATTTGGCCTTGTCCAATTTTCCTGTGCTAAGAAGACGACAGATACACTCAAATAAATCACTTTGTAGAATTAGGTATGTATCCAAACCTCTCAACTGTCCCTGATTTTAGCTCAAAATGTTGCTCTCCCCCTAATAATCCTTCTGCAAAATGCCAAATTTGGAAGAAAATGTGAAGGGTTTATAATTAATAAATAATTGTAATGATTAGTTATAAATTACGTTTAATTTCAGAAATGCGTGTAGGTTCTCTTATTTTGTCAGTTGCTCAAGTTAACAGTACTAATATTAAAAGTGCCCCTTCTTTGACAGGTTCCCAGCTGTATTGTGTAGGTATTTTATATTTTTGCATCACATTGTTGGTCTGTTTTTCATAAAACTGTGATTTTCTCACAAATTAGTACAAATCATTTAAGACTGAAGTTAAAAAAAATAATGACAGACCTTTGAGCTTCAAATTTCATACCCTTCAGAAAATTCATACTAATGCAAGACCTACTATTCTATTATCTTCCTAAGTTTATAAGAGCAATATTTAAAAATTGTCCTTATTTTTGGGCCTTTGTCCCACTTTTGTTTATGGCTTTGTCCAGATTTCTTGCTCTGAGGCTCAGAGATGTGGCAAATGTATTAGGGCTATCACCGTCAGCCAGACACATTTAATTGTGACATACTTGTTGCACCACTCCCCCACTTTGTGACTCTGAATGTGTCCAAGCATGGCAAGGAGCAGTTATGCAGTGTAAGTGTGCAGAGTATCCCCCCATCCAAGGTAGACACAAGTACTACTGTGGCTTTTCATCTGTCCTTGATTTTGAAGAATATTCTGGTTTTCTGTCATATTTTATACTGTTGATTTATGCTTCTTCTTATTCAGAAAATGCATGTTGTTGCAGTGCCTATTGTTCTGTGTTTAACTAGTAATGCTTTAATGATCATCAGATAAGCGTGTCTGAGACTGTAAGATGCAAGTAAGCTTTAATAAGCATGCTGTTAAAGAATTACCAACATTGAAGGCCTTTTTGTTGTTGCCATGCAGAGAATATTTACATAACTAGATAACACATAAGCCTTAAGTACTGAAATGCATATGACAATATTTGTAATAAAGGACAGGATTACAGTACTTTCGGAAGCTCATTACATCTGTTGAAGACTTCAGTCATCTTTGCAGGCTTTACCTATAAACTAAACAAAATGCCAGTCTATCATGTGTGGTCCATAACCTGTGCAGTAATTCTTTAAGAAATTTATCTTGAGCTTGTTTCTTGTTTGCTGTTCATTTTTTTACTTTGATCATGTTTTCCCCATGAAACAAGTAGATAATTTTTGTCAGGCAGCAGGTCCTTTTTGGATAAGAAGCATTTTTACAAGTGGGGGTATTGCTACTTTCAGCATGTTACTTCGGTACTTTTATAAAGCTAAATATAAATTAGAATTAGAACTGTAGTGCAAGGACAAGTGGTTTGAGTTGAGTGCTACTTTTTTTCTATACCTGATTTTGACTGGCATTCCAGTAATGTATTTAGAAAGTAATTTATTTTTGCATGCCTCACAACCTCGTTTCCATCTCGATATTAAGTAAGCTGTCATACAGCCAATGCATTAATTTTTTTTTTTCTTCTCCACTTCATTTTGTATTGATTGGACTCTCATAATGATGGTTTGGCACCCAGGGCAGCGTATTTAATTAAAGTCCCAGTGTTTGTGGTTTTGAGCATAGTGCCACCCCCTTGCTAGACAGGGGTCCAGGGAAGTAAATAGTGCGGGAAGAAATAGCCAGGGAATTGTTATGGCTAGGCTGATAGCCTAGTACCAACCTATGAACCACACCCCTTCCCAATTAGCCCCACCCATTTAGCTGTCTCCTGCAGCCCCCCTTTAATTTGAAGTCACCAGCTGCCACTGATTGGCTGTAGATTTTTACATGCCAAGTTGCTGGCCCTGACACACAACCTTCACGCATGTCACCACACAGAAGACGCTCTAGATGAGAATCAAACCAGACAACATCTTACTGTGAGGCGACAACGCTACCGCAGCACCACCACCACATTATCTAAATACCTATTGTAAAACTTATAAATGTCAACAACTCTGTTTTCTTCATTGTTTAGTTATCTCTGTCTACTCTTGTTACTGTTTAATAATTAATTATATATCTACCACTGAATGTTTGTTTTAAGTAATATGTATTTACCATTATGTGTGTCATATTACAAATGTATATTTTCTTGATGTGGAGCTTTTCTTCCCAGGCCTCTGCTGAAAAGGGGAAGTCTTTCTTGCTTCCACGTTGGACTCTCCCGGTAAACAAATGCAAATAAATAAATAAACAACTGGTATAAAATATTTCAGTTCCTTATTCAAAAACTGTGGCCTTTTTTCGCAGTTAAGCACAAAGTTTCTTTCTTTTTTCCCTTTGCAGCTTAAGTAAAGCCAATAAATTTGAGATAGATGGGAATGTAGTACTAGCAGTCCAGCTACAATTATTACAACTATGAAATTAAAGCTGTTTTTCTTTATCTACATTATCTGTCTATCTGTCTGTCTATCTATTGATCCATCTACTTATTTATTCTTTCCTTCTTTCTTCACCTGGGTGGAGCGCTTATCTATCCAGACCATGTTGAGTTTCATCCCCAGGAAAAAACTGTTGTCAACAGTGCAGTTGAACCCTAACCAGCTGACAAAACTATTTTGGTTTAGCAGAAATCATAAGAATTATTTCTTATTGGTAAATTTGTAATGGATTGCCTACATATGCCTATTCCTTAATAACAAATACAGAAAAAATGTCAGCACAATGGTTCAAAAATGCACAATGACACACAAATCCATAATGTAATGAAGGCAAAAAACACAACTCACAAGTTATGTGCAGGTGTTTCACAGATATTATTATCCATCAGTATATCTTACATGAAACCTAACTTGTACTTTGAAATACTTTGCTGCTAATCAGTAATAACTGTGAAACTCCTATCTATATATATAATAAGTCTAACTTCTGGCATGATTGCATCCTAAAAACATATGTGTTATTGTGTAGTTTAAGCAAATGTGCTAAAACTGTTTTCTTTATTTACAGTGGTAATACAAATATCTACCATGATGCTTTGCAAGGAGACTTTATCAGTATATTTGCTACACACATTTCATTGTTTTGTCAGTCTTTTATTTTTATTATTATCATGTATTTTTTTAGTTTTCTTTGCATTCCTTTACAGGCATGTGTTTTCTTGCCAGTGAAAATACAAAACGAGACAATAGGCTATCAAGCTTACTCCCCTCTCAGTCTAGATCCACATCATGAGCCAAAAATGACATTTAGGGAGGAATATTTTTCTGACATGAATTAATAGCTTGTCAATAACCAAGGGTAATGTTGTTTCCATGTTTAATCTGCATTTGAGGGTCATCTTCATTCACTTTTACAGTTCCACTTAGTCCTTCTTCTTCTTGTCCGAATCACATTTTGGGAAACAAAATGGAATCACCTAGAACACTGCATTAGATAAAGACCACCAGCTCCCTTCAGTTAGTTGTTGGCTCTTACAACTCACCTGCAGTGCAGAGATGTACCCAATATCTGACATTTGTGTGCTATTGGATTTACTATTCTCTGACTAATTTGAAAACATAAGCTTCATTAGATGCATATATTACTTAAATTAGTCAGCATGCCAGGGAAAATTGTTTCTTGCATGCACTATACCATCTAATGTACAAAAGCAGGAGTGCTCTCTCTGGTTACACTTAAAACTTTTCTTTAAAATCATGGAGATAGTCATAATTGCCCTTAAGGAATATAGGAATTAAGGAATATAAAGCAGGGGTCTACATTTGTTAGAAGTGGAACAGTATGGGCTTGTTAGAAATAAATTTTGCCTATAATATTTTGTGGCATTCTTTGTAGAGATAACAGTAACACTTAATAAAGAATTAACAGTATATTATGTTTAGCTTGACCTTGATAAGACATTAAGCACTAGTCAGCGAAACTCAATAATTGACAAATTAAAATTATTAGCTGAAAATGCATGCAAAGATCTGCAGGTAAAATACTGGTTAAGCAATAAAACACCATATGTCATGATATGGGGTTACCTATCTATTGGGGGCAGTTTCTTTTTGGTCTGTTCTTCTCGGATATAAAAGTGGGGACTGGGTTAAATATAAATTAATAGGTTGATGATCACAAACTGGGTGACATAATTACTTCAATAAAACAGTGTAAAGTTCTCCAATATTGTCAACAAATATATGCACTTGATGCTGTGGCAATGATTTTTCCTTTAAAGTCAATAAATATTCCATCAGTGAACTTGGAAATTTCTACCTGGTCTATGAGGCAGGGAGAACTCAGAAAAGGTATCACAAAAGTTGTAACCTTTTTGCATTAATTAATGGCCACAGTACATTGCTGCACAGTGCTCTGGCACGCAGGCATGCAGAACCACGTAGTGTTGGCGCTGTGGCTGTGGTGAATGCTAATCATGCAGTCTGGGAAGAGGCATATGTCAATTAGTCATGTGCTATCTCCACAGAAGTACCCCCTGAAAGGGATCTACATGCTGAGTTTAGATTAGCGTAGCCGGACACATCACATTGCAGCAGTGAACATTTCCTGTACTCTAAACTTAAGTGTCATAACAGTACTGACACTGCAGGGAATGGGGGTTGTGGGTTATGGGAAAAACTACATACCAGGGATTGCTCTAAACTTAAGTAACAACACCTACAGCAGAACTGGGATCGCAGGGGGGGCACTAGCCACCAGACATACTTCACTCATGCTGTAATGGTGCGTAAACCATTACAGGGATTGAGGGGTGAGCGGAAACAATAGCCATCAGGGAGTACTGTCTTGTGCCATAATGGCATTTCAACTAGTATGGGGATTGGGTGGGGCAGACCATTAGCTATAGGAATGGCGGCTGAGTCAGGACAGATATGTGGACTTTAGTGTTTGTGTGGGAAGGGGGAGTGACTGGGGGGTGACACTGTCTACACAGTGCAGCTCTAGCAGTTAACAACTGTGATCTGTATGTTGTTGTTGTAACTATGCTTTAGATACATACAGATTAACTGATAATGAGGCCTGTGAATCACAAAATATCACATCTTGGGAACAGGGCTATTCTTTTCCTGTATTCATGGGAATGTCTTTTCCAGTTTTGTTTGAAAATTTGTGTCTAGAATACACTACTGGAGAACAAACAGGTGTCTAGGAAAACAACTATTAAAAATAAATAATAGTAATGCAAAAAAAAAAATTATATTCTATAACACTTTCCAGTACTGCAAAAAAAGCTTCTCCTTAATGTCAACAGTTATAAACACAAAAAACTAATATATATGTGTGTGTGTGTGTGTGTGTGTGTGTGTGTGTGTGTGTGTGTGTGTGTGTGTGTGTGTATATATATATATATATATATATATATATATATATATATATATATATATATATGGGTTCCCTACGTTAGAACGAAAGCTCGGAAGATCGACACTGACATCACCGATGCCAGAAGACCGACGGAACAGTTAACCAACAACTCGGAATCCCGACAGCGAAAACACCGACATGGGAAATGTGTGAGCTCGATTAGGTAAGTGTGCTATTGTGAGGGATTTAGGGTTAGGGTGCATGTAAGGTGTGTGTGTGTGATAGTGAGGGATTTAGGGTTATGGTGTGTATAAGGTAAGTGTGCGATAGTGAGGAACTTAGGGTTAGGGTGCGGGTAAGGTAAGTGTGCGATAGTGAGCGACTTGAGGGTTGGGGTGGATTAAGTGAGTTAGGGTTAGGGTGCGGATAAGGTAAGCGTGCGATAATGATGAACCTTAGGGTTCGGGTTTGGGTTAAGGTTAGTGCATAGATAGTTGTGTGTAAGGTGTAGTGTAGGTTTTTAGGTTGTTGGTGTGCTTGTGTTGTGTGTGTGTTGTGTGGAACAGCAAACATTTTGTTTTGTTAACTGTCGGTATTGTGGTTTGTCGGGCATGTGAACTTTCGTGTTTTTGCGGTTTCGTTCTTGTGGTGTCGGTGTTGTGGACTGTCGGTGTAACGTAGTAGACCCATAGACATATATATATATATATATATATATATATATATATATATATATATATATATATATACAAACATACACACACACTCTTGAATTTGGTTTACTCCCCTCCAGGGTCCCCAAAACATGCACCAAAGTTATTGAGGTTAAGTGGTTTGACATAATAACACTGATATTTTGGTTGTCAACATAACTTAGATCCACATTCATATTTGTATTATTTATTTATATATATATATATATATATATATATATATATATATATATATACGCACACACACACACACACACACACACATATATATATATATATATATATATGTGTGTGTGTGTGTGTGTTTGTGTGTGTGTGTGTGTGTGTGTGTGTGTGTGTGTGTGTGTGTGTGTGTGTGTGTGTGTGTACATATATACATACATTTAAATAAATAAATAAAAATAAATAAATATATATATATATATATATATATATATATATATATATATTTTTTTTTTTTTTTCCATTTGTATTTGGATGGTTGAATGCTCAACGTGGGACATAGTTTCTAGAAATGTGAGATCTTTCAGGACAAAACATACATACAGCTAGTTCAAAGGAGAGAACTTCACTTTTTTGCCAAAATATAAGCTTATTCTTGTAGCACTTGAGTTGTGTATTCTATTTTTAATAATATGTAGGTGTTTCAGATACAAAATAATGGTTTTATGCAAATGTTAAATAAAACTTAGGAAATATTTGTTGTCCTATAATGTCAGGACATTGCCATGTTTTAGCTTTTTCATAGGATACAACTGCTTAAAGAGGGACTGTCCCTCACAAAGAGGGACAGGTGGTAACCCTACTGAATGGTGCTTTAAATAGCTTTCTAAAGTTTTAATTTACTTTACTTGACCAGTACAATACCTCTCTATCCTAACCACCTTCTTCAATTTTTTTCTCTTGATACAACATGTAGCCTTCCTCTCCCCAGTTCCACATTAACAGCTTCTTCTAAATTGTTTTCCCTTTTGACTGGGAATGATATGCTCCCCTAAATTCAGCACTAACATGCAGTCAGAAGATCTACTCATCCCTCTACCACCTAACTTGATCACAGTCTGTCCATACTCCCAGTCCCCAAGTCTGGCCTCTCTCTCCAGAACTAGGAAACAGACTTTGAATCAAGCCTACTCTCCTTAGGCCAACAATTTGCCTGGTCTGGACAAGCATCCCTCCTTTACTCAAATCCTACTTATAAGGCACAAGACAACATATACCCTATCTGATGATTCTCCATTTAGCCTGTGGCTATTTGTTCATCACACCATTCCACATCAGATTTGTCCAATGGTCAGAACAGGTACAGGCACCTCCACAAAGGGACATAGCTGTGTACTGGAACTGAGCCAGAAAATAAGCCTTGTCCTATCAAGAACATGTTTGATTAAATTCCAAAGGGCTTCTTCTAGTAAACTCAATGAGTAACAAGGCTGCCATTTGGAAGGATGCTAGACATAAGTTTGCTAGAAAGTAAAGCTGAAGCTATAAAGACAGATGTAAATACCATTAGTCTGGTGAAGCATAACCCTGTCATGACCAAAACTCACCAACTTAAGCAAAGCTGCATTGCTATAACTGTGTTTTTGTAACACTGAGGTACACCAGTAACTGCACAGATAGACCAAAACTAGAAGTACTTCCATTTGCTTATTTCATAATACAACTGTAAGATGCAGCCCAAGAAAGGAAGTCTATTACTACCCCCCCCCGAGTATAAACAGATCGCTACCATAATGGCATGCTCCCTCACAATGATCTCATTGATTAACCAGTTTACAGTTCCACAAAACCTGTGCACCTCTCTCTGAGTCTGAGATAGTCATACCTCTCAACTTCTCAGCACAAGAAATTTGGACAAAGCCAAAAATAAAGGGGAAGACAAAGGTCCAAAAATAGGGACAATTTTTACATATTGCTCTTCTAATCTTAGAAAGTTGAAAGGATATCAGCTTTTGCATTAGCACACATTTTCTGAATGGTTTGAAATCTGAAACTCAAACTTCTGTCATTACTTAATCATTTTAATCCTCAATGAGTTTCAAGAAAACCTCAATTTTTGAGGAATGGACCAAGAATATGAGGCAAAAATCTGGTCATTCTGCAAAAATCTGGACAGTTGAGAGGTATGCCTTTCTAGCCTGAATGGAAAGTGTTCACATTACATCAATTTTTAAATACTTTCTAAGTATTAGAAAATATAACTACAGCTATAACTGTATCTTTTTATATGTATCTATATGTATAGGGTTGGTGGAAGGGGCAGTGTCAGGGTTAGCACCCATTACTAAAGATACTACATTGAAAATGGTGCTAATCCTAACAGTAATGCTGCCCCTTCCCCCAACATCGACCCTACACAGTAATGCCATTAAAACTTTCCCATAATACTGCTACTACACAAAACATACTCATACACACAAACATTCACAAACACAGACAAACAACATTATATCTCTCCCCTAACCTAACCCTTACACTTACCCTAAAATACACAGACTCATACACAAACACACAGCACCCATCCTTCACTCATCCCTGACCCTAACCCTAACTCACATACACACACACACACACACACACACACACACACACACACACACACACACACACACACACACACACTGCTATTGACTCTCAGATTAGTGCAGCTTGGGTGGAGAGAAATAGAAGATGTAGATTTTATTTTGAGAAAGTTCCCCCAAATGCCCAAACAAATGTTGGTAGAGCTGTTGATTCTTCATCTAATATTATCACCAGTAGTACTGCAGGGGTTAGGATGCCACTAACTTTTGCTAGCAATGTGTGCATGGTATGTGATGTTATTAAGAACAATTGTGATATTCTCTTGACTCATCCTGGACTCAAAGATGTTATAGGTCGCCAACCCAGTTTTACTTTCAGGAATAACAAATCTCTTAAGAACCAGTTATGTTACAAATCCAAGGGTAGACAGAATGCAGTACAATCTGATAGAATGGGTACGTACCCATGCAGGAGATGTATGGCTTGTGTGTGTATATATGGGGGGGGGGGGCACTTTTGTACATCCACAATTAGGCTTTGAGATTAGCACCACTTTATATGCTGATTGCCATACCAAGCACGTTGTATAATTGTGTTTCTGTACTATCTGTTTTTCATTCTATATAGGCAAAACAAATAGAGCCTTCAAGGAGAGAGTTTTAGAACACCAAAGAGACATTAGGAATGCTAAGGAAACAAGTGCGTTGGTCATGCATGTTGCGAAAGAAGGCACTGCACATAAGTTTAAATTTTTTGTTCTAGAAGTCATACACGACAGTATTAGAGGTGGTGACATCAATAATAAGACAGAATCAGTGGAACAGAAGTGGATTATACGTTATCAAGCTGACAAACCACCAGGTCTCAATAGTAAGGTGTCTCTGAAGCCCTTTTTAAAAGCTAGAGCACTGAAACATTGACCAAGTAGTACCAGGCTTATGTCCTTGGTTTCTTATATATATCTTTGCTATGGTTTTTATTTTATATGTCCACAAGATTGACCAGTTTTATATACATATTTTTAGACAGATTTTATTTTATATATATATATATATATATATATATATATATATATATATATATATATATATATTTTTTTTTTTTTTATATATATTTTAGTATATTTAAATGTTGATACATTTTAGAATTTATATTTACGTTCATGTGATACACCACAGTCAGTTTTAATTATGTACTTAGCAATTTTTGAGCTGCAATGTATGTTTTATAGTGTTGCTATTTAAACACTGATGTTAGTTTCTTCACTGCTTAGACAAGGCAATGAATGTGTTAAATTGGTTCAGTGATTAGTGTGCCTCATTGGCTGCTAGAATGTTTAAAGATGTGACTTCAGTTTTAATATTTTGGTCTGAGGAAGCAGATGTAATCTGTGAAAGTGCTTACCCTGTTGTGTTGCTATTGAAGAGTGCTGTGTTGGAACCAGTTTGCCTTTTTCTTCACTATTTTGCTGTTTGCTACATTGGTTCCTTTATCAGTTCAGAGGTTTGTTCTGACTTTACTAAATATCAAAAGGTTATCTGATATTTGTATTTCACTGATGATATCTAAGCATTCGTATGGGCAAATCATGACTATCGATGATCCTCACCGACAAGCACTGGTATATTACAATACCTGATATGTCTCATGCACAATCTTTACATCAACTTAGAAACAACAGTTCAAATAGAATAAGGAGAAACAAGCTTTAAAATTGATAAACATATATAACAATACTGCATCATTGTCCCCACCATTAATTTATATGCAGAATAAAGCAAAACAGAAGCAAGACTGTATAAAAAAAATGAATGAGTGAAACCGGAAGAATTGTCAACAACCTTTACCATTCTGGCATCACATTGTTGCCTGAAAGTGAAAACTCAAAATATCTGCTATCAAGATTAAACAATGGTCTAAAACTAAGTTTCCCCCTTAACATGAAGAAGACAAAGACATTTTTCAGATGTAAAAATCAGTGAATCTATTCTCAGCGGAAAAGAAATAGAATTAATATACACATTTTCCTGCTTAGATTAGTGACTAATAATCAAATGACAAGCAGTCAAGAAATCTGACAAATTCTTCTCAGTAAAATAGCCATGAAGAATTTAAAGAGTATCTTCAAGTGCAGAGATTTACTTTTACATGCAAAAATTCAAGTTGCCCAAGCGATGGCATTTGCAATAACATCACATGGTTGTGAAAGTTGTACGGTAAATAAACAAGATTGGAAGAAAAACGATCAAACTGAATTATGGTGCTCATGAAAACTACTGCGCTACCATGAACTGCCCCCCCCCAAAAAAAAAATCAATCAGCATTGGAGCAGACAAAATATAAGCATTGAAAGATCAAATGATAAGACTTCAACTGTCAGATTTCACATATTTCAGACAAAGACAAAGATAATTAAAATGTGACATAGTCTTTAGGAAAACTGAAGCCTATTGTAAAATAGGAGTACTAGCATTGTGAATGATTGATGCAATAACTACAGTGATGGATGTCTGTTGATCAGTCATTAGTCATCTGACTGAAAACAAAACACCGTTCAGGACAGCTATCCATAGGGTTGCCATAAGAGGATGTCAGCTTGATGAGCCTTAATACCATGCTCATATTCTAGAAGGCCAGATGTTGACACAAAGAGCTTGACCTTCACAAAAAGGAGTAGAATACTGGACCCCTGTGGGAGGTCAGAAGATAATATTAATGATTTTTCATCAAAGCAGGCATAAGGGCAATCTCTTTCATGAGTAGCATGGTCCATTTGACTTTAAATATGTGTTGTATGAACAGGCAATTTATCTGAGAGCAGGACTACATTATTCCAGACAGATATAAGTATAAATCTGCTGGAGAAGGAAACCAAAACAGATCACGTTATGGAAGGACCACCTGGAATGGCAACACCTTTCTTCATTCACTATGTGTGTTGTCTTCCATTTATAGAATTCTTGCATTGTGTACACTACACTAATAGTATAGAAGTGGATGCATCATGAATGTCAGTGACAGTCAGTTTACACATGCCTTTATTACAGCAAGGAATTATGGGCATGTAGTATAATAAAGATCTGATCTAGGTACCTGACAACCATGCTCTTCTTCCACAGAAAAAAACTGGTATCACTGATTTTATAAATCTTAATGAAATAGTTTAAGACATGCATATGTATTAATTCACAACTAGCATGTTTTTTTTTTAAACAAAAACTAATGGTCTAGCACTATTTACTATTTGGAAAATCAGGGAAGATTTCCTGGAGCTCTGGGAGATGCTTCTCTCCCTATGAATACATTAGTGTCCCGTGACTGGTCCAGGGCATGAATGTGAGATGGACTTTGCTCAGGGATGAAAAAAGAAAATCTAGGTAACACAACTTCAATAATTATGTGTAAACTGAATTATGTGATTATCTGGCCAATAAGTGGCCATTTTGTACTATATCAGAATCCAAATGGAAGTTCAAAAGTAAGTATTTGTAAAATGTTTGTTAGCCGATTTCAGGATGGCTTTGTCAACAGATGTGCTTATGAGTGTTGTAAAGTTACTCTGCAGTGCTTAATCTGTCATATGTTTTTGTCCTTTTCAGTATATTTGCAAAATGCAGTACACATCTGTGCAATAACTCTATTCATGTGTCACAGAATTTTTGTTTATTCAGAGCCATATTTGTGAATCTGTCTAGTTACATCAAATACTGTAAACAGTAGTGATACATGCCACCTCTAGGCCCATGTACAAGATTAACTGGAAACTATGAACAGTAAAATTGTTTTATTCATTAGAAAAATGGGTAAGATGATTGGCAAACATCATTTCTGCTCTTTACATTGTTAGAAGCACATTTTTCCTCACTATAAAACAAGAACTAGAAGAGAAGCCTGCAGTGAAGCGAGTACTTCAGAGCTAAGTGCCTTTATCTGAGGTTTCATAAAATGCATTAAGAAAGGATGCAGAAGAAGAGAGAAATATGACACAGCTGGAGCTTGGTCTATTACCCTGGGCAATCACCCAAATAACATACCTTCAACCAGAGCTGAGGGTGAAGAAAAAGTCCTCCAAATCTTTCATAAAATGTAACAAGAAGCTATACTAAATCCTTGCTACAGACATTAACATACACACACACACACACACACACACACACTAAAAGCAAATAATTTAAACTGCCACAAATTTAAAGTTGATTGCTTAGTTGACTACAAACACTATTATTGTGCCCAGCTGACCAACAAGCTCAATCAGCTGTGGGTTCTATTTTCACACCAGGAAGTTGCTTAATTTTCCAGTACTAACACTGCAGTGCAGCATAAGGGGGTGCTGTATGTCTGAGAGTGCTGTCTTTCACATGTGACATTAAACCCTATCTGCCTGAGTTGGTGGTAGCTCAGGTAGATGTAAAAGATCCCATGGCACTTATCAAAAAGAGAAGAGGAAATTTGCAGGTGCTCTGTCCAAATTTCTCCTAATTAGTATGATTACTGCCTTGAATCTCCTCTGAAAGAGGCCATTGGCCTAGTGGGATTAAACCAGTCAACAAAGCGTAGAATAAAAATAAATACACAAATTGATTCACTGATTTGCAGGGACTGATCAACAACTCTTACAAAGCACCAGTCACAGCCCCACAACAACTTGTGCCTGGGTCAGCCATCCTTTTCACCCTATCCTGGCATGAAACATAATAAAAGAAAACAATTTTAAGGTATATGTACATATAGAAAGAGAATGATATCTGTAGAGGTCCTTTGCTTGGCCATATTTGATACACAAATTATGAATTAATATCAGAATGTAGTCAGTCAGATTTTAGAAATGTGAAAAAAAATTAAACACTGTAAGACATAATAGTTTAACAACTACATAGTTACATAAAACAGGAGAGAAATTATATGATGCATAAAGCAATATCCGGACCAGATGACATATTCTGAGATGTGCTTAGTAAGTTAAACATTCACTTTAGTTTAAGAAAATACAGAATCTGAAATATGTCAGTTCAAAAGTTCAAGAAAAAGGCAGAGGGCAATAATTAGAAACTGTGAGTTTAGTGACTTTTCTAAAGAAATAAAACTCAGACAGTGCAGTCACATGTCAGTGAACAGATAAAGAGTAAGACACTGGATGACCTAGAAATGATGACACAAAACCTAATAGATGTTTAATCCGTTGAGATTTCAAAAATGTAGACAAGGGAGAATATCACTGCTTAATGCTGTTCAAAAAATGATTTAAATGCAACCACTGAAATTTACATAACTTATGTTAAAAATAAATGTCTTTTTAAAACAACTCGTGGTACAATGGATCTTTTTCCTACATTTAGTTTTGGCTCTTAAATGATAAAACAAAGACATTTGTGTCATGCACTACACATTCATACATCCTTATATATGCTGATACTTAACACAATGTACCAATTAGACTTGCTTGTTGTCACTATAGGCTCAGTCAGTGTAGAATCAAAAATGGATGTTTTGTCACAGGTATTTTAAATTTCTGAAATGAAGCAATATACTGTAAGAATAGGTGATGTGTAGCCAATCCTATCGTACAGAGTGGTTATATCTATCTCTCTCTCTCTCTCTATCTATCTATCTATCTATCTATATACCCGTAGGTATATATTATTAATCATATTAAACAAAGAGCCTTTAATGATCTGTTAGCTGATACATCTCAGTATAATATTGTGAGTAAGTGTATTCATGAGTGTTCTGCACTGTTGAATCTATCCTGTTCTGGAGTTTCCTTTTAAATGCCTGTAAAAGTATTTGTGCATTACCCCCAATGCATACACAATAGACGGTCATGGTCATAGCTCTCATCTTCTTTGCTCAAACATTCTGGGCAATGTCAAAAGTGATTCAGGGGACAAAGGACCAAAATCAGGGGTGATACATAAATAGTCCAAGCATGCAAAATAGAGATGATTTGTAAATATTATTCGGATTCCTTTAGAAACTTCATGGAACAGCTGGTTTTACATCAATGTACATTTTCTGAAGAATTACAAGTATGAAGCTCTTAATGTCTGACATTATTGATTGAACATAATCCTTGGTGATTTACAAGAAACCCAGCAATGTTACGGGGGTCAGGACAAAAATATGAGGTAAAAGAAGAAATTATAAAGAGCACATTTCTAACATATATACATACTTAGCACCCACTCTACTGTTGTAATATTATTACCGCTAATGTAGTAAGTGATGTCTTTGATGCTGTGAATCTGTCACTGATAACACAAGACAATGTAATTATCAGCAATGTTACACTACAGTAGAGGAATGGCAGCAGGCCAGCATTCGCATACACTAAAGAAGGAGCATGAGGAAATGACTGGCAGGTAAGCAGGGTCTGTTGTATCAACGATACCCACATTAAAATCTATGCATGTTATGTTGCCTTCATTAGGTTGTGAGACAAGGCTTGGTCTAATGACCCAGCCGTGCACATTTATATCATGTTCTGTCTGTGCCATGGTATCATCAGTTAGGCCAGCTACAAGAGAGAACATATGCTCGAGTCACCCTCCTCTTCTGTCAGTTTTAGGCCTGAAGGCTAATCAGAACATTAAGAGGTAGTCGAGTTTCTGTGGAAATCTGAATATTAGGTTATACATCAATTAGCTGATACTAGGCTAAATAAAGTCTCCCCAGCTAAAATATATATATATATGTATATATATATATATATATATATATATATATATATATATATATATATATGTATATATATATATATATATATATATATATATATATATATATGTATATATATATATATATATATATATATATGAGCCCTTGGTCCATGTTCTTCTGACTGACCCATCATGGTTGGGACCATAGGAATGGGCTTCACTGCTGTAACTACATCTGAGTCTGCTACAGACTGCTAAAACACCCCTGTTGTATGATAGTTATCAGCATTCTTTTCCATCCCCATTATCTATGTGTCTTGTTCCTCTGTTTTATGATCAGGAGCATCTCATATCGTCTTATCTTGTTGAAAACAGCTTTTTTTCCTTCTATCCATATGTATCTTTTTACTGTAATAACCACTCCAATTGTGGTCCTTCCATTCCTATCACTGTGTACTGTAATTTGCATTTGCCTCTTTGTCCACCCTATCATGCATTCCAGGTGCACAGTCCTTGTACCTGTATCTCTATTGCTTGTTTACTTCCCCTACACTTCATTTGTATAACACTATAAAATGGTATAATACCGTCCCCATGAAGACATCCCCATCTGTATCTCCCACTCATTGGATCGCTTCATGTCTCCTGTCCTACAGTACCACATATTGTCCTCTGCTGTCTCCATTGTGAACTACAACCATTTGTAACACCATCTCTCTAAGTACCACCCACAATACCACATAGTCCTTAGGCACCCTTGCAACAAATTCTTTTAGCATGAGGCAGCAATGGTTAGTATCACGCACCTTATCGCTCTACTAGGATAAGAACCAAATCTGCCCCATGGCTAACTAAACAAACTAAGCAAAAAATGATCCTTAGAAACAAAATATGGGCTAAATGGAGAGCTACCAAATGTCCATCTGATCACCTCCTCTTTAAAGAGTTAAGAAATGCCACCAAGAAAGAAACTCTTAGAGACAAAAAAGACTTCTATCTTCACCTCCAACAAACCAGTCAACAAACTCCACAAAAATTCTGGTCAGGGATAAACAAACTTCTTCAACCAGGACATTCGACTACTCCTGCCCCATTAGGCTTCAACCACAATAATTCCAACCAGATCCCTGATGCCTTTAATAAATATTTTACAGAAGCCATTCAAACCCTAGCCAATTCTTTACCTCCATCTACTGCTTCCCCACCAAATACCTCCAAAACTTCATCTCATACCTTTCATATACAACCTGTTCCTACATCTCTTATTCATAAGCTACTTAAGAAACTGAAACCTTGCACCCCATCTGCCGACCGACTCCCATCTGAATACCTACAAATTGCTGCAAAAGCTATAGACTACCCCATATCTATACTTATTAACAGGACTATCTCTGAAGGCAAAATCCCTACCATATGGAAAGTATCTCACATAATCCCTCTACATAAAGGTGGATCTTCTATTGAGCTTTCTAACTTTCGCCCTATTGCCTTACTCTCCCCATTAGCTAAGATAATGGAAAAATGTATTTACAAACAACTGCTCAACCACCTACTACAAAATAACCTACTAGCCAACTGTCAACATGGCTTCAGACCATTCCACAGCACAACGACTGCCCTTCTATCCTTCACTGACACTATAAATAAAAATCGTAACAATAACTCCTTTTCCTCTGGGCTATTTATAGACCTGTCAAAAGCCTTTGATATGGTTAACCATAACTTACTTCTAGACAAACTAAAATACCATTCTCTTGATTCACAAGCATTACAATGGTTTAGGTGTTATCTTCAAAACAGGCAGCAAGCAGTGCTTTGGGATAACAATCTGTCTTCATTACTCCCAGTAAATATTGGAGTCCCACAAGGCTCAATCTTAGGTCCCCGTCTTTTTTCCTTATTTATTAATGACCTACACTTGAACATACCTCAAGCCACCTGCATTCAATATGCAGATGACTCGACCTTAATCTGTACTGCTAAGAATGTAGCCTCCCTCCAGTCCCTCACCCAAACTGTTTTCCAAAATGTTGAAAAATGGTTTATGCAACATTGCCTCCTCCTTAATCCCAAAAAAACAAAACTACTACTCTTTACTCCAACTCATAAATCATCCACACCATTCTTCGCTATAACCTCTAATAATGCTACCAACATAAGCCCAGATACTACCACCCGCCTACAATTGTAGGTGTTACAATTGACAATCGTCTTAATTATGATGACCATATTAACGCCACCATAAATTCTGTTAACAAAAAACTTGGTACTCTCTATAGAATTAAACCCTTCCTTACCCCCTCAGCCAGGAAAACCATTGCCCAGACCCACCTCATCTCTACCCTTTTCTATGCCTCTGCTATATATACTAACCTATCAAAAAACAACATCACCAAACTTTCTACCTGTTACAATAGCATAGCTAGATTCATTACATGTACTCCCTTCAAAACTCACCACTGTCTTAACCTCAAACAACTAGGATGGCTAGAATTGCATAACTACATACTCTGTCAACAGTTACTTATCACTCAAAAGATCCTATACCACCCCAATGATACCCCTATCCTCACTAATCTGATTTCACCTTATAAAAATCTAGCTACACTACGTTCTGCTAATAAACTCCTGGTCTCCTTGATTAAATCTAACAACAAAGCTGGCGACTCACTGTTCTCAAACACTACAGGTAAAAACTGGAATCAGCTCCCTCCTGAACTTTCTAACCTAGCTTCTACTTCTTTATTTAAAAAAACATATTAAAGAACATCTTAAAACTCAGTGGCTTTGTCCTTGTGCTAACCCAGACTGAAATCTTTTCCCCTCCTACTCATACCCCTTTCCCCACTCCCCTAACTTAGGCCTCCAACCTAGGCCTCTAAATCTTGTTACTTCTTTTCATAGTAAGAGGATAAATTATAAATACTTTACTCTGATGTGCAATACCTGTTTTGTTTTACTTAGTTTAACTTTTAGCATAATGTCTATCCTATAATTTTATTACTATATTATTTCTTTTACCAATGCTACCACTGTACTGTTTTCATATATGTCTTTCTTATATGTTGTTAACTTTGTTTTACTGTTCATGCTGGAGCTTTTCTCCCCGGGCCTCTACTGAAAATGGACAAATATCCAGTTAGACTAGCCCGGTCAACAAATGTAAAATAAAAATAAAAATAAAATATGCCTTTCCTACGCTGCACAGAATGTTAAAATACACATTGTGAGAATATCTTAACAGACTTTCATGGAAGTCTACAGACACACTACATGTAATGTTGAAGGAATTTTATGGATATCACTTTCTTCAGCCTTCACATCTTCACTATACTAGGTTTATGTCTCTTGTTGAATGAAGTGTGGTCCATGGCCCTCCATGTCTGTCCACATTATGTAGGTCAGGATTATTAATATCAGATGTTATTAGTGGTATGAAATGGTACCGTTGTGTAATAATATGTCATATGTGCTGACTCATTGCTATTTGCCCACTTCTGAGGTAAACACTGATGTGATATTAAGGTCCACAAGTACATTGTGGCTGTTGTGTGGCATTTTAATACTGGCTGAGCTCTGTGTGCTTATTTTAAATGTGTGTATGTGACATTGCAGCCATAGTTCATATGGTTTATGACCTGCTAACCTAGAATGATGTAATAGATGTGGGGCAGCATTTCTGACAGCTCTACTTCTAATGTGGCCTTTATTTACTCATGAGGAGCTACACATGTGTATATGCATTGCTTTCCACACCTGTAATGGACTGTGGCTTAGGATCCAGCCTACATAGAGTCATACCTACCCTTTCTGAACTAGAACGCTTTGCTGGCAATGGAACTGTCTTAGCCCTGTGTAATTTTTTCTTCAGGATTGTATCTGTTGTGTTCTATCAGAATATTGTGCCTGATCATTCTGATTCTGTTCTTCTGTTAAGACTACTAACATGCATAAAAATTCTTCTGCAAAGGATAGACATTTTGATATGATGAATAATTGTAATAGCAACTTCTTTATCATGGGTAGGCCTTGTTGTCTCTTTTACATGGTATCACTATGGATGTTTCCTATTAAATAAACGAACATTCAAAATTTCGAACGCTGCTTTATCAACAGCTAAATGTCGAAACATCCAAATTCCGAACAGATGGAACAGCGATTTATTTTACTAGGGAAAAAAATCTCTGGTCCATAAACAAAAAAAAAAGAAAAAAGAAAACCAAACACAAAATAAAGTGGGGGGCTATACCCCCCCACACACCCCCTACTTAAATATACCAACTCTGAGATCACACCACAGTGGAGGAAATGACAAAGTCCCAAAAACATCCCAGTGATTTTTTTCCCTAGAAAAAAAAATCGCTGTTCTGTGTCTTCGAGATTTGGCCTTTTCGACAATCAGCTGTCGATAAAGTGGCATTCCAAATTTCGAACATTTGTTTATTTAATAGAGAACTGCTGCAATCTACACTTGAACATGTGTGGTGCTTTGACTTGATAAAAAGGAAAAAGTAGGTGGTGAATAACAGTTGCTCAGCCATCTTTCAAACTACACAGCAAATATGAAAATATCTGCATTTCCTTTCAAGTTCTATCACTTTTCTTTATCTTTACCACTGCTAGTATAAAGGCTATTATTACATTATTATGGGACCTGGATGATCTGTAAGGAATAGTAGCTGGAATATAATAGATTATTATCTGGCTAGCAGGCCAGTCATTAGAAGCCCCACCCCTGCCCCACTTGCTGCTATGATTACAAGTGGCACTGTAACTGCATTCATTGCCTAACTAATTTTTACCGTAAACTGTTAGTTATGTTTCTTGTAAAGCAGAAGGCATCTGAATTCCTTTACTTAACTAATAAGAAGCTGAGTTGCCTGGGTTGAGCAAGAATATCTTTACTGCAACTGAATTCATCTCACAAAACTTTCATTCACTGTTTTCAAAGACTTGGAAGACAGGTGGAAGACATGATGCTGCTATGTATTGGACACTGCATTCAGATTAGAATTGTGTTTTACTGACAGTACAAGACCTAGAAGACATATTGTGGTCATCAGATTCTTGTGGTAGGTTGATGCCAATGTCAATGCTAATTGCATATGGGCATAAGGGCATTAAGGAGGGTAGAACTGCAGCAGTTCTGTGAATGAAAGGAACACTTCAGTGCTGAACACATCCACCTGTAGCAGTCAAGGTAAGCTACAGGCTAAGAAGCATGTTAATGAATGTACTTCATTTACTTATCTGTTAACCAGGTTGATGAACTGGCTACCATAGACCCTACAGGACTCGTGAAAGTTCAAGAGTAGTGTCACACTATACTGCAGGATAGGAGACTAGAGTATGTTTATCCTGTTTTGTTTCAAAATGACATGCTACAGATGGGACCCGCTGTGCATTTACTGCAACCATCCATGTGTGTTCAAATGCTTCAGCTCTAGCATTTACAGGAAAACATGTTCCACTGTTTCCAACACAACTCTGTTACAGGCATAGTGTGGTCATTTTATGCAAATGTAATGGCCAGTGAACTTTATTTTTCAGCACAACACTGCTTTTTTTCATTTGCATTTCATTCATTACTTAATAAAAAAGAACTAACATTTGTTATTACCTGCGTTATAAGTAGAATTTGTTTAGCTAGAGAAAAGTCATGTAGTTGTACTTTGTAGTGAGTCCTTCTAGAAAAGTCTGAGTTGATATGTACGGTTTATATTAAAAGATGATTACTTACTGAAGTGCAGTTTTACAATGACAATCTAGCTAGCTAGCTATCAACCTATCAGTAGTTAGGTCCAAGCAAGACCAACCAGGGACTTCAAAAAAAGTGGAGACACTGTGGTTATTGGGGGTGGAGATTTCTGGCATCATGTGCAGCCTTTAGATATCATTTTAAACAAGCTAAACATATTGCTATGAGCAATAAATTTGTTGGTTACTGCAGTGATTTCTGCCATTTTGAGCTCTTGGAAATAAGCTGATGTATTACTGGGGCAAACTTCTTGTGCTTCATCAGTCAAAGAATATACTCTGCTGTCCCAGTGCCACAGAGGGTATTGGTAGGGAGGGGGAAGAACTCATGCCATGTGTTGCTGTTGGAAAATGCTGACATAAATTACTGTAGACACTACTTCACATATCTGATCAGTGAATAATATGTATTGTCCTCAGCACAATTAAAGAAATTAAGGCAAGGAATTGACACTTTTGTCATTTATGCCTGGAAGAAATACAATTACTTATCATGTTCATTAGCAGACCCAAAACTAGGGTTATAGGTTCATAGGTAAGTACTAGGTTATCTGCCCGAAGGCATTTATAAGCCTAGCCAGAATGTGTTGGCTTTTGCCGCCCCCTTAGATTAGTTCCCTGTGCCTCTGTCCAGCAGAGCCACTAAAGTGATTCCCAGGGTAAACTTTCTCTTTCCCATCAACTCATCAAAGTTTCTCTTGAAGAGTGTTAGCGAGGAGCTCTGTCTAATGTAGATTGGAATCTTGTTCCAAAGCATGGGACAGTCTCTGGGACAGGAATCTATCCCTCCATCACGTCCTATTTATTGTTGTGGTGAGGTTTAGATCCCTAGAGCGTGTGGCTCGAGGGGATAACATTTTCTTTAGGTGGAGCATGTCCATCAATTCTGGGTTGGACATGGCCTTGTATGTCAGGCAGAGATCACCTCTGAGTAGGCAGTATGCAACCGAGTACAGCTGGAGTTCTTCAGTCGAGCTGCATAGGGCATCTGTTTGAGGCCAGTGTTCCTCTTAGTGAGGAACTTCTGTGGTCTTTCCAGCTGTTGCAGGTGTCGTGTAAGATACATCCCAAATGGGACATTGTACTCTATGATGGGTCTGATGAGTGATGAGTGAAGAGGGGCACAATGACCTCTTTTGATCTAGATGCGAACCCTTTTGTGATTAGGTGGGCCACATAGAAACCACTTTGGCAATGTGATTATTAAAGGAGAGATTACTATCTACCTGGGTCCCCAGATCCCTTATTACGTTTTCCATATTTAGGGGACTACCACCTATGTGGTAGTTTGTGGGCACTTTGTTTTTTTCCAAAGGGGATGATTATGCACTTGATGGCATTTAGCTTGAAGCCATGATTTTGACACCAGGTATCTGTCTCAATGAGACCCTTTTGGAGGATGTCTGTGTCAGCTGAAGAGTCAATTACAGCCCCTAGTTTGCAGTCGTCTGCAAACTTGGTCAGCCATTGTCCTCCTGTGCTTGCCTGTACCTCTGAGAAGTATGTGCTGAACAGGAGGGGTCTTAGGACTGATCACTGGGGAATGCCACTTGTAACCGGTTTAGATTCGGACCTAGTTCCCACAACTCTCACCATGTGGGTTCTGTCTGTGAGCTAGTTGGCAACCCATCTTGTGATGTAGGGGTTTATGTTCAGGCTGGTGAGCTTGTCTATAATACCATAATGGGGAATGGTGTTGAAGGCCTTTGTGAGGTCTAGGTAGGCTGTGTGCACCAACTTTCCCTCGTCTATAGCCTTGGTAACTGTCTCAAAGAAGTCCACCAGGTTTAGCAGGCATGATCTGCCCTTGACAAAGCTAGACTGGGTAGGGTCCAGTGTTTGGAGGTTCCCAATGTCTCTGTTAATGAGTTCCATGATGATGTTCCATAGCCTTGCAGAACAAGCTAGTCAGGCTTATAGGGCAATAGTTCCCAGGGTCTGTTGTGGCTCCACCTTTGTGGAGCAGAATAAACATTGCTGTGCACCACTCTATCGGTACGTAGCCTGTGGAGAGGCTGAGTTTGAACAGTGTGTTTAGGTGAGGGGTTAGTTTTCTTTGAGCTCGTGTTGGACACAGCATGGGACATCGTCCAGTCCCATTGATGCTGTGTTTTTGGGTTTGGAGAGGGCTGTTTTAACCTGAGTGTCTGTGATTTCAGGGGCTCTACATTCTTCTGGTATGGTTATGGGCCCTTTTGGGGGTGAGAGGGGGGGTGAAGTTTGCACTGAACCTGTCTGTCAGGATGTTAGGGTTATATCGGTCGGTTCAGTGTATTTTGTGCCATTCTGCACTAACTCCGAGCAGATCTGTGCATTGCCACATAGATTCTTGACATAGCTAAAGAATGCCTTGTGGTTATCTTTGGAGTCCTTGGCATGAGCCTTGGATGATTTTATGAGGGATTGTAGTTTCTCGCTGATTCTGATCAGAGATGTCTTCCCTTCTTGGGATTTTACTTTTTTTTCTGTACTAGTTTCCTCCTTCTATTGTATAGCTTGTTTATGGCAGGGTTCCACCAGACTGGTTTCCTTTTCTTCAAGGAGTAAGTCTTGGTTTTGCTTTGGATGGCATGATCCATGCATTCTTGTAGGTGCCCATAGAATGCATTAGTAAAGGATTTTGTAGCTTGGACAGTGTTATCCTTTAGCATGGGGGCTTTGAAACTTTCCACCTTGGTCTTAAGTAATGTGAAGTTTGTTTTTGAAAGGTTTTTCACGGTGGTTTCCTTGTCTGGGGTGGGGGCGGAATGTGGATAGCCAAAGTGATTTGTTTATGGTCAGATCTAACCAGCGAGGGGTTGTCCTCTGGTGTGGAACACCAGTCACCCATGTTGATGATGACCAGGTCCAATATGTTGTCACCTCTGGTGGGAGTGTTGACCAGTTGATCCAGGGCGTTTGAGTTTATAAATTCTAGGAAATGTTTGGCAAGGGAGTTACTCTTGAGTAGTTCACCCAGTTAATGTTTGGATAATTGAAATCATCCAACATTAGGGTGTTTGGTAGGACCTTTATGTTTCCCAGTGTTTCCAGAAATGCGAAATGGGGGTCCTGGGACATGGTGGGTGATCTGTAGCAAGCTACAATTTGAATTGCAGTTTTGCCTGTTGTTAGTTGCATGTGGATGATATCTGAAGCATTGTGCTGTGCCACTAACCTGGAGGTGTGGGTATCCTTGATGAATATGGATAAGCCCCCACCTTTTGTATTTCGGTCTGGATTCTCTGGCCGAAATGTATGGTATGAGTTGTAGCATGGTAGTGCTCGGGTGCTCTCTGGACCCTTAAACCAGATTTCTGTTACTGCATATGTATCGATTTTTTTCCATACTGAGGAGTGCCTCGATTGCATGCATTTTGAGGTTTAGACTTCTGGCATTGAGTAGCATTACCCTCAGTTTTTTGTTACTTGTGCTATTTATGGCGGTGGGTTTGTCTTTTGCGCCTTGCCTAAAAAAGGCATTATGGGGCTGGCAAGAGCCTTGGCCAGTATTCGAAAGCCTAAGGGTGACAGGTGCAAGCTGTTTCTAGTGAAGCAGCGTGGCTTGTCGAGCATGTCATCCCAGGCGGCAGACACTGGATCCCCTTTAAATGACATGAAAAACTTAGCCAAATGTTGAAATTGATAATTTTTTCTTTATACCGTGGTTTCATTCTTGATGAGGGCAGGATGCTACTCAGGGTCATACCGGCCTGGGCTACGTGATCAGAGAGCTCTTCCATGTAGGGTATTCATAGGGTGGGGCAAAGGAGAAGACAGTTTAGGCTGTTATGCGACACAACTTGAAGTTGCTGATGGAACATGAGTAAAGTTGAAGCATTGATTTAAAAAGTGAAATGTGATATCGCAAATTTGTAAATTATAGATTAGGTTCATAGATTAGTTCATAGATTAGTATTAGGCTAGCTGCCCTTGCGAGCCATTTAAAGCCTAGCCAATTATCCCCTGCGAGATTCAAACTCTGTACCTTGTGTTTGTAAGGCAAGCACCTTAACCATTAGGCCACCCTCCCACCTATTAATGTATTAATAGTTTAGTATGTTGATAACTGTATCAAAGATTTTACAAAAAGGTCTTCACAATGTTTTTTTTTTGCCCCAAACCTGTAGCCTAGTCCAACAGCCCATTAACATAAGCTGCCCTGAAATTTATATCATCTTGGTCTTCAGGTTTCAGTGCTTCAGCATTGTGTTCAAGGGGGCTGTAGATAAGTTGACCACAGCTCTACGCATCAGTCCAGACCACTTATTTAACAATATAACTGTGTCTAAATTGACCCTTTCATGATATCGCTCTAACTCATGTGAATTAGTCCCACCTACTGAGTTGCTCCTTGCAGCCCCACCTTACTCTGAAGTCACTAACCACATCTGCTAGTTAGACATTTTTAACATTTGTGTCATTTTTGTCTGGACTCAGATAAGGCAGGATCGATATTTTGTTAGTCTTGCTTTCATTACTAAAAAAAGTATCATCTAATGTGCCCATTTATTAATTAAATGTACCAAAGATGCCAGTAACTTAATGCCAAGTGGCAATCTGATTATGAGAGGGACTGTTGTGGGTTGTGCCACTTCTCCTTTTCATAGAGTGGGTGGGATTAAAAAATCATTGAATGTCTCCTCCTTGATGGAAAGAAATGATGACAGTATTAGTTCCTATTACATAACTTAGAGTGTGTGTAAATGTCCATTGTGGAAGTTTACATGCAGAAGCATAGAGATTATATCCCTTGCATACTGTATTTATTATGTGACTGTACTTTCTTCTACAGATTTCTTTTTTGTAAAAGGACAAAAACAAAGCAATTACTGGTAGCCCATATTTTCCTCAGTCCTTCTTCTCAGGACTGACCACAAGTCTTGTCCATCTCTAATATGGGAATGAGTGGGTAGATCTGCCGCGGTGATGCAATATGTCAGCTTCTGAAACCCAGACTTGTACTTAGGTGACATGACATCCTCCTTCAGCAGCATTGCCAGTTAATTCATGAATTAATCAAGGATGGGTGTGTCTATTTAACATTGTAAATGTTCACCACGGTTTGTTACCCAGAAGTTCAAGACAAAATTACCATTTTCTCTTTATTTCTATTTTTCTTACAGCATGATAAATAAGGCTAGGCCATCTATAATGTTTCAGCTTCATAAACATTTCAATTTGAATTGGCTTCAGTACTAGTTTAATTACTACTCACTGTCTCAAACAATACTCAGATTCTCCACATGGTCTTCAGTACAACCTAGACACCTTAAGTACATTACATTAAGTAGCTATTAGAAAGAGAGTAGAGAGTATTACTTAAGTCTAGTTAGTCCAAGTGCTGCAGCTCCCCAAAGCCAGCATATAGGCTTTCTCTGTCCCAGTCCCCACTGAACCCTTTTGCATCTGATCATTTTCAAGAGGAATGTGCCCTTATTTCTGACCACTTTTGGCTACTTTTGGTAATTGAATATAAGGGGCAGTAACGCTAATACAGCTCAACATAGTTTCACTTACTTTCATTTTTTTTCGAGAAAATTTCCCTATAAGCTTTTTATTAGATTAATCTCCATGATTAAAAGGCAAAGTACTAGACATGATTTGAATTTTAATAACAAAAAATTATTTAATGTCACTTGATAAAGCATTTAAAATAAACAATTATCTGTATATCATATTATGTTATGTTATATTATTTATTCCTCTATTTTGGTAATATTTTATTCATGGAAGTTGCATTGACAAAAACAGATTTCTGCTTAGTAATACCAAATTAAAAGAACAACAATGAGTACTGTGCTACATCTATATTATGCATGCTTATTTTTTGAGATACTTATAATAAAAGATTATATATACAAGTGAAATTATTCCCTAAAATATTCACTTATTATTACATGGCAGGGTGATTTATTTAGACTGTATTTATATATTACCCTGTTTATATGCAAGGACATTCAATTTGTTCATAGAGATGATATTTATCGTGTGTGTGTGTGTGTGTGTGTGTGTGTGTGTGTGTGTGTGTGTGTGTGTGTGTGTGTGTCTCCCCTTCTCTCTGTATTTGCTAACCAGCAAGTGTACTAGTCCATGGACCCTTTTCAGTCCTTTTTTGAGTATCATGGCAATCACAAAACATACAGACATATATCCATACAGTTTCATGTTAATAGTATTACTAAAACTTAAGGTGGAATAGTTATTAAAAAAATAGCTGTAGAAACAGTCAGTCATTGAAGCTGTGGTAATGAATCCCATCCTCAGACCTTTTGTTTTCTTACTGTATTTAACAATTTCCACAGTCATTAAACAATATACTTATCAAGAACTTGTAATGCTAATATGATTAAATACATGTTTTTTTTTTTGCAAGACATGTGTATGACTTATTTGTATTGTATTAAGTCATCAGCCACAATTTGCTTGCTGATCCAGACAGCAAATTATCATATAAGAAGATTAAAATTAAAGGAATGGAGTAAAGGCTAGTAAAAGCTTAATTATTGCACTCATGCAGAAGCATAATTCAAATATTCAATAACGTTTTCTGTGTACTAAAGCAGATCTAACTGGTTATATAGAAGTGGAAATTCACCAGCTAGCAGTTTGTTACATCACAACTCTAGCAGATTGTTTCACCAGAATTGTTGCTCAGTAATCGTATGTGGTATGTATTCTCTGTGTGCTAATGTATCTAGTGAACAATATCATATCTGTTTATTTCTTTATACTATTATTAGGTGACCTTGGTGCTGTGCTACACCAAATATACCCACACACATGGATACACATATTACACACACAAACATATATGTACAACAGCATATTGGGTACATAAGGCAATCCATTGTCTCAGCAATAAACAGAAATTATATAATACATTTTTGGCAAGCAAATAAAAATGCAGAAAGAAGGGATTGCTTTTCACTATTATTGTTGCTAGACAGTCTTTGCTGCAAACAGTCATCAGTGAACCTACAAACATTTTATATCATTGCAGGCATACTTCTCAACTGTCGATTATTTTGTAGAATATCCATATTTCTTTATTATATTTTTAGTCTGTTCATCATAAAATTTGGGTTTTCCTGGCAAACCATTAAGGATTGATGTCACTAAATAATGACAGACATTTCAGTTTCAGACTTTATATCCTTCAGAAAATACATGCTAAAGCAAAACCTGCTATTCAATCAACTTCTAAGTTTATAAGAGCAATATGTAAAATCTGTCTGTGTTTTTGGACCGTTGTCACCCTGTTATTTTTGGTTTTGTTCAGAATTCTTGCACTAACACTACTGTGAATATTGACTCTAGGTGATGGTCACTGCTAATGTGACACCCCTTCCCCGTGTATGAAATGGGAAAAAGGAGGTTAATGCCAATGCCAATGCTAACTGCAAGTGAGAAGAAATTAAATTAAGAGAAACAGAACAAATGCATTCCCACAATCCGGTTTACACCATAGTACTTTGTTATATTTAAAAACACAGTAACTGCTTTGCTGCTTTAAATGTCCTTTAGATAAAACATTAAACTTGTAGCAGTGACGTACAGATATCTACGGAAAGGCTGTTCTAAATCATCGATTAGTGTGCTTCTCTAAGGTTACAAATGCGATCTTCTACAAGGAACATATCTACAGCTGGTCATTTGAACATCAAAAAAACATGGAAGCTTAAAAGAAACTGTGTTAGCAAGGCTTATGTAATCCACTTTGTATCAATTGTATTCATACTCATGTACCACTCTGTGTATCAAATGTAGGACAGATCCAGTCTGGCCATTGTATTATTAAGTGTGCAATTCATGAACAGAATCACAAACCTGACAGAGCATGAATGCTGAGCTACTATGAGAAATGTGCTGGGTAATGAGCATGTTCAGTACCTCATACATTCCTACAGCTCAGTGAGCACTGGCAACCATGCACTGCCAGCCAAACAATTCACCAAATAAGGCACAACATGATAACCTATACACCCACAGTATTACGGCATACAGTACATTTCTATTGGATATAATGGCTACAGAGTATTACTGCATGTAGCTTCGGGGTTTCCAGTTGCTGCTTTTTGGTTCGTATTACTGCATGTGCAACAAAAAGATGTATGCCATTGTGATTATTTGGGAGATTTAATAAGAAATTCAAGAAAACACACATACACGCACCCACACTATATATGGCAGATGAGTGTGTGCAGGTATATAAGCACAGTTTTGCAGCCTGTGCAACCTACACATCAAGAAGTACAGGTTGTACTCTGATTTGGGGCAGACAGCAGAAGAAGTCTATGTTTCCTGCTATGGTACCAGACAGATTGAGAACAGGATTGTTCTTTGAAATATGAAGACACAGATCACCATCCTGTATGAGCACCACCACATTTTGTTTACTGCATGCTGTGAAAACAACAGTGATTTGGGTTATGAATCACAGCAAACCAGCCTATTTTCCAGTGTCAGAAAGTTGATCAGTACAGTATATTCATCTGCACTTTCAAAGTACTCCATAACATTGAGTACTTATTTATAAGCTTCAGGATAAAACCTTTTGTAGACCTAAAGGACATTTCACAGCCAGGATTCATGAACTAGTCCTGGTCTTTCAAAGCTAAGAACTTGAACAAGACTAGAAATACTTAACAAGTCTGGTCACAGATCCCTGGAGTCTTCATTTCTTGCTGAATTAAAGCCCAAAAAGTGACTCCCTCCATACACATGCTTCGCTTTCTTCAAAGCACTCTCAACGTCACTATGGCTACATCCAGAGATAAACGACTTAATGTATCATGCAGCAGCAGGAGCAGAATAGAAAAAGACCACATTAGTCAAATAAATTATGCCCAGTACCATCTCTTAGAACATAACAGCAGGATACGGTCAGAAATATCTAAAGTGTAACATATTAGACCTACAAACCAGTAAAACTTCAGTAAAAAAAAAAAAACAGTTCTGGGAAGCAATTGAATATTTAGGCACAATGAGGAGTTATTTATATATTTATTTATGTTAAGTGGCATTAGAGCAGAGATCTACATGGACTTTTTTCATACTCAGCCTAGGAGTACTGTCTGGTTAAGAGACTGGATCAAAGTCACACCGTTGGCAAATATAGGCTGAGTGAATCAGGGTACCAGATAGTTCCTACATGGCTCTCAAATAATATCCACAGATATAAGAAAATTAATGGCACAAAAGAATATATTTCACCATCATAAGTCAATGTTATTCAGTTAATCCTCACCTTGACTCTAAGCAAACCTCTTCATAAAATAGATTCTTACCTCATTCTATTAAAAAAATGAAAAATTAAAGGTGCAAAAACTTATTTATAAGGCGTGAGGATGCTAGTTACAATATACTGCATCCAGAACTACTACAGTTTAGTAAGTCAATATTATATGCAACTCAAGCATACATTTGTAATCTAACATTTACTACAAAAAAATCTCACCCAGATTCAAAGGTTTTAAATAACACCACTTGCCAAATTCCGCCTCCTTTTTTATCTAATAACAAGAGAATGATCAAAAACATCTGTCTATTGACCAAAATATTTAAAAATATTTATTTTCAGATTCTCACTGGACATAGAAAAATTATTTGAGAATCTCTCGTAGTCTTATCTAAGTTGCATGGATACAAGATCTTCACTATTTCCTTCATGAATCCTCTTAAAATATGCAAACATTTGATTTATTATATAAATGTGTACACTCATCTCACAAATATAGATTAAAAAGGCAGAATAAGAGGGGGTATGTGTATATTATTAATAAACATCTCCATTCTTTATACTGTGGAATTTCAAATCTTAAATACGTCTCTGTAACTGTACTTGCGGATGCAATTTTTCTCACCATTCCTAAGTTTACCTATGCCACCATTTCAAAGTTTTTTTCAATCAGTTAAATAAATTTGCTAATACGTTTTGTAATCTAAATGCAAATACTAAACAATTGTCTGTAGCATTCTTTCAAAGAAGATTGGCCATTAGCTTTAATGGAAAGTGGTCTTAAAAATTTCTACATGATTTGAGTGTTACAATATATCTAGAAAACTCTTTGGACTGGATTCAGGAATGCCTACACTCCATTCAAAGCATGTGTGCATATCACAGGCAGACAAGCATGCTGTTTGGAGTTCACTAAATAGCTCTGCATGCAGTACCCACCTTCAAAAGAAGGGTAAGCAGCAGAATATGCTAATGAAGACATGTCCTTAAAATGCATGCTAGTGAAGCAATTCAATATGGCAGAGTGATTCAGGAACTTATAAAACATGCATGTACCTGCAGAGCTCCCTTTTGCCCTCTATTCCAATAATCTTTGAACTATAGCCACAAATGTACTTAGAAGAAAATGTTATGAGTTGCTGCTGCTATTACTAAACTGTATGTGCAACAGGCTTTAATACAAGATGTTGCTGATGCTGTTGCTGCCAGACATTGGCTTAGAAGGAGAAGGGTTTTCAGATCCCATTTGACTTACATGGACTTCATGATATAGAATTTGTGGAACACTACAGGATTGATAGGGATACCTTAGAGGAAATACCTCTGCTACCCTCAACTGAGGCCTTGAGGAAATCATGGGGAACCCATCCGGGTGGAAACCGAGGTATGTGCAGCATTACATATGCTAGCTACAGGCACTTTTCATAGACCCACAGGGACACAGTGTGCTGTCACAGGATTCACCTTCAAGGATACTTTATCAACTTGCCAGTGTAATGCTGTATCATGTGGGGCAGCATATCTGGTCTCCACATACCCCAGAGGAGAGAGCTAAAACTATGCAAAACGTCTGTGCTACAATACCCTTCTCTGTGGTTGTGGGACCATAGAATGCACACACATCAAAATAATGGTCTCACCTGGTGAACATGGAAGGAGGTACACCAACAGGAAAATATACCACTCTGTCAACTCTCAGGTGGTCTGTAATACCCATATACAGTGTGTTTGCAGGTAACTCAGGCAGTTTTCATGACTTGCACATATGGCACACATGTGACCTGTGTGTAAGGTTTGCTAGAGGTGACTTTCCACAAGGCTATCTCCTGGAGGATCCAGATTGTACACTGGAGCTTTGGTTCATGACATCCATTAGAAGCCTACATAATCCCACTGAGCAAGGATACAATGATGCTCATGCTCAAACCAGGAATATTGGCAAGTGTGTATTTATAGGTTCATAGGTGTGTACTAGACTAATGGCCCTGGAGCCTTTACAAGCCTAGCCCATAGGATTACCCTGGCATC
This sequence comes from Protopterus annectens, assembly GCF_019279795.1. Classification (NCBI taxonomy): domain Eukaryota; kingdom Metazoa; phylum Chordata; order Ceratodontiformes; family Protopteridae; genus Protopterus; species Protopterus annectens. Next base: position 1,363,195,614 of record NC_056728.1, read on the forward strand.
GTGCCACCCGACATTAGTTCCCACTGCCTCTGTCGAGTAAAGCCACTGGAGTGATTCCTGGGGTGAATTTTCTATTTCCCATCCACTCATCAAGATTTCCCTTGAAGAGGGCCAGTGAGGTGCTCTGCTTGACATGTATGGGAAGTCTATTCCATAGCATGGGCAGTCTCTGGGTTATGAACCTGCCCCTCCAGCATGTTCTGTTGATTGTGGTAATGAGGTTGAGATCTCTGGAGTGTGTGTTGCGGAGGGATTGGGATTTATAGGTTCATAATATGAATTTGAATAATATGAACCTTAATTTCAGCAATTTTGTCTTGCTGAAATCAAGAGTCTGAAGTCTAGACACCTCTTTTTGTGCTCTGTAGTATGAATTATCCCCCTTGGCCAAAATTCTCACAGTCTGTGCCATGTTGCAAAATATAATGATCAGGAAACAACTGCAACAAGGCCAAATAATGCAGTTCCCAGCACTATAGGCAGGACCAATAGGGCCCAGACAAACAGATGAGGAGTCTGAAGAACCAGTAGCCTCAGCTGATCCTGGCATACATAGGCATGCACAATAAGCCATGGCCAGGCTAAGAGGCAGAGAATAGCATTCACACTCAATACATAAGTGAAAACATAAGAAGCTAAGCACATACAAAGAGTAACAGAAATGCATGCAAAATTTGCAAGTTTTACTTAACCATGTAATGGTTGTATTCTGTGAGAATCAGACAAAGTCAGCCTTAGAAGGCACAAGTTGTAGCAACAACATTAACCAAGGTACATGATGAAGTTTTAAAAAAGAAATCGAAATGATTACCTTCATATTCAAGTACTGTACATTATTAAAACAAACCATGACTCAGATGTACAGAAATGTTAGCAGTAACTCCAGTGATATATGCAACAAATATCAGTCTGTCCAGTACTGTGCATCATGCATTAGAACTGCCATCTGCCAGGAGTTGCACTACAATTTCCTGCTGTATTTTAATATGCAGATGTAATACATAAGTATAACCCCTCCAAAAACACTGTGGCAAACCTGGTAAGACTAAAGAAAATGCATGACCCATTAATAGATAACATTAACAATGAATCAATTGTAATAAATAAAACTGTTAGCATTTGGGATACAGACAGGACTACCATATATATAAAAAGGAATAACACTACTCATAAATAGTCTATTGTGAAGAAAGGAAGCAGAAGAAGGATAGCTATCCCTTTTACTAATAATAACACCTCCATTGTCGATATTATTAGGAGACATTGGGACATTTTGCAATTGGATGATAATATTAAGGAATTGGTTGGTGAAAAAACAGCATTTAGTTATAGGAATACTAAGTCCCTTAAGCATTTACTTTGTTATGATAAGACACCTAGGAATAAGGTTACTTCACAGAGAAAGGGTACACATCCCTGTCGGAGTTGTAACCAGTGTGGCTATATACTGAATTCTAACTTATTCATACATCCTGACACTGGTGTTGAATATGAGTTTGATGAATATGCAGACTGTAAATCGAGGAATGTGATTTATCTAGCTTCGTGTAAGAAGTGTCAATGTTTCTATGTGGGTAAGACCAACAGGACGTTGAGGGAAAGAATCAGGGAGCACCTTTATGCTATTCATAGGGAGAATGAGGGTAATGCCTTGGCCAAACACGTTCTGCAACATGATATTACACATGTGTTTGGGTTTATGGTTATAGGACAGTTGTTTGTTACAGAGAGATTAGGTAATATTGGTAACAATACAGAGAAAGCAGAGGCTAGGTGGATTATTAAGTTATCGGCCAATAAGGGCCATGGTCTCAATGATAAGTTATCATTGAAACCATTTTTATTAGATAGGCCATTCAAACGTTAGTTCAATACATTGATTTTGTTTTATGTTTTATTTGTGTTTTTATACACAATGTATATGTATTTTGTTTCCTTGCCATTTCCTTTTAAATGAAAGTGATGTAATTTCCTTTGAGTAACATGTGACATGGAAATGGTGTTTTATTGGTGTTTTGTATGTGAATTTGTAATATTTAAGTGATTTGAATTTTCTTTAATCTGTTAAAGTCTGATGAAGCATTCTAAGTAACGTGAAAGCGCTAACTTATTCGAATAAAGGATTTTTATGTTTTATGCTACACGTCTGGTTTTGCTTCAATAGTTGTGGCATATCTACTTCTCTTCTTTTTGATTTGGGATACGCTTTGCTGATGTTGGGCATATACAACAGGTTTAACACAGTCGACACTCTAAAATATAACCTTCATTTTGCTACTAGTTATATAAACATGTTGTCACATGTGTTCATATTCTCAAAGAAGTGTTGCTATAAAAACATGTAACACTGACTGAGGAAACTTCACATAAAAGCTGTTATACCTTCTATACCAATACAAATGAACAAACTTCAGATACTATGCAAAGTTCTCTAAATTATAAGTCATCATAAGACTTTAAGTAAATTATTTGTAAAGAAACTTCATTTACCTTGACAGGATTTGTATGAAAGTCCAAAAAAAGAAGAAGAATATAGTTTCAGCAGTCAAATAGCAGTATCTCAGAAGTTGGAAAATTCAAAGATCTCCCCATACTATGATACAAGTGCCTTAGCACCAAGTTGGGCTTATATTTTACAGTAACCCCTCTGGACACTGTAAATATTTAAATAAGGTGTCAATTCATTAGCATTTATGAATCCCACAATCTGCATGAAGTGCTGAATGGGTAAACATGGTGTGAGGACCTACTTGATGCTGTACACATGCTATAGAAGTACAAGAATAAGTATTGAGAAGCGGTGCTTGCTAATGGCTTGCTAGTGTGACTCATTAGCAGTACAGCATGAATGGGTTTCTATATTCATACAAGATTACTAGGCTAGCAGCTCTAGAGCCTTTACAAGCCGAGCCTTGTTAATCCAAATTATCTCCATTTGTTCTTTTTGGGTAGTTCTCAAAAATAATTTATGAACAGAGGAGGTTGTGATCAACACCAGCTACCACTGTCCATGAGGAATACGGGTGCCACCCCAGGGGTGAATTTGCGGTCTCCTATCCAATTGTCTAGGTTGTGTTTGAATAGAGTACTGAAGGGCTCTGTTTTACATGAATAGGAAGTCTATTCCAGAGAAGCACCAATCTCTGGCAGACATATCTTTCTCTACAGCATGTCCTGTTAATGTCAGAAGCTAAGTTAAGATCCCTAGAGTGAGTGACTCTTATGCCTTTTGACTTGCAGATGTGCAGCATTTCCATTAGGGCAGGGTTGGAAATTGCCCTGTAGGCCAGGCACAAGTCACCTCTCAGCAGCCTATAAGATACAGAGTAAAATGAGAGGGATTTCAACCTTTCCATGGAGGTCATGGTTTGGACGTGTATTTTCTTAGTGAGCAACCTCTGAGGTTTCTCCAGTTGCTGTAGGTGTCTGATGAGGTACATGCAAAAGGGTGCTCTATATTCTATTAGTGGTCTGATGAGTGTCAAGTACAGTAGAGTTATAACATCCCTTGACCTAGATGCTATGCCCTTGCTTATGAGGTGCGCTACATATAAGGCTTTCCTTACCAGTGTGGAAACATAGTGGTCAAAGTTCAGATTGCTGTTAACCAGTGTTTCCAAGTCTTGCACCACTGGGTTGGAATTCAGGGGGGTACTGTCAATATTGTAATTTGTAGGAAATTCTGTTTTGCCAAGGGGAGTAATAATGCAATTTTTTTAAATTTAGTTTTAGACCACAGCTTTAGCACCAATCATTTGTTGGTGTTAGCCCTTCTTGTAATATGTTGACTTCACTGGGGAACTCAATGATTGCTTCCAGTTTCCAATCATCAGCAAACTGGTGAGCCAAAGGTCATCTACTTTGGTCTAGACTTCTGAGAAATAGATATCAAACAATAAGAGGCCCAACACAGACCCCTGTGGTACTCTACTAGTGAAGGGTCTCAAAGAAGTCTACCAGGTTTAATAAGCATGGTCTTCCCTTAACAAAGCCAAACTGGGGTGGGTCCAGCATTTGGAGGTAGCCTATGTTCTTGTTGATAAAATCCATGATAATTCTTTCCATAGCCTTGCAGATGAGGCTGTTTAGACTTATGGTCTGTAGTTCCCAGGCTCAGTTAATGCCCCCCCCCTCCTTTGTGCAGATAGATTACTTTTGCTGTTCTCCATTCTACAGGAACATAGCCAGTTCTCAAGCTGTGATTAAAGAGAACACCAAGTGGGTCCACTAGGTCTTGTTTTAGATTGTTTAGTAAACAACAAGGAATATTATCTGGTCCCATTGAGGCCATATTTTTGGCCTTGACAAGCACTAAGATAAACAGAGAAAAGACACTTCGGCTAGAGATGAAAACAGTTTAATACAAATAAAAATAACAAAAAGGTAAGCGCTTTTGAGGTAACCCTCTTCTTCAGACCTAAATACAAACTGATAAAAATCCTGGATTTAAATGCAAGCACTGACCAATAAAAACAAGGCTTAGGAATGCATCATAAAAAGTTAATTCATTCATTCATTCATTCATTCATTCATTCATTAATGTGGTAAACCTCTTCTCTTCAAAAGAGGTTTTAAAGACACAGCACTATTGAGGCCAGGTGGAAAATAGGCCTTGAAATTCACAATCCATCTTAATTCAACATATCCTGTCTCATTTTTAATGTCCCCTTCACGCAAACTAACATTCACTTTCTGCAAAACTAAAAATTTAAAATTATGCTGTGTATCATGATCAATTACATGCTTAGCTAGTGCATTCGTGCATTTGCTGTTACGTATGTCATTGAAATGTTCCAAAATTCTTTCTTTTAACATGCGATTAGTCTTGCCTATGTAAAATGCACTACATACATTACACTTTGCTAAATAAACAATGTTTCTTGTGGTCCAAAAAAGAAGCACTACGGATCCACAGGCACAAAGGTTTAATAAATAACAGGAACAGGAACGTACATGTAAATTGTAACACAAAAGGAATAATATATTTATCGATATGTAAAGAATGTGGTTCTTTTCATATTGGCAAAAGTGAAAGAAAGTTGAAACAAAGGATTTATGAACACCTATATGATATTAGGACCAAGAAGGATAGTAATGCATTATACAAACATACTAATACATGTATAGAAGCCAAGTTCCAGTTTTTTGTGTTAGAGGTGGTGGAAACTGACCCTAGGGGAGGAATGTGGGAAACCCGAGTGGAATATAGAGAATTATTTTGGCAAATTGTACTTGAATCCACCAGGTTCCCAGGACTGAATGATATGATCTCCCTGGGTCCAGTACTTAAATTAAGATCTGCTAAACTTTGAGAAAAATCAACCTTTTGTTTTATTTCTTGTTTAACATTATTATATGAGGTATTTAGCTAATCAAATTAAGATATTTATTCAGACTACCTTCTTGAACTATGGATTTACATTTTGACAGGTATATACCAACATAAAACACTAGAGGGAGCAATTATGTATTATTTTAATTTTTTATATGTTTTTCATAGTCATCATATATATTTTAATACTTTTAGATCAGATACTGGTGATTTTTAACACAACATTTAGATCATATATTATATATTCCATATTCATACATTTTAAGACACATTTTTTAATGTAAAAATATTTATATACTTGTTTAATTGAATTTCACTTTCATTGGATGATAATCAATTGCCAGCCCTATAAAGTAAGGAGACTGATTGCAAGTTAACAGCTATCTGACAAAGTTGATGACGAAAACGATATTTTAAAGAACGTTAATGATTTTCACTGTGTCCTGTGTATATTTCGTTTTTTTTTTGTGCTGGTTCCTGTTATTTATTAAACCTTTGTGCCTGTGGATCTGTGTTGCTTCTTTTTTGGATTACAAGTTTGGGTTTGAGCACCATCCGTTTGTTCAAATGTTTCTTGTGGAACAATCAGCATAAAAAGAAAACTCTATAGACTTATCATTTAGTGGATGTCTGACCATCCAAGCAGACCATATATAGGCACAAGCTTTACAAGTTCTACAGGGGTGGGTACCTCTATGCTGCGAGTTAAACCTCTCACATATATCATGGTGCTTGTAACATAACCTTTGTTTCAAGTTTCTATTATTCTTGAAGTTAAAGCTCGGAATAGTTCAAAGTGCAGGAAGGAAAGTTAATAAACCTGTGAATAGGTTGTGTTTGACTTATTCTAACAATGTCAATGTAGTATGTGATATTGTTAAAAAGAATTGACCTATTTTGTTGACTGATCCAAGTATTAGCCAGGTACTGATGGAGCTCTTCCTCTGCACAGTATTACAATCTTGCTTTAGGATAACAGTTTCTTTCTCTTATTATATAATCTGTTTCTTGTTTTTATGGGAATACTTGGTTTTGATCCAGGCAGGTACAGCAGAGTTTATACAGTCACTTAAGTGTTTGTACATTGCATTTGCCTACACTTCTGCATATTAATTACTGATGTCTGCAATTGCAGGTTGTATGAATCTTTTTATACCATCTTTTAGTAGGCTGTAGTTAGCTTTGGTAAACTTTTTTACAATTTTTGTTTCTGTGAGGGTGACAGTTCTAGTTACTTTAAATGAGACTGATTTGTGGTCTGACCTAAGCAAGGAGGGCATCATGCATGGGGAAGTATAGTGACCGTTGCTGAGTACTATATCCAGAACATTAAAGCCCCTAGTGAGGATGCAGACTATGTGTTCCAGAGCATTTGTGTTAACAACGTGCAGGAACCTCTGGCTGAGCCTATTTTTGCTTGTGTTTCTCCCCAGTCTATGGAAGAATAGTTGAAATCTCCCATAACTAAGGTGTTTGGATGTATGACAAGGAATTCCAGTAAATTGAGGTAGGTGGTGTATGTATCCTGGTTCATGGTGAGGGATCTATAGCTAGCAATGATGTGGTATGGTACTTTCCCAGTAGTTAATTGGACATGGAGTACTTCGAGAGACTCATGCTGTTTGCCCAGTCTTGAAATGTATTTGGTTTTAGTGAAGATGGATACAACTCCACCTTTGGTCTAATCATGCTTATTTTGGGATCTAAATGTGTGGAAGGCATTGTAGCCTTAGACAGCCAAGGTGCTCTCAGCAGCCTTGAACCATGTCTTGATAACTGCACAGATGTCAGCATCCTCCAAGGTGATGAGTGATTCCAGTGAGTGCAATGTTGTTTTTAACTTTCTAGCATTAAGTAGCATGACTCTGAGTTTGTCTCAATTAGATTTTGTTACAATGGAAAATGTGTTGTTTTGACATTGCCTAAAAAAGGTACTATGGAGGCAAGAGTATTTGCCAGTATCCAAAAGCTTGGGGACTCAGGTGCAGACCATCTCTAGCAAAGCAGTGAGGTCTGTCTATCATATCCTCCCAGGCTACCAGATACTGGATTCCCCTGGACAGACACCAGAAGCAAACCCAATTGTTGAAGTCAATCATTTTTTTGTTTATATTGTAGCATCATCCTAGGTGAGGGTAGGATATTGCTTAGGGCTAGGGGCAAACCGGTCTGGGACACACTGTGAGTTCCATCATGTCTCTGTTCATATAGTTCAGAGAGGTACAGCTCAAGTCATTCACTCCAACATGGACTATAACAGAGTCATAACGGTACTTGTTGAGTTACTTCAGTACATGTGTGATTTGTTGGGTCCTGGCACCTGACAGCCAGCTGACCATGACCTTCTTTTCCTTTTTCATTCTGGTGAGGGGGGCATCTGTGAGTTTCACTATGGAGTTGCCTATGACCAAGACATTTGATGTGTTTTGCCATAGAGGCTTATTTGTTGAGACATGGGTGTGTGTGTTGATATATGGAGTGGTTGGTAAGTATGAGTGGTGTGTGTTTGGAATGTCTGTGTTCTTTTGGTAGGCTTTTAGTGATTACCTCCAGGTATGTAGGTTTATATGTCATAACCTTATTTTGCGTGAGAGTTGAGGTTTGCGTGAGAGGTGAAGCATGTGTGCTGACAATCTGTTTGATGTCTAATTTGTTTTTACATGAGAGAATTGACTCTAATTCCATACTGTATTCACATCTCTCACATAGGGTTTTAGTTTGCTTTAGGAGTGAATGGTTGTCAGTATACATGAAGCAATTGTTACATTGCCTCAAGATGGCCATATCAATCAAGCAGGCAGGTGAAATGATGTGAAACTGCTCTGCAACTGTGACAGGATTTTCCTGAATGCGGTACATGGGAAGGAAGTGGGCTAGCTGGACTTAGTTGCAAACAGCAAAAATGAAACAGAGATTCAATTAAATACAGTTAACAAAGTGCCCTGCTGGCTTAAAATATACTTACTTTTAATGTTTTTTTTTTTCAGTGGATGCCTTGGATTTCAGTGCAGATGCACTTCAGACTTCTGACTAAAGTTGCCAAATGTTGAGCAGCTCTGGTAAACTGAGCGCAAACCTGCACAAATGCGAGGCTTATATACAGGCAAATTTAAACAGTTTTAACACAACTTCCAATGGGAAAGCCCCAAACTGAGCCTTTTTTCCAGTGATTCCCAGCTCAGATGGGTCCTGACCTACATATTTCTGCCACAAGGGTGCAAGGAGGCCCTCTTAATGTAAGATGGCTGGTTTAAGAGCACAGTGATATCAAACAGTCTAGATTCAGCAGGTCTGAATCTATCCTATGTTATATAAGGCAATGAAACATAATTTTAAAGTGCAGAGTAAAAAGCAGTCACAAACAACAAAACTGAAGCAGTAATTCAATTAAATACTTAAAATGCAGTGCTGGATTAAAATATTCTTATTTTTCATTTTTTTTTCAGATTGGGCTTAAATGTTATAGTAACGCCTCTGGACACTGTAAATATGTAAATCAGATGTCAACTTATTATCATTCATGAATCCCACAATCTGCAAGAAGTGATGAGCAGGTAAACATGGTGTAAGGATCTACATGATGCAAATATGATGATGAATGAGTAACACTTCTGACACTTTGATGTACACTTACGGAAGGTGTGTCAGTAAGAATAAACTTAAATAAATATGAGATTGCCTTGACTAATATAGAAGTGAAAACATTATAATAAATTTCTGTATACGTGCTTAAGAGATAAACATTCCATATCTAAATACTTACAAAGCATAATACCACCACTTTACAAATGTATTAAGATACACTTACTGCTCATAAAATGAAGAGAACACATTGCTATACATTTGTCATCAATGTGACAAAATTTGTTAGGCTAACCTTTGCAGATATCAAAACCATGCAGGTATCAAATGTGTAGGGACACTGATTTTCATTTTTTCAGAGATAAATACCAGTAAATCCCAAATTTGGATTGCCTGAGAATTAAAAACTTAGGATTTTCACAAAATTTGGTATTTTGACCATGAGAACTAATTCACCATAACATGTGTTTCTATTCATATTTAGTATTTATAATATTATTAGCTTGCATTATTGAGTGTTCTGTGTCTGGAATCTTTTTCTTTTTGCTTTTCAATATGTCATGATGCAGAAAAAATTATAATAAAATCACTGTAATAGCTGGAAATTACTTTTAACAATATTGGGCATATTTACAGGGTTTTATCTCATGAAAATTGAATTTCATTGTCTTAAAACCAAAAATCATTTTCCCTACAAATGCAAAATGACAATGGACAACTCAATAACATGGATATGTTTAAGTAAAATGCTAGATTCTCAAAGCTTGAGTATATGTTCCACTTTCTCTCCCTCATAACCCCCTCTCTATATGTCGCAAATGCTGGTAGTCTTTCCAATGTTTTATGTTAATGCCATGGTATCAAGCATCAGATCTCAAGAGAATGATGTCTGTGTGAAAATAGGGATCTTCTATGTTCACATTTTCATGGTATAATACCACAGAGTTGAGAAATAATCGCACATATGCATTTTTCCTTTTTTTCTCTTATGTTTTTGTCATTATCCTTTCTGCTTGGTGGTATGCATCACTGACTGTCACTAGCACTAAACAATGGTTCACTTCCTAAGGCAAAAACTCAGGTTTTAATTTGGCCTGCCATCAGTAGTGCAAATGACACTGGCATCGGTACTTTGCCATCAACACTCTGGACAGTACTGTATAAAGAAATGCACCTCCCAACAGTCTATCTCTGTGGCACAAGTTGCAAATGTAATGAGTTTGTCAGATCAGAGGTAGTGTTGGGTTCAAATCTAGACTACTTATACTTTCACTGATGGGGTCAGATTAAGTATTGTCATAGATTTTTCATTGTGGATTGAACATACTAACACTGTGATAAATGTGAAATATCCTATAGTCATTGTAAATTGCTGCTACAAATGTTTTGTTGTTGGAAACTCAGCTATTCTTATTATTACTATCAAAATTTGATATGCATGATGTAAAATATGACATTTTCTAAAATGTGAGAAAATAAAATCAGTAGCATGATGACTGTGGAAATATTTATAATATATTCTGGATTACTTATCCATATATCCCAAGAAGTAATTATGACACTAATGGTTTTACTTTAAAATATGTTATTATTACTTGTATATGGTATCAAAATGAGCTTATTTAATATCCTTTGGGGCCCCCTTCTCTAGAATTGTCATTACCCAAAGGCCTGATGATGTGTAATTGAAGCTCAAGTTATCATGAGGCAAACAGTTTTAAAAGGATGAATGTGTTAGGTTAATACCATGAGTGATTAGGTCATTACCAGATAAAGCCTTTACTTGTATTATTTTGTTGCTGCATTGTACCTCATTTCATTTTTTTGGCTTCTGCATTTATTTGCCACTTGCCAGTGAACAACAAAGGTTCAGCTCTTAAAGTAAAAACTCAGAAGTTTAATCTGGGCTGCTGTCAGTAGCACAAATGAGACTGCAACCATTGCAGTTTGGTAAGTCCCCTGCACAGTACTGAGTGAAGAAAATGCAACTGTCAATTACCTTTCTCTGTGCTCATGGTGTAAGTGCAATGAGTTTGGAGGCAATGCAGGGTTCAAATCCAGTATATAAGTAATTTTACCTAGGAGGTCAGAATAAGTATTGTCACATAAGTTTTATTAGGAATGTAACATAAAATACAACTGACAATTACAAACATTAAATTTACAACAAAACTACGAGTAATGACTGCCACATAAGTCAATTATAATCTATGCAAATTATGTTAAGTGTAACAATTATGATAGTTAATTTAAGCTACACCTGCATAGGTGTAATAAGTGCAATTAGCATTCTACACACTGGGGAACTACATTGCCACCATTATAGTGATATAAGTAGCTGCAAGAAGGACATCCTGAGCCAATGGAAGGCAGAATTTAGGACTGGAAACAACCCTGAGTTTGTAAGTAAAGTGACTCATCACCAGTAAATAATACAGCATGGATTTGGCAGCCAAAACAGTTGTTCATTATGCTTCTATTTTCTGTCTGTTTTTGTTCTATACAGCTGTTGAAGCAATTGCCAAGAATAGAGAGGTGCATTAGGAGAAATTGGCTCACCACAAAGAGGCATGGGGTAAGGATGCATCAAGTGTGAATGCAAACCAGATTATACTTTTTAGAGCATCAGTCCATATGAGCTTGAGTACGTGTATCTTAACCTTTATATCAAGCATGCATGCCTGCTCCAATAGCTCTTGATGGTTGCATTAGGCAACAAGTTAATGATCTTTGCTGTATGTGGGTTCAATTTCCAACAAAAGAAATTAACTTTTATTGCAGGATAGTATGTATATATTGTTTGCTTCAATATTAAATGACATTATACATTCCATTTTTATAAGTGGATTTAATTACTTGGAATGCATATATCAGATATGCCACAGTTAAATAACTGTTTCCATATTATGTATAATAGCACTAAGGCTGATATATTTTATGCCACATTAACGCCTTCACATCATATCAGGATGTGGCAAGGGAGAACATAGCTATGTGTTATATTTGTTTATATAAAATGAAGTAATAATAATGTGACATAACACTGATGTTATTATCTGTGTTTTCTCTCCCTTTTTTTTTTTCTGTGTGTGGAAACATTGCTGCTGTAACACAAATGACCATCAGCATAAGGAGCTAGACCAATGACTGTGTTACAGCCCTCCATATCTCCACAGGTGGCTGTTGTGGCATGTCCACAGGCAGCACAGACACCCAGCACATCTGGGTCACAACCTGTCAGTGTTGCCTTCACAACTCCAGCCCTACCTGCTTCAACTGCATCAGGTAACTCTGTCTCAGCTATTCATACAATGATACTCACTCAGAGTAGTACTGGAGATAGCATTTTGTCACCCATCAAAAGTCACAGAGCTGGTGGAAGACATCATGGAGGGGGTCCTTGGTGCCCAAATTAGTAGAGTAGAAAGTGTCCTGCATCAAATTGCAAAATTTATGCCATGTCCAGCACTGACTCAGGGATCAGTGATGACAGTTCTGAAGACAAGGACTAGATTCTCACTATTCTCCAGCTGGACATGTATTAACCTCCAGTGTCCCCTACCTATCCTCAATTATGTTGTCCCCCAACCTTTTGTGACTACCACCATCCCTGTCTGTCTTATATGTCCTGTGTGCCTTTGCCTGCTAACTAACCTGCCCTACCTACTTAACCCTCTTATTCCTAAACACCTTCCCTAACAGTCCTCTTTCTACAAAAAGGGCACCTGTCCCAAAAAAGATTGATTGACACACATTATGTGGTCCAAATGGCTGTCCAACATCATTCTGTTGTTGGCACCCAGCCCTGATGTGGTGACTATCCAAATTCATCAAGTTCTTGTTACAGGTATACATTTATGTTGTGAAGGAGTGGATAAATATGGTACTCTCCCACTGCCATCATGCACATTCCTTTATTTTTCTCACTGTGTTCTACCCCTTGCTTGGCTCCCATGTTTACCACTGTTCTATCAACCCCTTTTTCACACATTGAACCTGGTCAAAAATAGAATCACACACAGTGCACATAGCTAAAAATAGTCCATAAAAAAGCCTTCAGTTTTTGACCTTAGCATTTACGCAACACTTTGTATCATGCACCAATGCTGAATGAATGTTAGTACATGGCATTTCATTTCACATGGCAAAAACTGATGTCTTTCCCATCACCCACACTAGTACGGTTATCTTTGCAAAAATCTGCTTAGCCCCACTGCACTATAGAAACACAGACTGAAGGCACTATTTTGAGACATTTACACATTTAATAGGCTGCTGGATATAATGTACACCTTCTGGGATGTTAGAATTGTCATTACTGTAATGAAGTCTGCTGTCTACATTCTCCCTTGCTTCAATCTTTTGCCATTGTTCCTTTAAATATGTGATTTTAACTTTGTGAAGTATCTGTAGATTGTTTTTTTGCACAGTGCCAAGGGTTTGGATCTAAAAGTATGCCAAAGTATTATTTAATATTTTTTATATTACTGTTATGTGTGTAACTGTTGATAACATATGTTATTAACCCACTATTATCCTGCTTATGACTTAATCATGTTTTTACTTTCCTCCCTTAGCTTGCTCTCTACTGGAAACACTTTATTGTACACAGCAGGACAGATCATTTATGATGACAAACCTAAGTAACACACCGGAAAGGTGGTCAGAAATGTTCCATAAACAAATGTCTATGTATCGCTCATTGTCTTTTTCTCTCTATCTTCTTCCCTCCTGTCTCATTACTTTTTATCCTTAGTGTTTGCATGGTGCCTGGCAGTGAGTGGCAATAGTAACTGGCAATCAATGGCAGTTCCCATCTTATGGCAAAAAATGGTGAGTTTTTGCATTTAGCCATATTAATCTGCTTCTCCTTGCTCTATTGTGTGTAGTCTGTCTGCACAATGGAAACAATGGCTGACAGCACTATAATGAGACATTTATTATCATATCTTGAACAGGCTGCAGAGTTCAATGTGCACCATACAGGAATTTGCAACTGTAATTACTGTTCAGAATCAGAATCACATTTATTGGCCAGGTATGCATGCATACAAGGAATTTGACTCCAGTTTCAGTGACTCTCCAAGTATGAATTATAGAAATGACATACATACAACTATTAAGAACAGGGCAAGCGACATACATGCAACTATTAAGAACAAGACAAAAAAGTAAATAAACATATACATATACATACAAGGTGCAAAATACAACTCAGTGCAAGAAATACTGAAATAAACTCTGATAAACTGTTTTATTATAATGTTTTCACTTCTATATTAGTCAAGGCAATCTCATATTTATTTAAGTTTATTCTTACTGACACAAGTATTAACAATATGTAAACTATACTGCAGAATCCCTGAAGGCTTGGGAAAAAGAATACCCCAACCAAATAACCTGAGTTAACCATTTATGAACTTGATGGCCTTTAGAAAAAAAATTTCTTATCTCTGCTTGTTTTGTTGCATATTAATCTATAACGCCTGGCTGATAGTAATAGTCCAAACGCATGGTGGCCTGGATATAAAGGGTTGGTGATGATCTTCCCTGCCCTTTTCATGACTCTGGAATAGTACAGGTCCTATAAGGAGGGCAAACTAGCACCAATGATATTTTCACCAGACCTGACTGTTCGATGTAACCTATTTATGTCATGATTAGACAAAGATCCAAACCACACTGTTACAGATAAGCTGAGAACAGAATCAATTACTTCTTTATAGAACTGAATCAAAAGTTCCTGTGGGAGGTTCATAGTTTCATAGGTTCATACTAGGCTATCTGCCCTAGGGCATTTATAAGCCTAGCCAGAGTGTGTATGGCTTTCGCCACCCATTTTAAATTAATTTTGCTATGCCCTTTTTTGAGGTTAGTATACTGCGCTTCTGTCTAACAGTGACACAGAAGTGATACCCGGGGTAAACCTACGATCTCCCATCCACTCATCAAGATTCCTCTTGAAGAGAGTCAATGAGGGACTCTGCCTAACCTGGACTGGGATTTTATTCCAGAGTGAAGGGAGCCTCTGGGTTATGAATCTGTCCCTCCAGCATGTCCTATTTATTTCAGTGCTGAGGTTCAAGTCTCTCGAGCGCTTAGCTCGATGGGATTTGGATTTTCTGAGGTGCAGCATGTCCATTAATTCCGGGTTGGACATGGCTTTATACGTCAGGCACAGATCGCATCTGAGCAGGCGGTATGCCACTGAGTAGAGCTGGAGTTTCTTTAACCGGGCAGCATACGGCATCTGTTTGAGCCCTTTGATCCTCTTGGTGAGGTACTTTTGGGGTCTTTCCAGTTGCTGCAGGTGTCTGGTAAGGTACATCCCAAAAGGGGCATTGTACTCAATTATGGGCCTGATGAGGGATGAGTAAAGAGGCACGATGACCTCCCCTGATCTAGATGTGAATCCCTTCATGATTAGATGGGCTATATAAAATGTTTTTCTAACCACTTTGGCCACGTGGTTGTCAAATGAGAGATTGCTATCAACTTGGGTCCCCAGGTCCCTAATTACTTCTTCTGTACTTAATGGATTACCACCTATGTGGTAATTTGTGGGCACTTTGTTTTGCCAAAGGGATGACTATACACTTTTGGCATTTAGCTTGAGGCCATGGCTCTGGCACCAGTTGTCTGTTTCTATGAGGCCCTTTTGGAGGATGCTTGTGTCAGCTGGAGAGTCTATTATGGTGCCCAGTTTGCAGTCATCTGTGATCTTGGTCAGCCACAGTCCTTCCATGTTGGCCTGTACCTCCGAGAAATATATACCGAACAAGAGAGGTCCCAAGACTGAGCCTTGTGGGATGCCACTTGTAACTGGTTTGGAGTCTGACATGGCTCCAGCTATTCTAACCATGTGGGTTCTGTCCTTGAGCCAGTTTGCAACCCATCTAATGACATAGGGGTTTATATTTAAGCTGGTGAGCTTATCTATAATGCCAGAGTGTGGTATTGTATCGAAGGCTTTTGCGAGGTCCAGGTAGGCTGTGTGGACCACCTTCCCTTTGTCAATGGCCTTGGTGACTGTTTCAAAGAAATTGACCAGGTTTAAGAGGCAGGATCTGCCCTTAACAAAGCCGAACTGGGTAGGATCCAGTGTCTGTAGGTCCCCAATATCTTTATTTATAAGGTCCATGATGATCCTTTCCATAGCTTTGCAGACCAAGCTAGTGAGACTTATGGGGCGATAGTTTCCAGGATCCGTTGAGGCACCACCTTTGTGGAGAGGGACCACTGTTGCTGTCGCCACTCTTTGGGTACATATCCTGTAGTAAGGCTGAGATTGAAGAGTAGTTTTAGGTTTGGGTTTAGCTCTTCTTGGAGTTCATGTAGGACGCAGCCCGGGACACCGTCTGGTCCCATTGATGCTGTGTTTCTTGCTTTGGAGAGGGCAGCTCTTACCTGAGCATCTGAGATGTCAGGGGGACAGCACTCTGCTGGGATAGATATTAGCCCTTTTGGTGGGGAGGGGGGGGAGAAGTTTGCGCTGAACCTGTCAGCTAGGATGTTGGCAATGTCTGTGGGTTCTGTGTATTTTTTGTCATTTTGGACTAATTCTGAGCATATCTGGGAATTCCCACCCAGGTTCCTAACATAACTAAAGAAAGCCTTGTGATTATCCTTAGTGTCCTGTGCAAATTTTCTTTCGAAGCTGGCCTTAGACGATTTTATGAGTGCCCGTAGTTTTTTGCTAATACTGATCAGAGATGCCTTCCCTTTTTGGGATTTTGCTCTGTCATGTAGTAGCTTCCTCCTTCTATTGTATAGTTTGTTTATGGCTGGGGTCCACCAGACAGGACGTCTGCCTTTGGAGGATTGGGTCTTGGTTTTATTTGGGATTGCATGATCCATGCAGTCCTGAAGGTGTTCATAGAATGCGTTTATAAAGGATTTTGTGGTCTGGGCCGTATTATCCAGAGGCCCGGGGGCTTTGAAGGATTCCACCTCAGTTTTGAGGAGTGTGAAATTTGCTTTAGAGAAGTTTTTCACTGTGGTTTTCTGGGCATGGGGTGGGGTCAGGATGTGAATATCCAGTGAGATTAGTTTATGGTCTGATCTTACCAGTGAGGGATACACTTCTGGTCTGGAGCATAGAGTCCCCATGTTGGTGATGATCAGGTCCAGTATGTTTTCCCCTCTTGTGGGAGTGGTAACAAGTTGTTCCATAGCATTTGAGTTTATAAATTCTAGGAACCTTTGGGCTAGGGTGTTGGAGCTAGAGTAATGCTCCCAGTCTATGGTTGGGTAGTTGAAGTCACCCAATATAATGGTGTTTGGAGAGACCTTCATATTTTCCAGTGTTCTCAGGAAGGCCGAGTGGGGTTCCTGGGTTTGGGAGGGTGGTCTGTAGCAGGCTATAAACTGGAAGGCAGTTTTACCCACTGTTAGTTGCACATGGATAGTCTCTGATGCTTCGTGCTGTGCCACCAACCTGGAGGTGTGGGTATCTTTGGCGAATATTGATACTCCCCCTCCTTTTGTGGTTCGGTCCAAGTTTTGGGGCTGAAAAGCATGGTATGAGGTATAACCTGGTAGTGCTGGGGTGCTCTCCAGAGCCTTGAACCAGGTTTCTGTTACTGCACAGATATCGATGTTCTCCATGCTAAGGAGAGTTTCGAGTGTGTGCATCTTGAGGTTTAGACTTCTGGCATTGAGTAGCATTACTCTTAGTTTCTTATCCCTTGTGATACCTATGGAGGTGGGTTTGTCTTTTGAGCCTTGCCTAAAAAAGGCACTATGGGGGTAGCAAGAGCCTTTGCCAATATTTGAAAGCCCAGGGGTGACAGGTGCAAGCCGTCCCTAGCGAAGCATCGTGGCTTGTCGAGCATGTCATCCCAGGCTGACAGGCATTGGATCCCCTTTGAATGACACCAATACTTAAGCCAATTGTTGAAATTGATAATCTTGTCTTCATACTGTGGCATCATTCTTGGTGAGGGTAAGATACTACTCAAGGTCAGGGTCATACCGGCCTAGGCTACATGCCCAGAGAGCTCCTCTATGTCTCTTTTCTTGTAGTCCAGGGAGGTACGTCTCAGGTCATTCACACCAGCATGGACAATGACTGAGTCATATTTGTACTTGCCTTGGAGTGACCTGAGTGCTTGTGTTATGTGGCGGATCCTAGCACCCGATAGGCAGCTCACCGTGACCTTCCTCTTGTTCAGCCTGGTGAGCGGGACGTCAGTGTGCCTGATGGTAGAGTCACCTATTACAAGTGTATCAGGTGTGTTGTTTAGCCTTAAGGGCTGTGACTGTTCGGCACACTGGCTTTGTGAGCTATGTGTTGCATGTGTTTTGTTTTGGGGTAGCGGTTGCTTGGGTGTCTGCTTTGGAGGTCTCTGCTGCTTAGGCAGATTTTTATTTAGAGCCTCCAAGTATGTTTTTGTGTGTTTATGTGTTTGGTTTGCTGTCATGGTAGGTCTATGTGAGACTGGAATTGTAGTGAGTGTGGTTTCCTTCTCCTCCTGACTGGTTACGTCAGTACTGAGTTGAGAGAGCTTAGCCTCCAGTTTGGCTATATGGTTGCATCTCTCACATGTGTTGGAATTTGTTGGGAGGAGGAGAGGGTTGTCTGTGTACATTAGGCAGTTGTAACATTGCCTCAAGATTCCCAGGTTCACCAGCTGGACCGGAGAGGAGATTGACAAATGACCTTTGGACATGCTAGAATAGTATTGGGAATTCCTTTATTATTGAAAAAAGGGGCCAATGGGGAACAAGTTACTCAAGGGGAGTTTATGAGGGTGTAGTGCTTTTAATTTTTTAGTGCTGACTTATATAATTGCTTTAGTGAGCAAGTGCTAGGCTTTAGCATAGGAATAGGGTGTTTATTATGAGAACTAGATCAGTTCCAAGGCTCAAACCCAAATAAGCAGCGCTGCTCGATGAAGCGCTATGCACAAAATCACGCAAAGCCGCACTACAGCGGGTTTTATACAGACGAACTTGAAAGAGCTAGAAATTGGCCCAAAACAGCCAACAGACTACCAGATTCCTGTGCTGGGAACACTCCTCCAGGGACAGATAGCCTGCTCCAAGCTCCCCACTGCCACTGGTGAACAAAGAAGCCTCCCTCTATCCAAGAAAGGAAATTGCAACACAGGAACTTTCCAAAAGTCCAGAATACAGCAAAGCCTGTATTTGGACTACTCTAGGTCAGGAAAGATGGGAAACAAGGATAACTTTTTTTTTCTTTTTTGCAACAAACAGCAGGAAATTGCAATAAATATGTAACACAGGCTAGTGCACTTGAGTGTGTAGCCTCAACAAGTAAATGCAACAAACAGGACAAACTTTAAAAGTGCAGGTGCAAAAACAACTTTAGACAGTTTAAAACAGTTCAAGAAGCAGAAATATTTGCAGTTTAGCTAGATCGGACAGTTGCCCAGGTAGTAGCAGGAAAAAACACTTATCAGGTTAGCAGTCGCTCTTTTAGCCTCTCTGCTGCTAGCACCACTCTGCAGGACAACGAGGAGCTTGGCTGAGTAGTAACAAGCGCAAAAACCTTGCCAAAGCGGGTTTTATACAGGGGGATTTGAAAGAGCTAGAAATTGGCCCAAAATGGCCAGTAGACTACCAGATTCTTGTGCTGGGAACACTCCTCCAGGGATAGATAGGCTGCTCTAAGCTCCCCACTGCCACTGGTGAACAAAGAAGCCTCCCTTAATCCAAGAAAGGAAATGGCAACACAGGAACTTTCCAAAAGTCCAGAATACAGCAAAGCCTGTATTTGGACTACTCTAGGTTAGGAAAGACGGGAAACAAGGATAATAATTTTTTTTTTTTGTTTTTCTTTTTTTCAACAAATAGCAGGAAAATGCAGTAAATATGTGACACAGGCTAGCATACTTGAGTGTGTAGCCTCAACAGGTAAATGCAAAAAACAGGACAAACTTTAAATTACAAGTGCAAAAGTGCGCTAAAGCTGGCTTTAAAGCAGGGGGTTAGAAAGAGATAGGAAATGGCCCAAAATGGCCCATAAGCTACAGGTCACTGGGCTGGAACCACTCCTCGAGGGACAGATAGGCTGCTCAGAGCTCCCCACTCTCACTGGTGAACAAAGAAGCTTCCTCCTATCCAAATAAGGATATGGGCAACACAGGAACTATGACACAGCCCAGAGATCAGCAATACCTGAAGACTGGACTATTCTAGTTCAGTAAAGGCGGGAAACAAGGATATTTTTTTTTTTTTACAAAGTAGCAGAAATTAGGTACAGAAACACAGTAAATGCTTTAATTCGGCTAGCACACTTGAGTGTGTAGCCTACCAATTAAACTAAGCAAAAACAAACTTTAAAAGTGCAAAAAAAACTCAGAAATACAGGCAGAAATGCAATAAAACAACTTTACAGAGCTTATTTAGTAAAAGAAACAGAAAAGTCTATATGCAGAAAAGCAGCTAAAACACACAAACACTTCAGGTTGAACTTCCTCAGCCGTTGCAGAAAGTACATTCGCTGTTGTGCCTTTTTTATGATAGACCCTACATTGGTCTCCCACTTCAGGTCCCAGGAGATTATAGATCCCAAAAACATGAAGGATTCCACAACTGACACAGCAGTATTAACTCATTACAGCCGAGTGATGTCTACAGGCATTTCTGCAGTTACCTCCTACTGCACCTCTACGTGTCAAATATTGCCTGTTCATATTTGGATTAATAATTCCAAAACCATGCTACGCACAAAGTATCAGAATATTTTATCTTGAAGCATATATGATGGCAAATACAATTGTATTGATATATGACCTCTGTCAATAAGTATTTGTTAGAACTGTAAGGTGATAATGTCATTCTTTAAAGGCTGAAGCCACACCCACTGGGAATTAAAGGTACACACTCAAAAGAGCTCTACTGGATCCTGAGTCAAATATAAAGAGGTGAGATAATATTGTAGTACCACTCCTAAAGTCCACTGTCATCTCCACAGTTTTAAGGGTGTTCAGGTCCAGATTATTCTAGCTACACCAAAGGGCCAGCTGCTCACCCTCCCATCTGTATGCAGACTCATCACCATTCCTGATGAGCCTGATAATGATTGTATTGTCTCCATATTTAATAAGTTTGTCAGAGGGGTCCTTAGAGATGCAGTCATTAGTGCAGAAGGAGAATAGCAGGAGGGAGAGCACACACCCCTGGGGGCACCTGTATTGATCATGCAATAGCTACTTGTAAATTTCCACAGTTTCACCTGCTGTTTCCTATTGGTTAGAAAATTGGTGATCCATTGACAGGTGGAAGCAGGAACGGAAAGCTGGGAGAGTATCAAGTGAAGAAGTTCTTGAATTATTGTATTAAATGTAGAGCTGAAGTCCACAAACAGAATCCTTGTGTATGTCCCTGGGTTGTCAAGATGTTGCAAAATATAGTGCAAGCCCATATTAACTGCATCAACCACTGACCGGTTCTCTCAATAAGCAAACTGAAGGGAGTCCAATAAGGGAGCTGTAATATCCTTTGAGTAAGCTAACACCAGCCTCTCAAAAGTCTTCATGACCACTGATGTCAAAGCAATAGGCTAGTAGTCATTCAGTGCTGTTATAGTGGATTTTTTAAGCACTGGAATGATTGTGGCTTGCTTGAAACATAAGGGAACTTCACACAGTTTTAATGATTTATTAAAAATCCAAGTAAAAACAGGAGCCAGTTGATCAGCATGTTTTTAAACAGGAGGGTGAAACCCCATCTGGACCAGCTGCTTTCTTCATTTGCTGTCTTTTAAAAAAAATGATACACATCCTCCTCTCAGAGATAATTAATGCAGGTTGAATGGGAGAATGTGTGGAAGAGAGAGTCATATAAGTCTGAACACCAAAAAAGCTGCCAACAGTGTCATTTGTAGCCTCAGACTTACCTGCAGTAAAAACATTCAAGTAATCAGCCAGCTAGTAATTAGCTGCCGTGTAGGGGGATGGTTTCCTGTAGTTTGTAATGGTTTGTAGACCTTTCCACACTGATGCAGGATCATTGGCTAAAAACTGTTTTTTTCAGCTTTTCAGAATAGCCACTTTGACTTCTTTTGTCAGTGTGTATTGTGCCTGTCTAAAAAGTGTTCTATCCCCACTTCTATATGCATCTCCCTTGGCTTAATGAGCTGCTTAAGTTTAGCAGTAAACTAGGGTTTGCTGTTGTTAAATTTTAACCAGGTCTTAGCGGAGACACCCATATCTTCACAGAAGCTGACATAAGATGTTACTGTGTCTGCCAGTTCATGCAAGTTAGCAGCAGAATCTTCAAAGTCACTCCAATCTGTACAATCAAAGCAGGCTTGCAGCTTTGGCTTTGCCTCAATAGTCCACCTTTTCACTGTATTGATCACACGTTTAACAGATTTTAACTTGCTCTTATAGATAGGAAGCAAATGGATCAGACAGTGGTCAGAAAAGCCCAAAGCTCCATGGGGGACAGCACGATAAGCATGTTTTAGGACTGTATAATAATGATCCAGTATGTTCCTGTCTCTGGTAGGACACCTTATAAGCTGTGTAAATTTAGGAAGTTCATGACTGAGATTTGCCATTTTTAAAATCCCCAGAATAATCAGAAGGGAGTTTGGATAATTCTGCTCCAAGCACGTTATCTGATCAGACAGTTTTTGTAGTGCTGCCCTCACACAGGCTTGAGGTGAAATGTAAACACTAATCAGAATAAATGAAAAGAACTCCCAAGGTGAATGAAAATGTCTACAATTAACGCAAACATTTCTAAGTCAGGGCAGCACATTTTAATTAACACTGTGACATCATTACACCAATTCATTGATATACAAGCAGATTCCACCTCCCTTACTCTTCCTTGATTTCTGCAGTACTCTGTATACTCTGCAGTACTCTGTATACTCTGCAGTACTCTGTATACTCTGTAAAGTTGAAAGCCAGGCAGATGTAATGCAGAGTCCAGAATGGATTCATTTAGTCAGGTTTCTGTGAAACACAGTACAGAAGAAAGTGTAAAATCCTTGTGAGTTTCATTGAGAAGTAAATGTTATGAAGTATGCTGCAGATAAACGTCCTTGCTTCATAGTGTTTCCATAGTTCATGATTCCATCAATATTAACATGCTTGGTCCATTATGTCTTTCATAATCTGACCCAAAATGTTCATACCATCTCAGAAGTAAGTGCCTGACATTTGTTACAATCAAGGCTTTGTGGTTAGCAGGCATAGTACACTAGTCATATCTTAAAAAAAATATTGCTGCTTTACACACATAAGGGGATAGGATGAATTTAGTTGTATTTCCATGCATTTTCTGAAGTCTATTACTTATGACGCCTACATGCCTAGTAACTATATTACTCAGTGATGTCATACAAACACATACAACAAGCAGTACAACATTCCTCAGATGCATGGACAGTCACCAGATATGAGGGCTGTCTAAGCATGCACCTATATTAATCATATGAGTACCTTACTGCAGTTATCATGACAAATGTGTAAATCATGACACATAAAACTTTAATGTGACACACATCTGTTCAGAACCGGATCAGACTTGCAAATGTTGGCACAAAGCACCACAGACTACTGTAAATTGCCATTCTTAGTTCATAACCTCAGAATACAATTGCACTTGTATTAATACTTTGCTATCAATTGCAGAAATGAGCTCATCAGCATAGAGCTTCTAGGAGGAATTTTGAAAAAAAGAAAGTAATGTGAGTGGCTTGTATTACTTCTGTATGTTGCAAAGGGGTGTTATACTAAAAATACGTGGAGTTAACTGTGATGCTGGCTAAACACATCATTATGTTAAAGCTATATCTGCACTACAACACATTTAGACTTGAAAAGTGTGTACAAGGGAACCTTTTCATGCATTCTTCTGTCACATTTTTGACCTGTTTGTATTTATACAGCACATTGTCCAAGCATGAGGTAATATTGAAAATGGCACAACAAATACATACTGTTGGCATAAATCATCCTGAATTGAAGTCTCAGAAATGCTTGGTTGTCAATCTGCTGTTTCACAAGTGTGATTGTCATCAATGCACCATACTCTGGAACAGCTACATGTCACTCAAATTAATGCAGTGTACATGAATGGCACAACTGATAAGTTATCTGAGCAGTATGTAGTTACTTGTGATAAGCACATTGCTGTCACTTCTGCTTGTCAAAACATGTCTTTTCACACAAACCTGTAATGCACACATGCTTCTCTGCAACACACTGATGTAGTATCCCTTACAAATGTGCATTATCACACATTTAAAATCAGACTTCTCCTGTGGCATTGTGGTTGATACAATGTACTCAGACATAATCCTTCTTCAATACTACAAACTTATAAAATTTTTCATCTTATATACAGGCCCAAAGTAGTCATGTGGTTAGCAGCCCAAAAATCACATGACCATAAGTATCATTCAATAAGGCAAAGTTAAAACAACACAGATAGCAATGATTCTATAGTACATAACAAAAATTTAAATAATTTAAAATTCAGCTTGCTAATATGATTAATAATCAAAGTTACACATAAAATTCATATTATAAAATTCATATTGTAGAAACAATATACATAATTATAAATTCAATCTACTGAGCTTAACCAAAATTGGTTTAAGGCTCAGCATACTGCTCAAGCCAGGAGAACGGTCACCAGCAAACTTTAAAATCCACTCATATTCTTTAATTTCTAAGAAGTTATTTATATCACCACCTCTTGAGGAGGGGAAAACAATGTCAATAACCCTGAATTTAAAAACATGATCTTGTCCACAATCTAACATATGCTTATATAAAGCATTTGTTTCGACACATCTTCTAATTTCAGACTTATGCTCTGTAATCCTCTCTTTCAACCTACAGTGGTTTTGCCTACATAAAAGATTTGCATAACACACAGGTAGCCAAATACACTATATGTGTTGTGTGACAAGTAGCTGAAACATAAAATTTAAAAGTTTTCCCTGTTACTGGATGAACAAAAAGGTCACTCCCTGTGTCAAAAATATCTCCACAGCATGAACAATTGTGGCATTTACATGTACCATACTTAGAGGAAAGCGTTTTCACAATGTTGGTAGAAAAGTCCTTATAACATAATGATTTTTTTAAAGTTCTCATGTTCCTATAGGCAAATAAAGGTCTATCACCCAATAAGGCCTTTAGTTCATTTGAAGCCATTAGTATCAACCAGTTCTTAAATATTATTTGCTTTATGGATGGTGTTGTAAGACTATATGCAGTTACATATCTGGTCACGTCCATACGCACATTCGTACTATTCATAGGTAAGGCATCTGACTCCAGTGGGTCAGATAGGAAGGTAGGAGCAAACTTAGTCTTCCTCTCCTGCATCACCTTATCTTTCTCCACAGAGAGTAGGACATTATCATATCCACTAGCAGAAAAATCCGCTAACATATCCTTTAATTGTAACTCAAAACAGCAGTCATCAGTGTTAAGCCTACTCAACCTTCCTAACTGGGACCTCACAATACCTTTAAAGATGTGTGGTGCATGCATGCTATGAAAGTGGGTGTATCTACCAGCACACACATCCTTTCGATGTGACTTAGTATTCATATGTCCATCCTTAAATATAACTTCTACATCCAAAAACACAATTTCAGTCTTGGAACAGCTCATTTTAAACTTTAGAAAGGAAGAAGCTCTATTCAAATAGTCCAAAAACATATTCAATATATCCAAGCTGCCCTTCCAAAGTAGGAAACAATCGTCTACAAAACGTTGGAAAAATCTAATATGTTGTCTATAAGGGTTTAGATCACTCAAAATATGCTTACTTTCCCACTGGTAGTGCTCCTGTAAAGAAATAATAATTAAACAAGCTGATAAGGGAGGGGTAGTGGTGCTCATGGAATGTGATAAATACTTAGATACTATGTCCTGTTTGCTGGAGGATACTACTGCTTTTAAACGCATCACTGGCATGGATGTAAAAAAAAAAAAAAAAAAAAAAAAAAAAAAAATGTATATCGTATGTTAATATGGTCATCTATGACTTACAGCTGCAGGGTCAGATAGATCTTGATTTATTTAATTATTTAACAGTTCCTTGTCCTGTGACACCCCGCCTATATGGAATACCTAAGATCCATAAGTCAATCATGGATCCACCTATGAGACCCATCGTCTCAGGAGCAGGTTGGGTGACCGAACCCCTGTCAGTTTATTTACATGGTCAGTTACAACCTTTTTTGAATAATTGTGATTCAGTTCTACGTGACACATTTGATTTTTACAGAAGTTACGAGTAAGCTATGACACTGAGAAGGAACAAATGATGAATAATGAGTATTATTTGGTAACTCTGGACATTGTCTCTCTTTTCACGGTCATACCGAATGATGATGGGATTGACCTTTTGAGAGCTTGTTTGAGTTCATGTCCAAACCCTGATTATGGTAAAATAGAAACGTGGTGTAGCCTTCTAGATGTGGTTTTAAAGAATAATGTTTTCCTCTTTAATGAACTTACGTACCTTCAGCTCACTGGTGTGGCTATGGGTACTTCCATAGCCAACACCTATGCTAACCTAGTGCTCTACCAGTGGGAAAGTAAGCATATTTTGAGTGATCTAAACCCTTATAGACAACATATTAGATTTTTCCAACGTTTTGTAGACGATTGTTTCCTACTTTGGAAGGGCAGCTTGGATATATTGAATATGTTTTGGACTATTTGAATAGAGCTTCTTCCTTTCTAAAGTTTAAAATGAGCTGTTCCAAGACTGAAATTGTGTTTTGGATGTAGAAGTTATATTTAAGGATGGACATATGAATACTAAGTCACATAGAAAGGATGTGTGTGCTGGTAGATACACCCACTTTCATAGCATGCATGCACCACACATCTTTAAAGGTATTGTGAGGTCCCAGTTAGGAAGGTTGTGTAGGCTTAACACTGATGACTGCTGTTTTGAGTTACAATTAAAGGATATGTTAGCGGATTTTTCTGCTAGTGGATATGATAATGTCCTACTCTCTGTGGAGAAAGATAAGGTGATGCAGGAGAGGAAGACTAAGTTTGCTCCTACCTTCCTATCTGACCCACTGGAGTCAGATGCCTTACCTATGAATAGCACGAATGTGCGTATGGACGTGACCAGATATGTAACTGCATATAGTCTTACAACACCATCCATAAAGCAAATAATATTTAAGAACTGGTTGATACTAATGGCTTCAAATGAACTAAAAGCCTTATTGGGTGATAGACCTTTATTTGCCTATAGGAACATGAGAACTTTAAAAAATTCATTATGTTATAAGGATTTTTCTACCAACATTGTGAAAACACTTTCCTCTAAGTATGGTACATGTAAATGCCACAATTGTTCATGCTGTGGAGATATTTTTGACACAGGGAGTGACCTTTTTGTTCATCCAGTAACAGGGAAAACTTTTAAATTTTATGTTTCAGCTACTTGTCACACAACACATATAGTGAATTTGGCTACCTGTGTGTTATGCAAATCTTTTTATGTAGGCAAAACCACTCGTAGGTTGAAAGAGAGGATTACAGAGCATAAGTCTGAAATTAGAAGATGTGTCGAAACAAATGCTTTATATAAGCATATGTTAGATTGTGGACAAGATCATGTTTTTAAATTCAGGGTTATTGACATTGTTTTCCCCTCCTCAAGAGGTGGTGATATAAATAACTTCTTAGAAATTAAAGAATATGAGTGGATTTTAAGGTTTGCTGGTGACCGTTCTCCTGGCTTGAACAGTATGCTGAGCCTTAAACCAATTTTGGTTAAGCTCAGTAGATTGAATTTATAATTATGTATATTGTTTCTACAATATGAATTTTATAATATGAATTTTATGTGTAACTTTGATTATTAATCATATTAGCAAGCTGAATTTTAAATTATTTAAATTTTTGTTATGTACTATAGAATCATTGCTATCTGTGTTGTTTTAACTTTGCCTTATTGAGTGATACTTATGGTCATGTGATTTTTGGGCTGCTAACCACATAACTACTTTGGGCCTGTATATAAGATGAAAAATTTTATAAGTTTGTAGTATTGAAGAAGGATTATGTCCGAAAGCTCTGCTGTGTTTTGTCATTAAAGTGTTTTTTTCCTTTTGGATTGTCTGCTTGCAGTACTTTGGCACTTTTGATATTTGATACAATGTACTCTCAGTTATGTAATTAGATAGAAAGGTGTCAAATACAGCAGTGAACAACTATCATTAGTCT
Source organism: Protopterus annectens (assembly GCF_019279795.1). Classification (NCBI taxonomy): domain Eukaryota; kingdom Metazoa; phylum Chordata; order Ceratodontiformes; family Protopteridae; genus Protopterus; species Protopterus annectens. Next base: position 1,363,223,727 of record NC_056728.1, read on the forward strand.
GTGTCTGTGCATCTGTAGTGCAAGGTAGAACTGGATTCACCAATGTATCTGATGTGTACACTTCTACTCAGGAGAAACTTTTAAACTGGAAGAGAGCTCCTCCAATTTTTTTCCACTTTTATCACAAACATCTCTGCAAAACATTGATAGGGTCATCCTTTCAAAACTGCACTACCTCATTGCTGGAGACAGACTTTTACTAAGGCACTTGTAGTGGACACTGTTTACTCTAGATTGTGTAACTAGATAGGTAGGTTCAGTCCAGCATTGGGTATATACTGATGTGTCTGTACTGTTAGGCAGAATTGGCTTAATCCAAAGATCTGTTGTATACACTTCCACTTATGAGACAAATTTACATTGAGAGAAGGCTCCCAATATATCTGTTGTAGTTTTAACCAAACACATTCTATACAACACAGTGATGATGCTGTCCTTTCAAATGTGCACTGCCTGAATATTGTAATCAGACTTCTCCTATGGTACTTGCTGTTAATACTATGTTTTCTAGACTGTGTAAGTAAATGGGAAGGTGGTTTGAATCTAATAGTGTCAAGAGTGTGTGTGTGTGCCTGTGTCTGTGTGTGTCCGTGTGTATGTGTCTGTGTGTCTAGTGTCCGGTAAGCATGGTTTCAACAACAGATGTCCCCTGCTTGCAAAAACATTAGTTTTAGTTTGTGTAGCCTTCGATGGTTTTAGATTCACTCAAAATGATTGCCCTTTTTTCATTTGCTGTTCTGAGAGTTTGATATTTCATAAGATAATCTTATCTAGTTCACATGTAGGGAAATATGCCCTTTCCCTAAGATAGTATGATATCTGAGTTAGTATATATAATTGTTTCTAGGCGCATGTGTTGTAGCATGTCAACATTTGTAAAGCTGACTTTTTCTCCATTATTTTTTCTTATTTATTTGATAAAAGCCAACACATTTTTTAAATGCAAATACTAGAATATATATATGAAAGTACAACATTCTGTCCAAGAGTCATCAAAATTTCTACCCTGATAAAGCACCTGCTCTGAAAATTAAGACCCTAACCAATCAAATCATCGAACAGGTGCAATATTCATAGACTTTAGTTGACCCATTAAAACAGCAAACATCCAGTTCTACTGTACAAATTAGTATCTGTGGATTTACAAATTAAGTAACTTAATGATTTGCAAACTTCCAGGGTTTTAGGCCAAACATCAGATCAGATGAAAGAAGACTGACCAAAGGACTAACCCAAAGCTCAGTGTTGGTAAATGTATTCTTTTCATTATTTATAAATCCCCCTCCTTGGGATCTACCACACATTAACTTATTATTATATCAAGATTATACAGCAATCATTAGAACATATAGTGTCCAATCCCTTAGCGTAAGACTACAAAAAGTCTTTAGTGGACAATGGATCTGGGTTATCTATACTATGTCAACTATAAGAACACAGAAGTCTGCATTTGTGCCATTTTGTGCTTGTCAAAGATAAACACAAATTACAACCATTTAAGACCTACAGTGGAGCGCACTGCCCTGGAAAATGCAGCAAACAATATCTAGGTATAACTGAAAAAATATCTTTTTTCTTCTAAACTCATACGGAAATACAGATGAGTAAAGTATTAACACAGCTAACAGCTTCCTACAAAACAGCCTGTCTGTTGACTGTTGAAACTAGACAAGTCATAGCTATTAGCACACCACTTCCAAGACAGAATATGCATTGAGTATTATTGCCTAACTATCCCTATACAATTTATTCTTCTTATTGACTAATGAAAATATCATCCCAGGTTCATTAATCTATCACACCAGAACAGGTCCCTGCAAGTAGGTAAATACACAGCTCCAAAAAGCAAAGTATCAAAAAAGAAATGAGCCAGCAACTGTAAGCTGTAACAAATATCAAAATATATTCATTAGATTACATAAAAAGAACAAAAAAACAGACCAGTTTTGGCTAGAATCATTTCCTAGCCTTCATCAGTGTTGAAAACAGAAGCATTCATTTGTTCCTTTTAAACAGAAATACAAATTAATCACATACCATGATTGGTTGACTCATAAATGTTCATTTAGCCCTGGTGGAAAAAGTCCACCTAGTTTAATGATCTATTTTTTCTCTTTTACATCCAGAATGGAGATTCATACCACTTTATTAGATCTGTCACCCAATATTATGTCAATAACCATAAAATTGAACGAGGCTGTAGGGTGTTTTATGGTATGCTTATACAAGGCATTCCTGGTTCTCTTATGTTTTATGTCACTTAGATGCACAGAGATCAGCAATCTAAGTGGCCTAAAAGTCTGTCCTATGTAAAATGCATGAAGCCAAATATACTAGCCAGTCACTACTGCAGTTGGCAAAGAAATCAATATCAAAAACCACACCACAATCTCTACTAGAGAATTTTTTAGACTTGGTGACCTTATTACAGTGGCTGCAATGACCACAGAGCATGCATCCAGTCAATCTGTCCCCTGAGATTGTTGTTTGAATGCTATCTGTAGAAAAAGTCCTGTGTGGTCATTTGTAATGAATCAAATGTGAACCCAGGTTCTTGCCTTTATGAAATGAAAAGTGACATGTGTCTCCAAGATATTGTATTAGGGTGTTATCAGTCAATAGTATGTTCAGATGTCTCCGTACAATGTCCATCAGTGTATTAGTGTTCCTGCCATAAGTGGTCATAAACCAGATGACATTGCCAGTGCCCCGATGCTTCTCCTTATATTTGAGCAGATCCTCCTATTAAGATTAGCAGCACAGTTGCTTGCTCCTAGAACATAACCCATCTTATAATCCCTGTTTCTAAACCTGTTAACCAAATCCTTGTGAAAAATATTGAAAGAAGAATCTTGTGAGCAGATATGCCTCATCCTAATAAACTAGGATTTGGGAATGTTCCTAGTGATATGGGGAGGATGAAAGCTGGATGCGTGGAGTAAGGAATTATATTGAGGATATTTACGGAAAACTTCAGTACATAGTGTATGGCCTCATTTCTACTGACCTGAACATCTAGATATGTAATGTGCTCTCTGTGGTAGTTTACCATGAACTGAAGGCCCCATTTGTTGTCGTTTATATATTCAATCAATTCCATAAGATAATCAACATCCAACCTCCACACCATCCAGCAATCATCCAGATATCTCCTCCATATGTCAAGTTCACCCAAATTGATGTTATGTGTCACATCATAAATGATATGCTCCTCGACATAGGCCATAAAGAGGTCTGCATAAATGGGGGCAAAAGATGCCCCCGTAGCTGTTCCCTGTACCTGCCAGTAACATTGATTTTGGTAGAAAAAAACTTTCTTGGTTAACACATGTTCTATTAAGCATATCAGGAAGGTATTAAAGCCTTGTTCATACAAATTGGATTTGTATAACCAGTATTCAATTGCATCAAGGCCTGCCCAATGTGGGTTATTTGTGTAAAGTGCACAAACATCCAATGTACAGAGGAACCAGATATGAACGTGTATGAATAAAAATGCAAAGTATATTAATGTAGCAGTAACAGTCCCATCACCAACATTCCTAAGGTTACATATAGGAAACTGTACTACGACCTGTAGGGTATATATATATATATATATATATATATATATCTGCAGCTACTAGAGATGTACAGCATATGTATATAGGTATATGTGTATAGGTAGTTGAAGTTGTTAATGAAATATTTCTTCACCCACCCTATATTCACAAATAATGCCATTCCACAACAAACTGGGTATGTGTATTCCCAATTAATTTCTATGGACATTTGTCCTGTTGGTTCAAACATATTTGCACGTACGTTGATGCATGTGCCCTGTTCACATATCCAAACCTGATGTCCTGTTGCCATCAATCAACCCTGCATGCTGTTTGATTGTGTACTGTTGTTCAAAATATGCATGTGTTATGCTTGCTGTTCAATGTTTGGAATTCATGGGTGTTTAGTTAATGGGAATACTGATGCATGCTGTTACAACTAATCTTGAATGGTATTGTTTGTTACTAACCCAAAATGTCATAAAATATTGCTAAACATAGGACAACAGGGAAGGCGGGTTCCAGCGGACCCACCTCTCCCACCTCAGCTGGCGAGTGCATCTGGCACTAGTGCCCAGGCTGGAACCTCCTCCGGTGGCCCTGTGCCACCTTTGGGTGGAAGTGCTGCAGGGGATGGGGTTTGTCCCCCCTCTGCAACCATGGCCGGAGGAGACCGTCCACTCACCCTCCAAAGTGTCCGGTCTGTGGTGCGTAGCGAGATCAGGCATTCTGTGCTTGAACCCCTATGCCAGCTTGAGGCTCGGGTGGTGCAATTCACGGGTGTGCCTGCTGCCCGTCCTACACAGCCCCCAGCACAGCCCCGTCCTGGGCTGTGAAGGTGCAGTGGCAACTGCCCATGGATGGAGATCTCAGTTCCACTGTTGCCATCTGTGGGCTCATGGGCTCGCGATATCCAAACATCCGTCCCCGTCAATTGTGTTTCCCACCCACATGTGTCATACTCCACCCCTGTATGCATCTTGTTTGTCTTGTCTGTTAACCTCCCCTACCTACCTCCCCAAATATACCTGCTTCCTGTACTTCACATTCCACTCTCACCTGAAAAAAAAATAAAAAAAGGGCACTCTGTTCCCGCAAAAAAATTACGCCCCATACATAGCTGCCCATTTTGCAGACATGTCTGCTGGAACTGTGAACTGGTAATTACAATTGGCTGTACAACATATTTTTTGTTGTCCTCACCCCTCTCTCAGGGGTGGAAGGTTTCAAATTTCCCACCAAATTACACACATATGCACAGCTGTTGCTGATAAAGAAATGGGCAGCTATGGACCTTTCCTACATCCTTCCTGCAAATCCCGAGCTTGTTTTCCTACTGTCCTACCCACTTTGTGCCCCCTTTTTCACCACTTTCCTATCTCCCCATTTTCTTTCAAAGAAATTAGCGTGGGTGTGCGCAAGAGTAAGCACTTTTAAGCAGTTGAAAGTGGCTGTGCGCTTGTGTGCGCTTAGCTAAGCATGTGTGCGCGAAGCTAAGCGACAGTACGTATGCCTGAGCTCCGTGCAAACCAGCGCTAACCCGCTTACAACTGCTTAAAAGTGCCTTAGTCACTCTGAATGACAAGGACTGTAGTCTGCTCAGCAGCAAAATAAAATTCCTCTGTCAGTCTCGAACCCAGGACCTTGGAAATACTAGTCTGCATGACTTACCACTAAGCCATGCCTGATATACAAGAACTTTGTGCTGAAAGCAATATATCATGAAATATTAGGACTGAATGTAAAGGGAATATAGGAAGGTTATTACACAAAGCTTTTCTTGTATCTTTACTGGCAATTCTTGTGGATTTGTATAACATTAGTGTGAGAAGAGAAACAGCCATGCTAGTCGGTAGCTAGTAGGTAATAATGTGACAGTAGCACCTTGCAAACCACACACACTATCAGAGCAGGATAAACACTGCCATATTTGAATAGGTAAGAGGCCAGACCTCGCAACTGTGACTGATTTACAAGGATGTCCCTGATTTGAAAACAAATGTTAACTGTGCCCCACTGACTCCCTGTGAAATGTACTAACAGTAGGCAGAAAGGTGTTTTATCCCACGTAATGGTAACTGTCAATTACTGAAAGTATGCATTACTTGCATGTCAGAAATGGTGTAGTAATACATATGCTCAAAATACCCCACAGTCACAACTGCAGAATATCTGAAATATATCACGGGTGTATCCCACTGATATGTACCATTCCCTGAGGCTGATAAAAGATACACCTGAGAGTATCTGAGGCCTGCAAGTGTCACAAACTCACAGGCATATCATTCTGTCTGCTGTCACACACTCTGTGAATAGCTGTAGAATAGCTTCCACAATCACACCCGCATGTAGGTGTACAACCCACAAATATCAAAGGATGTAGCCAACTAATAAAATAAGGACAGTATAGCAGTTTACAAGTGCTGCATGTGCCTGCCATCCATAACTGTTAGTACAAAGTACAAGGCCCCACTACTGCTCAGCAGCAAAATAAAATACCCTTGTAGATGTCAAGCCCTACACCTTGGCCAGACCAGACTGCATGCAGTACCACCAAACCACACCAAACATATAAGGAATTGCAGCCGAAAGAAATATAGCAAGCATTACAAGGAGTGAATGTAAATGGAAAATAGGAAAGCCATAGCAACACATTCCAGTAAAGACACCTAGCAGGCATTCAAGGAGTGAATGTAAAGGCCAAATAGTGAAGCCATAGCAACAAACTGAAAGAGCCACTGCTGTATACCAGTTACTCCACAAGTCCCACAGGAAAGCACATACTCCCATTTAAACAGTATTAGTATTATTAGGTGTCAGTTAACATACACACTGAGAAGAAAGAACTGGAGGAAGCAATAGTCAGGTTTCAGTACAACATGCATTTCAGTGCCTACAACACAGCCTGAAATATGAGAGACATACCAACCTTTACACTCACAGAACAGTGTCCACAGCATACCAGCATGGTCCCCACCTTGAAAATCTGAAAGGGCTACGCTACCTAACCTAACATTTTATAGCACTGTCCTGAAATCACAGTGAGAACTGCAATTACCACACAGCAGGCTGCATGCAATTAGTAAATGCTGGCTAACAATTGGTGCAGAGGCCATCACATGCACATGTGCATATACCGACAAAAGCAGCCTGTGCTCCCAGTTCACACATGCAATACTTTCATTGCAACATCCGGAGGGAGAGACAGAGAGAGAGAGAGAGAGAGAGAGACAAAGAGACAAAGAGACAAAGAGACAGAGAGAGGCACCAAAAAAAAAAAAAAAACAATAAAAACCAGCAAGCTAAATAGCAGCAGGCCACCAAGCAGCAAGCCATCACAAACAGCAGTGACAAACAAAGGTAATGTAAACTAATAATCTAATAGTCTACATACTGTGAACCGTCCATATGTGTTAGCAGTCTGTATCTATATATATATATATATGAAGATGTGCATAGGGCAGGGGACATACTGCAACTGTTACTGAAGGCTGGACATACATATGTATTTGAAGGTTGCTATGTGCACATATCAATGTAGGTTGTAGTGCAACGTACAATGTAGGTTGTACAGTAATGGATGTTTAGCAGTATGTTAGTGTGTGTATTCGTATTTGTAAATAAAAAAGTATATATATATTATATGTATATGTATGTATATTTATATATGTATATATATATATATATATATATATAATATGCATATATGTGTACATAGATAGAGAGGGATGTATAAATAGATAGACATATATAGATAGATAGAATATGTATATACATATATATGTAATAGACACATACATATATAGATATATACAGATACATACACATATACAGACAGATATGAATGTCTAGAGATATGTATGTATATGAATATCCCCCCCTCTCTCTCTCTCTCTATATATATATATATATATATATATATATATATATATATATACACATATATATATATATATATATATATATATATATGTATATATATATACATATATACTGAGAGAGGCACATGTGTGCAGATGTAATGCAACAGGTGCCTGGTGACAAAGGCATGGACTGAACACCATTGAGGATACTGGAGTACCATACCCCATTCCAAAACACTTACACCACTAACCACCACATAGGTGGTTGCCTGCCTACTACTGGATGTGTCAGGAGGGAACATGGGAAACAAGTGTACAATAGCCTCCCCTTTGATATTCACAGTGGCACACTAGTCTTGTAATTCCTGTACATGGTACGTGTCAGCACAAATGGTGTGTCACCTAGGGAAATGTAGGTCACTGTACCCCTCTACACCTCACAATGTCCTACACGGTATGTACCTCCCATGACAACTACAGAAAGGGAGAAGGACACAGTCATACCTAACAAACAGTGATAATGCCCTCAAACACATTACCTATGCAGAGTGACTGACAAAACCACAGATAGAGTGCCTGTCATACTACCTACACAGAGGTTACCACTGCTGGATATACATAGTTAAGTCACACCCATAACAGTTGTCCAACAACCATGGTAACACCTCACAATATCCCCAGCCTAAATGACCTATGTTTGTCATCCTTGGCACCGCAGTAAAGAGCACATGGTGGAGGTACAGGTTCCTACCCACAAATAAGCCATACCCTGGAGTAAACCACCCAGCATTAAGAAGCAAGGCTCTTCATTAGTAGATGTCAGACATACCCCTGTTGAATGTTATGCAGATAGGTAATATGCCATATGAGTCACCCTGTGTAACTGTTTGACAGGAGCAAGTACAATCACATTACATGTGTCCCAAGGGGCAGGGTAGCATAACAGTATGCTGCTGTAGGTCCAGGGCCAATAGCATACTACCTACCTATGACACAATGCACACACACATGTACTCATTGCAATACCAACTATGTGAGGTGGAATGAGTGTGCCACTGACTGTGTGCAAGGTCTGTAATGGTGTGATTGCTCAGCATGACTTTGTGTCTGTCATGGTAGTGTGTGTCCTTGGTGTGAGGCCAGAGAAAGATGTGTCAGGTATTGGGATACAAACATACTACATTGCCATATGTTGTGCTGTGGTTCCCTCTATGTGACTGCGGTGTAGGTAGGGGTATGGCCACAAAGACTAGGGTGCATTACCATTCACATTTTTACTGTGCACTGCATGCATTGCATGGGTTGACAATGTTCCCCATCCATTACCTTGATACAAACCCCCAGTGTGAGGTTGTGCATTGGACCTCAAACAGTGTGCCGACTGCTGGTGTATACTAGTTTGTTGTATGGAGTGTGCCAGGCACTGTCACACAGTTGTTGGCTGAGCACTGATATGTGGTCATTTACATGTGTATCCCCCAATAGACAAACAGATGCTATATATGGCAGTTCAGTGATATCACTACAGTAGAGTATTATGTGTGCCATATCACTTGCTCACATATTTTTCTTTCCCTTCCAGGGCGATGGTGCACCAGTGCAACCCCACATACTCTGCTGCAGAGGAAGAGGAGATACACCAGAGCCTGGTGCGGGATTTTGCCACACTCTTTTCCCACACCAGCCATAACCAGCAGGAGAGGGCTGCACTGTGGCAAGACCTTGTCCGTCGGGTAAATGACATAGGCATGCATAACCGGACATATGAGCAGGTACGCCATCACTGCAGTGATTTAATTAGAAATGTCCATCAGCGTGCATCTGATATCCACAGGCAACAGCTTGCCACAGGTGGTGGGGTGGCTATACATCCCCCCTCACCAGACTGGAGGGGCTCCTCCTAAGTGTTGTGGCTCCAGCCTAACAACAACAACATCTGCAGACATGTGTAATGATGGAGGCTAGAGCCACCCAGCATGTGGACTTGGAGTGTGCAGGTAACATGCCATATCTATAGCTGACTGTTCTCTACACTGGTAGTTTATGCATGTGTGAGGTGTGTACTGTGTTTGTAGCTGTTATCCTGGTAATTATTGTGCAAGAGTGATATTCTCAATATCAGCAGTAGACCTGTGAAAGCCAACTGTTGTACTACTGAACTGTTTCATACTCACAGTATTAATGGCACAGTTGTGCCCACTGACAATAAATGTCTTATTTGTGCAGGTCCCTCTGCTGTAACAGCAAGGCAGCCAATCCATGCTGGTGAGTGTGTAATAACAATACTTTTAATACTAATGATAATAATAGTAATAATACCCTCAAACAGTATTGCTATGTGTTTGATTGCAGGTGTGTTTGTGTCTGTGTGTTTGTATCTCATGTACTGAGGAGTGTGCATGTGTGCATGTGCCCATGTGTGCATGTGTGCATGTGCCCATGTGCACATGTGTGCATGTGCCCATGTGCGCATGTGTGCATGTGTGCATGTGCCCGTGTTCATCTGTGGTAACATTGTGTACACATTGTAAACTGTGTTTCCTGTCTTCCTCTCACAGGTTCTGGTGTTGCTCTGGTGGTGTGCAGCAGGGAACCTGAATCGACTGCTGGGGATAGTGATAATGATGAAACATGTGTAATGGCACAGGGAGGTGTGCCAGGGTCCATTGTTGGTCAGCCAATTGACAGTACACAGCAGTCAACCCCATCAATGTGCACAGTCATCCTGCCAATACATCCATTGTCACCAATGTCCTTAGGTGATGGACAGCATACAGTGGTCATTGACCAGGGTAATGTGGTATCAGTGGCACATGCATCCCCTCACAGCAGCCATGGCCAGAGTCCTGACATGATACCACACAGGCAGATGTCCAGGGGTTCTCGTGGGAGCATCCGTGGTCATACTGCCCCTGTCAGACATGCCCACAGAGGTCTTTCAACCTCAGCTATGTTCTGGGCTGTAATGCAGGCACAGGCACGTATGGAACGGTACACCAGACAGGGTCTGAGGGAGCTGAGAGCACATCGCACTGCTATGAATGACACTATGCGTGACGTTGCGGCTGCCATCCATAATTTCACTGAGGTCATTGACAGACGTTGGGGGGACACATTAGATCTGTTCCACAACTACATGTCCATGAGCCAGGGCAATGCAGGATGGTTGAGGCATCGACGTGGACGTATGCCAGCAACATCAGCAGCTGGCAGTCGTCGTGGATGACAACAAACCCGCGGCCGCTCCCATAGTGCCAGTACCAGCCCCAGCAATGCTGGGTCTGTGCTGTCATCAGACCGCCCTAGGAGACCATGTGCACGTGGCTCTGGACAGTCCCAGCAGGAACATGTCTCCAGTCATCAACCAACTGCTTCTGATGACAGTACCCAGTCTGGCTTAGTACCTGATACTGTCCGTAGCACCCCTGCCAGGCACAGGTACCATGTCCGTGGCCAGAGACAGTGATCTGTATGACCTGGCAGGTACAGTCTGTGGCTGTCCACAAACACCCGTATATGGCAGCCACGAGGTGGAACTGTGTGCATGCATACACACATGCATAATGCTAACACCTAGGGCTAACACATACACGCACACACCGCATCAACATTGCCCCATCTTGTACTGTTGTCCCTCACTAACACACACACATACATGTCGATTGGTTGTATCAGTGGCAGACTCAGGCATACCAAGTACACACCCTGTGCATATGATGAAACTGTGCCACCTCCTGCAATCTGTAACATTGATGCAGGAACAGGTTAACATGGTGCTGATGCACAGGGTGACTACATAGAAGTGTAGTAATATCATGTTGTCAACAGTACAGTGTAATGATATCATTGTGGGTATATCCCAGCATGCCTGATGCATTAACAGTATGATTGTCATTGTATTGTTGGGTACACCACTATTAACTACCATAGTGTAATGTCTGCACATCTTTGCATTCTGGTGGTAAGACTGAAAACAGAAGGCCACCTACATAGGTAGCACAGGGGATAAGAAAATGGAAGTAATGATAGTGAATGACGGACATGTAAACCGCAAGATGCATGCAGTCCAAACTCTACTCTGCATGGAGAATGTTGATATCTGTGTAGTAATAGACAACAGGTTCAAGACTCCCAAGAGCACCCTAGCACTACCAGGTTACACCTCATACCATGCTTGACAGCCCCAAAACACAGAACTAACTATGACAGGAGGGTGAGTCTCATTAAATGTCAAGGATACTGTGGTGGCAGGACAGGTAGCTTACATCCTTCTAAGTTGGGAACTGCTGATCGAGGGCTCAGTGTCTGTTATTCTAAATGTGTATTAGTTCTGGTTTAAGCACTTGGGCTTCAGGCCTGTTATTTTACATTACGAAGGTTCATGGTCTGCACTCTTGTGGGAGGAGAGGCTGGACTCTGCCCGTCTGAGCATGGAATTTCTGGCTAAAGGCTTATAGTGCCTGCATATTTGAACTGTTTCTTACTGAAATTGGTACACCTTGTTTGCTGTAGCATAGACTAGATCCAGGCCTGCTGAATGTAGCTTTGTTTGTATGCTTGTTTGCTTGTTATTTCCCTGAAACACTAATTCCACCTGAAACGCAGCGTTTCAGCGCTTCTTTGGATCCCTAGTGACATCTGCATTGCTTACAGCACTTATTTCCTTGTTTCACTTGAAAGAAAGTTACTGTTTGTCATTTTTGCATTTAAGTTACCTGTAACACATTGCATTTGAGTTACCTTGCACTTGCTCACTAAAGCATTTATATATGCCAGCACTAACAAATTAAAAGCACTACACCCTCACAAACTCACCTTGAGTACCTTGTTCCCCATTGGCCCTTTTTGTTGTCAATTATAAAGGAATTCCCAATACTATTCTAGCATGTCCAAAGGTCAGTTGTCAATCTCCTCACTGGTCCAGCTGGTGAATCTGGGAATCTTGAGGCAATGTTACAACTGCCTCATGTACACAGACAACCCTCTCCTCCCCCCAACAAATTCCAACACATGTGAGAGATGCAACCATATAGCCAAACTGGAGGCTAAGCTCTCTCAACTGAGAACTGGCGAAACCTGTCAGGAGGAGAAGGAAACCACAGTCACTCCAATTCCAGTCTCACATAGACCTACCACGACAGCAATCCAAACACATAAACACACAAAAACATACTCGGAGTCTCTAAATAAAAATCTGCCTAAGCAGCAGAGATCTCCAAAGCAGACACCCAAGCAACCGCTACCCCAGAACAGACCACGTGCAACACATAGCTCACAAAGCCAGTGTGCCGAACAGTCACAGCCCTTAAGGCTAAACAACACACCTGATACACTTGTAATAGGTGACTCTATCGTCAGGCACACTAACGTCCCGCTCACCAGGCTGAACAAGGAGAAGGTCACGGTGAGATGCCTGCCGGGCGCTATGATCCGCCACATAACACAAGCACACAGGTCACTCCAAGGCAAGTACAAATATGACTCAGTCATTGTCCATGCCAGTGTGAATGACCTAAGACGTACATCCCTGGACTACATGATAAGAGACATAGAGGAGCTCTCTGAGCATGTGGCCCAGGCTGGTATGACCCTGACCTTTGTGTAGCATCTTACCCTCACCAAGAATGATGCCACAATATGAAGACAAGATGATCAATTTCAACAATTGGCTTAAGTTTTGGTGTCATTCAAAGGGGATCCAATGCCTGTCAGCCTGGGATGACATGCTCGACAAGCCACGATGCTTTGCTAGGGACGGCTTGCATCTGTCACCCCTGGGCTTTCGGATATTGGCAAAGGCTCTTGCTACCCCCATAGTGCATTTTTTAGGCAAGGCTCAAAAGACAAACCCACCTCCATAGGTATCACAAGGGATAGGAAACTAATAGTAATGCTACTCAACGCCAGCAGTGTACCCCTCAAGATGCATGCACTGGAAACTGTCCTTAGCATGGAGAACATCAATATCTGTGCAGTAACAGAATCCTGGTTCAAGTCTCCCGAGAGCAGCCAAGCACTGCCAGGTTATACCTCATACCATGCTTGTCGGCCCCAAAACTTGCACCGAACCAGAACAGGAGGAGGAGTATCAATATTCGTCAAAGATACACACACCTCCAGGTTGGTGGCACAGCACGAAGCATCAGAGACTATCCATTTGCAACTAACAGTGGGTAAAACTGCCTTCCAGTTTATAGCCTGGCACACACCAACCTCCCAAACCCAGGAACCCCACTTGGCCTTCCTGAGAACACTGGAAATATGAAGGTCTCTCCAAACACCATTATATTGGTGGACTTCAACTACCCAAACATAGACTGGGAGCATTACTCTAGCTCCAACACCCTAGCTCAAAGGTTCCTAGCATTTATACACTCAAATACTATGGAACAACTTGTTACCACTCCCACAAGAGGGGGAAACATACAGGACCTGATCATCACCAACAATGGGACTCTATGCTCCAGACCAGCAGTGTACCCCTCACTGGTAAGATCAGACCATAAACTAATCTCACTGGATATTCACATCCCAACCCCACCCCCTGCCCACAAAACCACAGTGTAAAACTTCTCTACAGCAAATTCCACACCCCTCAAAACCAAAGTGGAATCCTTCAAAGCCCCCGGGTCTGTGGAAAATATGGCCCAGACCACAGAATCCTTTATAAACGCATTCTATGAACACCTTCAGGAATGCATGGATCATGCAATCGCAAACAAAAACAAAACCCAATCCTCCAAAGGCAGATGTCCTGTCTGGTGGACCACAGCCATAAACAAACTATACAATATAAGGAGGAAGCTACTACATGATAGAGCAAAATCCCAAAAAGGGGAGGCATCTCTGTTCAGTGTTAGCAAAATACTACGGGCACTCATAAAATCGTCTAAGGCCAGCTTCGAGAGAAGAAATGCACAGGACACTAAGGATAATCACAAGGCTTTCTTTAGTTATGTTAGGAACCTGGGTGGGAATTCCCAGATATGCTCAGAATTAGTCCAAAATGACAAAAAACTACACAGAACCCACAGACATTGCCAACATCCTAGCTGACTGGTTCAGCGCAAATTTCCCCCCCCCCTCCCCACCAGAAGGGCAAATATCTATCCCAGCAGAGTGCTGCCCCCCTGACATCTCAGATGCTCAGGTAAGAGCCACACTCTCCAAAGCAAATAACACAGCATCAATGGGACCAGACGGTGTCCCGGGCTGCGTCCTACATGAACTCCAAGATGAGCTAAACCCAAACATAAAACTACTGTTCAATCTCAGCCTTACCACAGGATATGTACCCAAAGAGTGGCGTACAGCAACAGTGGTCCCTCTACACAAAGGTGGTGCCTCAACAGATCCTGTAAACTATCGCCCCATAAGCCTGACTAGCTTGGTCTGCAAAGCTATGGAAAGGATCATCATGGACCTCATATATACAGATATTGTGGACCTACAGACACTGGATCCTACCCAGTTTGGCTTTAAGGGCAGATCCTGCCTCTTAAACCTGGTTGATTTCTTTGAAACAGTCACCAAGGCCATTGACAAGGGGAAGGTGGTCCACACAGCCTACCTGGACCTCGCAAAAGCCTTCGATACAATACCCCACTCGGGCATTATAGATAAGCTCACCAGCTTAAATATAAACCCCTATGTCACTAGATAGGTTGCAAACTGGCTCAAGGACAGAACCCACATGGTTAGAATTGCTGGAGCCATGTCAGACTCCAAACCAGTTACAAGTGGCATCCCACAAGGCTCAGTCCTGGGACCTCTCCTGTTCAGTATATATTTCTCGGAGGTACAGGCCAACACGGACGGACTGTGGCTGACCAAGTTCATGGATGACTGCAAACTGGGTGCTATAATTGACTCTCCAGCCGACACAACCATCTTCCAAAAGGGCCTCATAGAAACAGACAACTGGTGCCAGAGCCATGGCCTCAAGCTAAATGCCACAAAGTGTATAGTCATCCCCTTTGGCAAACACAAAGTGGCCACAAATGACCACATAGGTGGTAATACATTACGTACGGAAGAAGTAATTATGGACATGGGGACCGAAGTTGATAGCAATCTCTCATTTGACGACCACGTGGCCAAAGTGGTTGGAAAACATTTTATATAGCCCACCTAATCATGACAGGATTCACATCTATATCAGGGGAGGTCATTGTGCCTCTTTACTCATCCCTCATCAGGACCATAATTGAGCACAATGCCCCTTTTGGGATTTACCTTACCAGACACCTGCAGCAACTGGAAAGACCACAAAAGTACCTCACCAAGAGGATCAAAGGGCTCAAACAGATGCCATATGCTGCCCGGTTAACATAACTCCATACTCAGTGGCATACCGCCTGCTCAGAGGCAATCTGTGCTAGACGTATAATGCCATGTCCAACCCGGAAGTAATGGACATGCTGCACCTCAGAAAATCAAAATCCCATCGAGCTACACGCTCAAGAGACTTGAACCTCAGCACTGACATCAATAGGACATGCTGGAGGGACAGATTCATAACCCAGAGGCTCCCTTCACTCTGGAATAAAATCCCAGTCCAGGTTAGGCAGAGTCCCTCATTGACGCTATTCAAGAGGAATCATGATGAGTGGATGGGGGATCGTAGGTGTACCCCGGGTATCACTTCTGTGTCAATGTTAGACAGTGGCACAGTATACTAACCTCAGAAAAGGGCATAGCAACATTAATCTAAAATGGGTGGCGAAAGCCAAACACACTCTGACTTGGCTTATAAATGCCCTAGGGCAGATAGCCTAGTATGAACCTATGAAGCTATGAACCTATACCCACACCCCCAGGTTGTTGCCACAGTGTGACGCATCACAGACTATCCACATGCAACTAACAGTGGGTTAAACTGACTTCCAGTTCATAGCCTGCTACAGACCACCCTCCTAAACCCAGGTAGCCCACTTGGCCTACTTAAGAATACATGAATATGTGCAGGTTTCTGCAAACAACAGTATATTGGGCAGCTTCATTTACCCACACATAGACTGGGAGCATTACTGTAGCTCCAACACCCTAGGTGAAAGGTTCCTAGAATCCATACACTCAATTGCTATGGAACAACTTGTTACCACTCCCTCAAGAGGGGAAAACATGCTGCACCTGATCATCACCAACATGTGGACTATATGCTCCAGACCAGAAGTGTATCCCTCGCTGGTAAGATGACACCATAGACTACTCTCACTGTATATTCACATACCAACCTCAGCCTCTGCACAGAAAACCACAGTCAAAAAGTTGTGTAATGCAAATTCCATGTATTCACATGAGGCAGGCTTCACACATGGGAACTAGTTAAGGTCACAGGTACATATGTCTATGTGGCACACACATACCTCATGTGTGCATTGACATTACTGATATAATCTATGTCATACAATATTAAGAGCAACACCCCACACAGATGGACAAACTTGACAAAAGCACACATGGCATTTGCAGGATTCAAACCCCTACCTAAGTTATGACACTTGAAAGAGACGCATTAGCAGAGCATGTTATTCGCATTAATGGAAGATTTCCCTTCTCCTGCTATACTTATAGGGTGCTGACATCATCAGTGTTTAGAAAGAGGAATGTGCATCATGTAGTGTGTTCTTCTAGTTGCCAAAAGGGACATTTCTTTCACACATACTAACATCCCCCTCCCCAATCACACACAGCGCAGTTGCAGGATTCAAACCCTTACCTAACTATATTATGATACTTGAGAGAGACGCATGAGCAGAGCATGCTATTCAAATTACTGGGTATCATTTTTTCTCCTGCAGTATTTATAGGGTGCTGACATCATTATTTATAAAGAGGTATGTACATCTATTACTATCTGTCAGTTAGGGGGATAGCATATATATGCATTAACAGCCGCCTACGTCAGGGTCACATATGCACATCAGCACTGCCAGGTTATGTTTTATACCATGCTTCGTGACCACAGGACCTGTAACACACAACACAACCAGTTCAGACCACCCCTCCCATATCCAGGAACCACACTTTGCTTCCCTGGGCACAGTGTAGGATATGAAGGTGTTCACATACACCATTACAGTGGTTAATTTCAGGTACAGGTATATTGAGTGGAAGAACTACTCAGGCCTCAACAACATCACCCTACAGCCACTACAATTTGTGAATCCATGTGCTATGGTAGGACCACTCACCACAGCCACAAGGGGGAATACATATTGGACCTGACCATCTGCAACATGGGGACTCTATGTTCCACACCAGAGGTAGACCACCATTGTTAATATCTGACCATACCCAACTTTCCCTGGACATCCATATCCCATCCCCACCCCCAGGCAAGGAAGTCACTGCAAACAAAGTATTTATCAAAAGCAGACTTTGCACTTGTGAAGACTGGGGTGGAAGACTTCAAAGGACCCATGCTGGGGGATTATACAGGACACTCTGCATAATCCTTGACAATTGCATTCCATGAGCATCTGGAAGGTTTGCATTGATCATGCTATCCCAAATAAACCCAAGACTCCTCCACAACAGGAGACCTGTCTGGTGTACACCAGCCATATATAAGCTGTACAACAGAAGGAGGGAGCTAATACATTACAGAGCAATATCCCACAGAGGGAGGACGTCTCTGAATAGTATTGGCATGACACTTCAATCCCTCAAAATCATCACGTCAAAGTGTTGACAGTGAAATTGTCCAGACACTGCAGATAAGGCTTCCCTCAGTCTGTAATTGATGCCCAATTACTGTTATAAGTTCTCGCCAACCCTCTTCCAGCAAACACCAGCCACATGGATGTGACATTGCAAATTCAACCCCTGGGATCTCCACTGTGTCCCTGCTTGACGGAGGCACAGCACACTAGCCTTAAATGGTGCCTTCTGTGACCTACTTTACAGAGGCACAGTAGCCTACTGTACTGGGGAGGCAGACGCCAAACACATTCTGGCTAAGCTTGTATTCCCTAGGGCAAACAGCCTAGTATTGACCTCTACACCCATATGTTTAATTTTCAGATGCACAATATTTGTTGCTGATAAACTGTTTGCAGGTCTTTATTGCCATAGCTTTCCCTGTTTCTATGAACAACTTGTGTATCTGTGGAAGATGTTTGAATATGAGAGGGATCCACTATTTAACTTATGTCTCTGTAGTCATTTAACTGTGTGCACTGGGCAGATTGCTGTATTGTGGGAGTTTCCTGGATTAACACATACAAATACCAGATATGTGTGGCCAACTGCTAAACTGAGACATGGCCTAAGTGTGTGAGCATGCCCGGTTCAGGCTTTCCATGGCTTGTTGCCTGACATATGTCTCATTTATCAAAGTGTGCGAGCATGCCCAGTGTGAGCTTGCCATATGTTGAAATCTGCAGTCCACCACATTTGTGGTTGTGTGTGAACTTCAACAATATTTCACATTTATAGTTGTGTGTTGGGAGTCATGTTGTTTACTTACTGCCCAACCGCTTTGTGTCTGAACCCAACAGGGATTATACTGTGCCTGCAGGGTTTCCATGGGATAATTTGTATACAGTTGTCAACATCCTTTCATACTGACCAAACACTGTAATATCGTATAGTGTACTGGTTCAGTACTTTCACTGTGGTGGACAGTATCCTGGGTTTCAGTCCTATCACTGCTTTAAATATTCATAGTGAGCACACCAGACTGGTTAAGGGCCAGTTGTGCACATATGACCATGTTGCATTTTGTTCAGATATGGACTACTTAAACCAGGCTTGTCCAACATTGGTAGTGTATTCTGCAACTTGGGTGGACATTGACAAACACTAGCTATGTGCCCTAGGCCATTTCTAATGTTAGTCAGAGAGTGTGTTTGTCCTTCAACACACATTGTAACTGGAGTTTGCCATGACATATTTCAAGGTTAGTATACTGTGCCTCTGTGTACCCGTGACATAACAGTGATACCCAGGGTAAACCTACCATCTCCCATCCACTCATCAAGATTCCTTTTGAGGAGAGTCAATGAGGGACTCTCTGGCTAACCTGTACTGGGAGTTTACTCAAGAGTGGAGGGAGCTTCTGGGTTATGGATCAATCACTACAGCATGTCCTATTTATGTCAGTGCTGGGGTTCAGGTCTCTCATGTGCATAGCTCACTGGCATTCAGATTTTACAAGGTGCAGCATGTTCATTGATTCCAGCTTGGACATGGCTTTATACATCAGGCACAGATTGCCTCTGGGCAGGCAGTATGGCACTGTGTGGAGCTGCAGTTTGTTTAATCAGGCAACACATGGCATCTGTTCGAGCTCTTTGATCCTCCAGGTGAGGTACTTTTGGGGTCTTTCCAGTTGCTGGAGGTGTCTGCTGAGGTACATCCCACAGGGGCCATTGTACTCAATTGTGAGGCTGATGAAGGATGACTGAAGAGGCACGATGACCTCCCCTGATCTAGATGTGACTACCTTCATGATCAGGTGGGTATATGGTATGTTTCTGTAACCACTACAGCCACATGGTTGTCAAATGCAAGATATCTATCAACTTGTGTCCCCAGGTCTCTTATTACTTCTAAAGTACTTAATGGGTTAACACCTACGTGGTAATTGGTGGGCACTTACTGTTTATCCACAGGGGATGACTATACACTTTTCTGCATTTAGCTTGATGACATGGCTCTGGCACCAGTTGTCTGTTTCTATGTGGCCCTTTTATAGGATGCTTGTGTCAGCTGGAGGGTCAGATATGGTGCCCAGTTTGTAGTCCTCTGCAAACTTGTTCAGACACAGTCCTTCCATGTTGGCATGTACCTATGGGAAATATATACCAAACAAGGGAGGTCCCAGGACCGAGCCTTGTTGGATGCCAGTTGTAGCTGGTTTGTAGTTTGACATGGCTGCAGCATTTCTGACCATGTCAGTTCTGTCCTTGGGCTGGTTTGCAACACATCTACTGACATAGGGGGTTAAATTTAAGCTGGTGAGCTTATCTATAATGAACACGTGGGGTATTGTATGGAAGGCTTTTGCAAGGTCCAGATAGGCTGTGTGGACCACATTCCCCTCATCAATGGCCTTGATGACTGTTTCAAATGAGTCAAACATGTTTAAGGGGCAGGATCTGCCCTTAAGAAAGCCACGCTGGGTAGGGTCCAGTGTCTGTAGGTCCCCAATATCTTTATTTCTGAGGTCCATGATGATCCTTTCCATAGCTTTGCAGACCAAGCTTGTCAGGATTCTGGGGTGATAGTTTGCAGTATCCATTCAGGAACCAGCTTTGTGGAGAGGGACCACTGTTGCTGTACACTGCTCTTTGGGTACATATCCTGTGGTAAGGCTGAAATTGAGCAGTAGTGTTATTTGGCATTCCATTCTTCTTGGAGTTCATGTTGGACACATCCCAGGACACCATCTCGTACCATTGATGCAGTGTGTTTTGCTTTGAAGATGCTGGCTGTTACCTCAGCATCTGCAATGTCAGGGGGCCAGCACTCTGCTGGGATAGATATTTGGTATTTTAGTGGGGGGGGGGGTTTGCACTGAACCTGTCAGGTTAGATGTTGGCAATGTGTGTGGGTTTGGTGTATTATTTGTAATATTTGAGTAATTCAGAGCATATCTGTGAATTCCCACCAAGGTTCCTACCATCAGTTAAGAAAGTCTTGTGATTATCCTTAGTGTCCTGTACGATTTGTATCTTCATAGGTTCATAGGTTCATACTAGGCTATCTGCCCTAGGGCATTTATAAGCCTAGCCAGAGTGTGTGTGGCTTTCGCCACCCCTTGCTATGTGAATATTATGCCCATTTAGGGTTTACTTTACTGTGCCTCTGTCTAGATGTGATACAGTGATGACCCCCAGTGTAAATCTACGATCTCCCATCCACTCATCAAGATTCCTGTTGAAGAGAGTCAGTGAGGGGCTCTGCCTAACATAGACTGGGATTCTGTTCCAGAGTGTAGGGAGCCTCTGGGTTATGAATCTGTCCCTCCAGCACATCCTATTTATGTATGTGTTGAGGTTGAAATCTCTCACGGCTCTGATGGATTTGGATTTTCTGAGGTGGAGCATGTCCATTAATTCTGGATTGGACATGGCCTTGTACATCGGGCATACATCGCCTCTGCGTAGGCAGTATCTGACTGCATACAGCTGGGGTGTCTTCAGCCGGGCAGCATATGACAAATGTTTGAGACCCTTTATCCTCTTGGTGAGGTACTTTTGAGGTCTTTCTAACTGCTGCAGGTGTCGGGTAAGGTACATCCCAAATGGGGCATTCTACTCAATTATGGGCCTGATAAGAGAAGAGTATAGGGGCACAATGACCTCTCTTGATGTAGATGTGAATCCTTTCATGATAAGGTGGCCAATATAGAAGGTCTTCCTAGCCACCTTGGCAATGTGAGTGTCACATGAGAGGTTACTGTCCACTTGTGTCCCTAGGTCCCTGATTACTTCTTCCGTACGTAATGGATTACCACCTATGTGGTAATTTGTGAGTACCTTGTTTGGTATTTGGAGAGACATTCATACTCTCCAGTGTCTTCAGGAAGGCTGAGTGGGGTTCCTGGATTTGAGAGGGTGGTCTGTAGCATGCTACAAAATGTACAGCAGTTTTGCCTATGGTTAGTTGCACATGGATGGTCTCCGATGCTTCGTGCATTGTCAGTAACCTGGAGGTGTGGGTATCTTTGCTGGATATGGATACTCCCCCTCCTTTTGTGGTTTGGTCCAGGTTTTGGAGCCGAACAGCATGATATGAGGTATAACCTGGTAGTGCTGGGGTGCTCTCAGGAGCCTTGATGCAGGTTTCCGTCACTGCACAGACATCAATGTTCTCCATACTGGGGAGGGCCTCGAGAGCGTGCATCTTGAGGTTTAGACTTCTGGCGTTGAGCAGCATTACCCTTATGTTTTTTCCACTTATGTTTTCTAGGGAGGTGGGTTTGTCTTTTCAGCCTTGCCTACAAAAGGCACTATGGAGGTGGCAAGAGCCTTAGCCAATATCCAGACGCCCAGGGGTGACAGGTGCAAGCCATCCCTGGCAAAGCAGCGTGGCTTGTCAAGCATGTCATCCCAAGCAGACAGACATTGGATCCCCTTGGAATGACACCAGTAATTGAGCCAATTGTTAAAGCTGATCATTCTGTGTTTGTACTGTGGCATCATTCTTGGTGAGGGTAGGATGCTGCTCAGGGTCAGGGTCATACCGGCTTGGGCTACATAATCGGAGAGCCCCTCTATGTCTCTTTTCATGTAGTCCAGGGAGGTACGTCTCAGGTCATTCACACCAGCATGGACAATGACTGAGTCATATTTGTACTTGCTTTGGAGTGACCTGTGTGCTTGTGTTATGTGGCGGATTGTAGCAGCCTACAGGTGGCTTACTGTACCCTTTTCCTTGTTCAGTCTGGTGAGCGGGACATCAGTGTGTCTGACTATGGAGTCACCTATTACAAGTGTATCAGGCATGTTGTTTGTCCTTAAGGGCTGTGACTGTTTGGCACACCGACTTTGTGTACTATGTGTTGCATGTGCTATGTTTGGAGGTAGTGGGTGCTTGGGTGTCTGCTTTGGAGGCCTCTGTTGATTTGGTGGATTTTTAATTAGAGCCTCCAGGAATGTTTTTGTGTGTTTATGTCTTTGGTTTGCAGTTGTGATAGGTCTATGTGAGACTGGGTTTGTGGTGTGTGTGGTTATCTTCTCCTCCTGACTAGTTTTGACAGTACTGAGTTGAGAGAGCTCAGCCTCCAGTTTGGATAAATGGTTGCATCTCTCACATATATATGTATTTCTTGGGGGGAGGAGGGGGTTGTCTGTGTACATGGGGCAGGTGTAATATTGCCTCAAGATTCACAGATTCAACATGTTGTAGCTGTCCTTAGTGGATTTTATGTGTGGCCATATTTTATTGCCATAATACTGATCAGAGATTACTTCCCTTTTTGGGATTTGCTCTATCATGTAGTAGCTTCCTCCTTCTCTTGCATGGTTTGGTAATGGCTGGGGTCCGCCATGCCAGATGCCTGCGTGTATGGAATTGGGTCTTGGTTTTATTTGGGATTGCATAATCCATGCATTCCTGAAAATGTTCATACAATGCATTTATAAAGGGTTCTGTGGTGTGGCCCATATTTTCCACAGGCACAAGACCTTTAATGGATTCCACATCAGTTTGGAGGAGTGCAACATTTGCTTTACACATGTTTGTCACTGTGGTTTTCTGCCCAGGGACTGGGGTCAGGATGTGAATATCCAGTGTGATTACTCTATGGTCTGATCTTACCATTGAGGGATACACTTCTCATCTGGCCATAGAGTACCCATGTTGCTGATTATCACATCCAGTATGCTCTTGTGGGAGTGGTAAGTTGTTCCTGAGCATTTTGGTTTATGAATTCTAGGAACCTTTGGCCTAGGGTGTTGGAGCTAGAATAATGCTCCCAGTCTATGTTTGAGTATTTTCAGTCACCCAATATAATGTTGTTTGGACAGTTTGATATTTTCATGTGTTCCGACGTAGGCCAAGTGCAGTTTGTGGTGTTAGGAGGGTAGTCTGTAGCAGGCTACAAACTGGGAGGCAGTTTTAGCCACTGTTACTTGACCGTGGATAGTCCATGCTGCTTCTTGTTGTGGTACCAACATGGGGGTGTGGTTATCCTTGACAATTATTGCTAGCCACCCTCCTTTTGTAGTTTGTTCCATGTTTTGGGGCTGTAAAGCATGGTATGAGGTGTAACCTGGTAGTGTTAGGGTGCTCTTGTGAGCCTTGACACAGTTTTCTGTTACAGAACAGATATCAACATTCTCCATGCTGAAGGGAGTTTAGACTGCATGCATCTTGCAGTTTAGACTTCTGGCATTGGGTAGCATTACGTCTAGGTTCTTATCCCTTGTGATACCTATGGAGGTGGGTTTGTGTTTTGAGCCTTACCTATTCAAGGCACGGTGGGGGTGACAACAGCCTTTGCCAGTATCCCAAAGGCCAGGAGTGACAGGAGCACGCCATCCCTAGCAGGTGGAGCATCGTGTCTTGCTCAGCATGTCATCCCAGGCTGGCATGCATTGGATCCCCTTTGACTAACAGCAATACTTATGCCAATTATTGTAATTGATCATCTCATCTTCATATTGTGGCATCATGCTTGGTGAGGGTAGGATGTTAGTCAGGGTCATCAAGTTTGCATATACTACATGGTGTTACATTGCTTAACACATGGCAATCATGCCTCAGGTGATGCTGCAGGGCTGTCTATGTTGGATGCACATACTACACTCCCTGTACATGTTTGAAAGCAGGTTGTGTCAACTTAGGCATCCCTTTTACTATATGTGTGAGTCAGAGAAAGGTATCATTTCCAGGGTTCCTACTGAGCCAGTGTATGTGCTATGTGTTGCCGCTTTGCCAAGGCCAAGGCATACTGGGCATGCCTCCTTCTGCCTACTGGGGCAGGCTCAGGTTGTTCCTCCTCCGAGTCATGCTCTGCCTGTGATTGGCTTGGCAATGGTGGGGGGCTGTTTGGCCCAGCCCTATGCTGGTCCTGCTGCAGCTGTTTTCGCAGAATCATATTATGTAGCATAGCACATACCATGACAATTTGGGTACATGTAGTCGGTGAGTACTGCAAGGTTCCACCAGATGTGTCCAGGCACCGGAACCGTGACTTGAGCAGCCCAAACACATGCTCGATTACATTTTCTGTTTGTGTGTGTGCCTCATTATGGCGTTCTTGTTCAGGTGTGTGTGCATTTCTGATGGGTGTCATCAGTCACGGCTCCAGTGTGTAGCCAGCATCCCCCACTAAGTGACCATGTGGGATGTCCCCATTGGCAAATGTCTAGTACAGCTGCGTCAAATGCCAGATATGGGAATCATGGTAGCTTCCAGGGCAGCCAGCACACACATTCATTATTATGCCCTGGGCATCACACACGACCTGGCAGTTGATGGAGGGGAAGCCCTTGTGGTTAATGTAGGCCCTACCCTGCACACCAGCTGGTGCTTTGATGCGTATATGCGTGCAGTCTATTGCACCCACTACCTCAGGGTATTCCGCTATTTGCTGGAAGAGACGCATATTGCTGGCCAATACCTTACGGGAATTGGGGAAATATACATGATCACCGACATGTGCTGACATGGCATCCAGGAACTGGTGCAGTACCCTGGATGCTGATGCCTGTGATATCCCCATCATATCACCAGTTGGTCTCTGGAAGGTACCTGTTGCTAGTATTCTTAGGCCAACACATACCTTGGTTTCCACTGGGATGGGTTCCCCTCTGTTGGTTCTGTGTGTGAGGCATGGCCTGCACAGCTCAACAATTTGCTGTAGGAGGTCTCTGTCCACTCTATAGTGCTCCACTATCTCCAGCTCATGTAACCCCTGGTAGGTGACCCTGGGCCTGTACACTCTTCTCCGTCTCCTCACTGTGGGTTGTCCGGCAGCATTTGCATACTCACCACCCTCAGCAAGTTGCATATGTCTCCTTATAACAGCTATGGCAGCCCCTAGCATTTTTGGTCTGAGTGAAGCTTTTTCAATTTTCACTTATAATAGCTTACTCCTCTGTTGCAGTGTCTCTTAAGAGAAACATTCTGCACTGTTGTTTGCAGAGTTTTAAGTGCTGGGCTGGGCTACTGTTCTGCCTGTGTAATTGCCTGCTTCTGATTGTTTTCACCTGCTAGCTCTGCCAGTAATCCCTGCTAGCTTCCTACTATTTCTCATGCTTCCTTTTTCCCTTCTGTTTCCTCAGGGGGAGCGACGCGCATACCAGCGAAAACACGCTCACAGCGGGTAACACGTGTGCACACATGCTTAGACGGACTAGAATCTGCTTATTTGGGTTAAAACGCGCGCACACCAGCGCAAGCAGGTGTTTACACAGGCTCCTACATGCTTACTCTGCCTTAAACGTGCGCACTCACACTTAGACACGCGCACTCTAGCTTACTCGTGCCTACCAACGCGCGCACACGTGCATGCACGACCTGCAAGAAACTTTGGTGTTATCCATAGTGTACACCTTCCATTTCTTGGCTTTCCCATGCCTGCTTGTTGACACTCCTCTTTCCATGATGTGTGACTGACATCTTTCACATGCCACTGTGCTCCAATGAGCTGTATTTCTTTCATACATTCCCCCCTGTGATGTCACTTATCTCCTACTCTGTTACTCCCCCTTATCCTACTCCTACACTGCACGGAATGTGCTCATTTCCTATGTAACAGTACGATTCACTATCCTACCACTCATTTACATGGGATTGCCTACTAATGCTTAGTTACATGTCTTACACTCAGCTTCCCCCCTTAGCAACCCCTACTCGGTGGTCATGTTGTTTTCAGCCTGCTATTCCCTTACATTGTAAATTCATGCTTTGCATAAAACCCACATTTGTGGGTTTAATTTTTTTATTTTTCTGTTTTTTTTATAGTGCAGCCCGTTTGCGTGGCGCTGCGCTACGTTTAAACATCGGTGATCGCCAAAAAAAAAAAACATTTTTATTTTATTTTTGCATTGGTGTACGTTGCCAATGGCCACATATTTGACCATTGGCATGCTGCCTGGGATATTTGCAACCTTTATTTGGAGCTGACAAGGCTCCATTGTGTTATTTGCAGAATGGTACTCAGTTATCAACTGAGTACATTTCTGCAGATAACACCGCTCTTACACGGGCAGGTTTCTGCTTCCTGGATCGCAAAATTACCTCATTTGCATGCCTTTCGGCTGCAAGTGAGGTAATTAGCATATCCACGCCCTGTCCGTGTAGGAGCCATTTTAGGTGATCTCTTACACGCACATACAGGCTGTTCCTGGATAGCGATGGCTGCATGGAGTCTTACATTACTCTTAGACTCCGTGCAAGCCATCTTGAATCCTGCCCCATGTCTTATCAAATACAATTACACTTAAATTACTTCACAAGCAACTTAATCTCTTATATGTCAGGAAGAAATTTAATTCCAAAAACAAAAGTTCCAATAACAAGCAGTGAAGAAGCATTTTTCAAAATAGCTTCCACCTGCTGGAACAAGTTGTCGTATAGCGTTGGAAAAGAAAAAGCATTCTCTCTGTTCAAGAGGCAACTTAAAGCCCTCCTGTAACATTGCAATGAATGGACATGTTTATGGTTTCAGAAGCTAAAAGAATAATTGGTATAACTGTGTTTACAAAAGAGTCAACACTATTTCTGTTAGCATTTAGGGTAATGTAACATAGCTGCATTATGTTGTTGTTCTTCTTTCGGCTTTTTCCCTGTTAGGGGTCGCCACAGCGGAACTCCGGTCCGCTAATGATTGGCAGTCGATTTTTTTTTACGGTGCCGAGGTGCCAGCTCGACGCCCAACCTTCAATGAAAGCACACATTTTAAGTGGCTACTATAAAAGAAATTATTGTAAATATCTCAGTAAAAGACCTATGAACTATTCCCTAGTGACTTTACATTATCACAATTATGGAACATGCTACATCTGTTTATGACATTAACTTATGCATGCCTGTTTAAATGTACAGCTTCAGTCATTTATTGATTCACAGCTTCAGTCATTTATTGATTCTCAACATACTGTTAAGTTTAAATAAACCATATGGTATAGCAAATGTTCAAAGTTATTAGATTTAAAAGTGTTATATTTAATTCATTAATATCATCCAATAATGTCCCAAGATAAAAATCGGTGTTGTATGAGCGGTGTGTTTTTGATAGGTGCTACTGGTCCTATGTGATTAATATATTTTGGATTTGTATATTATGATGTTCTATTTGTTGCATTTTGCATTGTTGCTCAGTCTGTAGCTGGAGGGGGTCATCAGACCAGATCTCTTATCTGGTTAACAAAAGTTTTAATAAATAAATACATACAATTTTTAACTGTTCTTTCTCCTTGTGTTCATCAGATGTCCTCCTATAAATACTTTCTTCATCCACCTCTGTTAAAGTTTATCTTTCTAACATGCATCTTAATCCTCTTCATTCCTCTAACAATGTGTTGTTTTATCTTATACTTGATCTACCCTTAAATAAATTTTGCTGTTCACCTTCTCGGTCTTTAGTTAAATTTTCCCTCTCTTTTTCTTCTTCTTTCCAGCTGATCACCCAATATTCGGTTTGTATTCTTACCCCGTTATTCATACAGCTTTTCTTCCTTCCCTGCAGTTAATTCTTATCTCTTATCATTCTGATTAACCCTTATCATTTTATCTATGATTGATTTATTAATTAATTACGCAACATTTTTTTCCATTTATAATTATTCTAGTTACACTTTTGACACATTTCCTCATTTTCTGCAGTTTCTATTCTGATTATCTACTCCTTATGAAAACATCTGGTACATTTGCTTTTCAATACTTTTAAATTAAAGCATAAAACTGACAATTTTTCATCAGACCATATTATGACTGGAATAAGTGGCTCAATTTCATATTCTTGTAATACCAGATACATTTCTGTAGACTCGTGTGTGTGTGTGTGTGTGTGTGTGTGTGTGTGTGTGTGTGTGTGTGTGTGTGTGTCAGATGTCATATTTCAGGTGTAAAATAAAACGTTTATACTAAGCAGTTTTTGGCTTTACTTATCTCCTAGCATAACAGAAATGTAATCATGTACCTGCACAGTTTGTGTGTCTTATATATTAAATTCATTGCTATTATGAAGTGGGCTGTGTGGTATATTAAAGCACTGACTACAATGCTGAAAGCCAAGGTTTTATTAGAAGACCAGGCACTGGAGGAGTTGTTGTTGGGGGAAAGAAAAATTATGTGCCATTTGCCTGCTCCAAACTCTGAGATAGAAGGACATAGTGTTATGCCAAAGTATGTGTTACAGTATAATTCTTGATAAAAATACAGTTAATTGACAAGACTAGTAATAGTTCAAAGGTGAATTCTAGGTTAACTGCCCTGAAGGCCTATTTTAAGCTACTAACTTGAGGTGAGAATCAAACCCTGCACTTTTTATTTATAAACTGAAGACCTTAACTACTATGCCAAACCCACCACCAAATTTTGGGTTTGCCCAATGCCATGCTATAAAAGTCCTAGGTAGAGAACAGTGATGTTTGAGTGACGTGTCCCAGTGGAAGCAGGGTAACTAGGTAGAGAACAGTGATGTTTGAGTGACGTGTCCCAGTGGAAGCTGGGTAAATCCACTGTTTGAATGCTTATCACGTATCTCCAACAGCTGATGCTTCCAGGGCATTATGGAATTTAGTGCTCCACATTCTGTCTCTCCATACAGCTTCACATCTTATGATGCAACAGTGATGACACTACGGTTTTCTTCCTGTCACAACTTCCCAGCTTCTTTGATCTAACTGTCTAAGCCATCAGTATAAGAGAGATCAGCAGCCTAGGACAGGAATGTACCGTAACTGTGGGAGCAGACACAAATGAGTTTTTTATTTTATTTTATTTTACTTTATTTTATTTATTTATTTATCCTTTGTTTATCAGGTTACTCTCACTAGCCTCTTTTTAGAGGGCACCCAAGGTGTTATGAATACTACTAGGAGCATCAAGGGAACATCTCTTATACTCTTTGTGATTGGTGCTATGGGATCTTTTATATCCACCTGAGATACCAGCAACTCAGACATGTGGGGCCTTGGTTTAAGGTCTCATCTTAAGGACAACACATTCAGGAGTGCAGCACCCCCTATGATGCACTGCAGTGTCAGTAATTCATCTACCTTGTGTGGGAACAGAACCTACAGCGTTCTGCACCAAAGGGAAGTATACTTTGTTGTGTCACATTCCTTAGTTACATGAAGGACAGAGAGTAGATGCTATAATGCTGATTTAAAGACAATAGAAGCAGACCCATACTAAATGGCAAAAAATGTATTTCTGTCGTGCATTTTTGAATGTTTATTGCTGCTACTAATAAATGCAGACGTCTTTGCTCTGTGTAAGATCACCTTATGCTCATTTCTTTGACTGGCTAATTTTGCCATAAAGCCTTTTAGCTACAATAACTAAAGCAGTATGTTACTAAGAGAAAGGCCTGCTGGGATTAGAATATTAGACAAAAAAGATGAAGAAGTTTTGAGAACATAAGAAAAACCTGAATGAGTTTTATAACAGGTTTTTATTTGGAATCCAAGTGTACTGTGTGTTTTCAGAACTCTAATGTGTAATAAAAGAAACTGTTTTAAGCTAATGAAATTGTGAAGGAAAAAGCATTCCATTAAATAAAGCTATAGCATTAATGACATGTACTTTAAACATTGTCAGTGTGGTTATGGTACTCATGATCTAAAAATATTGTCTGCTTTGGAAGAACTAAAAATAGCCAGTTTTCCAAAAGAAGACTGGAAAAAGTAATTATCATGACACGCAACATTAGGTCTGATTACATGTTGCTTGAGATTTCTAAGCATTTATTCTGCTAATTTAGGGTTTACTTGTAATATAATCTTCAGTCTTGCTCACGGTCTCTAAAAAAAACAGTGCAATTTTCCAGTGCAGTGTTCTTTTGTTCTGGAAAAGCTTAAAATTAGACAAAGAGAGAGATGGTACCTTCTTTTTAAAAATTTCATAAATCATATTATTTATTATTCATTCATTTTACATTTGTTTACAGGGAAAGACTGACTAGACAAAATGTCTTTTTTCAGCGGAGGTCAGGGGAGAAAGGCTTCCACATTAACACTTAACATTAAAAAATCAGATGTAGAGTACAGATATAAACACAAATGCAGAATGTAAATATATGTTTATACGTTTCACTGGCACATTCATATAGTAAGGTAGGATACATAGAATAAAAGCCCTGGTGATTTCTCCCTGGTGAGAAAAAAAGATGTTAATCAAGGCTCATTTTCTGAGCCTTTAAATATAAAGTTTCATGACAGTACTGTGGCGCTGTACACAGAGACCACTTTCATTATGATTTAAAGTATATGCCAACTGGTTCAGCTCGTATGATTGCACAGGCAATGGAAATCCTGTAAAACCTGTGCTCCTAACAGCATAAAGTAGCATGCAGGGCTAGCATTTTTTAGAATATGTACATATCCAGTAGGATGATAGTAGTTTTCTTTGCAGAAGGATTCTGTACTTTTAATCAGTTTTTGATACTTTTCTACTATATACACCCACACATACATGTACAGATATACATTAAAAATGTATATATATATATATATATATATATATATATATATATATATATATATATATAGAGAGAGAGAGAGAGGTAGATGTAGAATATGGATATGTGACATTTGAAGTGGTATTTGTAGTGTGGGATTTAATGGTTATACTTGAAGAGCACAACTACATGTATATCCAAATAGACTAAGCACTAGTTCTTGTCTCTGACTAAGGAAATGCAAACGTGTTTTGATAAATGAAAGACCAGTCAGTGTAATGGTTAAGGTCTTTGCTGATTAGTTTTGAGTTTGCATGTTCTTCCTGTGTCCATGTGGTGTTCCTTCCACCTCTGAAAAACATGCTGAGTATTTCCATCTCAAACTCACCAATGTATGGAGCTGTAGGCTGCAGCACAGACTCTACATGGTGTCCTATAGGGAGCAAAGGTGCATAGATCAACCACTTTAGGCATCTACTGTCATGTACAGTATCCTCAAGATAAAATAACATGGATCATACTTTCTGAATGCTTATTACATATCTCCAATGGGCTGTGATAGGACTAGCCACTCAATGGTGTAAAATATGGTTCTAAGTGACTCGGTCAGGTTGACTAATGTCAACAAATTGTCAGGGGTATTTGCCAGTGATAAGTCAGTTGAGGACCATCATCAGGAACCTGTGCTAATAATGAGAGGAGGCGTATGTGCCCCTATTGGAAAGTGTGTGCACGAGATAAAGCCCAGCAGCCCTGGTTCAATAAGCTACTGACCAGCTGGTGTCCAGTTGCCCAGCCTGGGTTACCTGGGATAGCTCTGTTCAGCAAAAGCTGACCGTAAAACCAATCAACTAACCAAACATGAACTAAGACTTGCTACACTCGGTGTACCAACTGGTGCAGCAAGTCTTCCATTCACTGAAGAGAAGCCTCGATTGGCTGAAGCTGTCTGCCCACTGCTTGCTCCACCACATCCTTAACCAAATTCCAAAGACCCCATTCAGTGAGGCTTGTCAGGCTGCCACATGCCAGGATGCCTAAAGGACCAGTGCCACTGCCCTGACCCTGTGAGGTTGAGCAGAGAGTAAAAGTTCTTTAAACTGGAGGGAAGTTGCTGGGATACTCCTGAGGCATTTGGATCTGTAAAAAAATGAACAGAAATGGGACAGAAAGAAAATAAAGAAGGGCAAAGGAATGCATAATTAAAATAAAAGGAAGAAAAGGGAGGAGAGAAAAAGAGAAAATGCATACAGTAAATTCACACATAATATTCAACAGCATTCAATTTATTATTATAAAGCAAATTCATTTTTATAAATCTTTATTGAACAAAAACAGAATGTACTTGAAGTACATATGCTCACATGGGAATAATGACATGGGAAGTGCTTATGAATATATGGGAGGAATGACATGGGATTGACTTACTCATAGATTCATAGATCCATAGACTGTTGATAGGCTAATGGCATGGGGAGCGTTTCTAAGCCTAGACAAGTTTTCCCAAAAGAATAATGATGTTCTATATCCAAATAGGACATTGAGGGCAAGCATTTATATGCTACTTCTATCCATAAGGGACATAGGTGCCAGGCCCGGTGTAAATTTATTCATTCATGGGAACAATTATATGGGACATTCTTATGTATACATGGGAAGAATGATATGGTAACTGCTTATGATTACTTGGGAACAATGATATAAGAAATACTTACGCATATATGGAAACACTGTTGTGGGAACTGCCTTTGTATACTTGGGAAAAATGATATGAGAAGCGCTTATGGGTATTTGTGGTCAATGATATGGAAAGTTCTTATGCATGCTTGGGAAGAATGAGTGTACTGCTATCAAGACTTGCTAAGGTTTACATTTTGCACTCTACTATAGTAACATAAATGATAATACATGTCATATTTGTGCCTGGTATGCAATTCTTTACAACACTGCACTGAAAGCACCCTTTAAAAATAGTTGTAGTTGTATATCTAATAAAGTTAATTAAAGGCAGCATACACTGCATTTATACATTAACATATATTTTGGTTGCAGTACTGTACTGAAAGCACTTTATGACTTAATTTAGTACCTTTTATAAATATTTCTAGTTAAACATAGAATAAAATCAATTAAAGGCATAGTATTACATTTATACATACATACATACATACGTGCATACATACAAATATTTCAAGCATGGGCATTAATGCCCTTCTAGTCTACCATATCTTTTAGATTTGGTTGCAGCAATATACTAAAAGCACTGTAGGCCTTCAATTAGAATCATTTATGAATACTTCCAGTTATATAATGAACATACCTCTCAACCTGAAATCATAAAAATCTGGACAAATGCCCATGAAAAACAGATACAACTGGCCAAAAATCGGTGCACTTATTAAAATAAAATTTGCATACATAATTATGCAACCCCACCCATTCTGATGGAATTGTGGGATACCACTGTTTAAACGCAAACTGAAGAACAGACAAAATATTAAAGACAAAATAAACAGAACAATAGTGTTTTATTTATAATAATATTTGAACTTGCATCAAGCTTTGAAATTGAGCAAAACTAAAACACAAGTTTCTTTTACAAAAATAAAATTAACTGCTTCTACACTCATATTAAATAATACAAAATATAACCAGAACAAAACTTAACCTGGAGGTCTTATATACTTGAGACTAACACCAAAAAAAATACATAATAACCTAGAACCAACCTTGTTCTTTAAATCCTTATAAACCACACTAACTAAAACAGTCACTGTTTTTACTTATCAAACTTAAGCACATGTTAGACACATTTCAGATATTTGTTTGTTTCCTCAAATCTACTATATTGCCATAACATACAAAAACTCTATCAGCCATAAATGTTGCATAAACAGTATGCTGGAAGAACTATTTAAAAGAAACTAGAAACATTATCTTCCCACTGACAACTCCACATAGGACATATTGGCCAGCATTGCACAGAAGATTGGACTATGAACAACTAAGAAGGATTCATAAACTGATCTATGTCAACAAACACAATCATCTGGAAGGTCAGCTCACTGCATAATACTCTTACCATAAGGTGTCTTACTCTCATATCTTCAAATAAACTGTTGCTTCTAGCAAAAAAATTCTGAGAAAATGCTCTGTATAATGATTGATGCAGCAATACCAAAATTATGGACTATACCTTTATCATACATTCAGCACTGTACATTGTTCCCAAATTGCAAGGAGAAGTGTATAAAGCACCTTAACTCATCCATCTCCTGCTAATGTCAAGGTGCCACTTATTCAATGAGCCACAAACAGTTCAGCTGTCTATAATACACGTTGGGCTATATTAACAACTGGGTGCCCTCTCAGAATTTCAAGACATATCAATACAAGTACTAAAAGTCTGAATAAAGTAATGTGATTTTCAGAATAGAATGATGAGGTGTGAAACTCACTGTTAGAAATACATATGATTCTTGCAGGGGAATAAACCCCATGAAGCCCCTGATATGGAAGCTGCACCTTCATGTTTCCACTACTTCACTGATTCCAAGATCACTATACCAAGGGAAACAGGGAATACTTCAAGATACAGTCATTCCAGAGTTTTATATTTCCCTGTAATTGCACTTAAATTCTTGCTGTTTCAATGAGTATGTTTATAGTTCTCACACATGCTATAGGAAGCCCTGACATCTGTTGCATTATTCTGTGATGACTGATTAACAAATTATTAAAATAATAATTGCATAACTTACGCTTTGATCTCTGTTATAAGTATATGCAGACATTGGAAATCTCACTTTCTGCTCTCTTACTGCTAGACAAGTTGTATTTTTCTCCTGCATGCTTTTGACTTCAAAGAAACCTCACATTTTGCTCCATTATGTCTAGGCAGGCAGCTTTTTTTCTTTCTATGTGCTTTTAACTCTGAAGTTTCCTAGGTTGATGATGTCAG
The DNA here is from genome assembly GCF_019279795.1 of Protopterus annectens. Lineage (NCBI taxonomy): Eukaryota > Metazoa > Chordata > Ceratodontiformes > Protopteridae > Protopterus > Protopterus annectens. Next base: position 1,363,259,181 of record NC_056728.1, read on the forward strand.
TGGAGAATTATACATTATATATTAGTTTAGTTTTTCATCAAAATGATAAATATTTTATTAATTGACTGCTTAGTTCACAGAATAGCAATTTTCATGTTGCTCTAGATATGAGAATTATTAATGTTAAATCATATAATACAGTTGTATTCTGTTAAATGTACTATTGTTTGTACATTCTCACTGAGTAAACCTTTCCATTTTGCTAGCCGTGTTGATCTGGACCAACCATGTAAAAGACTGTTATATTGTTTAATGTAGTGAGTTGTTATCCTCTGAAGCACCCATGCAAGATGCTCTTTTGGCTGAATATCATTAATCTAGATACTAACCTGAAAGAAATATGTTTTTTATTGTTTCAGCTTCAACGTATACCATGTTGTTATGCTGCTTAATCAGAGGAACTTGTATAGTAGCCGTTTCATATGTTTTTCTAGTAGCACAGTGCAAAACAGAATATCCAAGGATAACCTATTAAAACTGAAGTATTATGCTTCTATTTTGTAAAGTAAATGAAGAATTATTCTATCTAACATTTTATCAAATGCATGCTAAAATTATCACCATGCTGAAAGGATAGAACAGGTACTGTAAGAAAACTGTCTTAAAGCTTTTTTTTAATTTACAGAGTTATGAGTCTAAGTTCAATATGGCTTCTTATGTCATTATCATCTCTAGTAAAAGGCATTTTCTTGTCTTCTCTAAACTCAGACATTTTCTTGGCAGACACGGTCTATATTATAAGCTTGACCACTTAGCTTAGCTTGTCGAAACCCAAAACGTCGACAGCTAAATGGCGAAAGCTTAAAATCACATATGGCCACTTACGCAAATTTTTTCATCGGGAAATAATTTGCTTGGCCGTTATCAGGAATTTGTCCTTTCCCCAATGTAGAGCGATCTTGGAGTTGGTATATTTAGTTGGGGGGTGTGGTGGGCTTACCCCCCCACTTTGTTAGGGTTTGGAAGTTTATTTTAATTTTCGATGGCCAAGCAAATTTTTTCCCAATGAAAAAATTCACATAAGTGGCCAGTCACGATTTTAAGCTTTTGTCGTTTAGCTGTCAACATTTCAGTGTTCGACAAGCTAAACATTTCTGCTTATAACATAGACCCACAGACACAACAACCCCCCCCCAACAAACAATTATTGCCAGCTGACACAGCTCATTCAGTGAGAGCTCCAGGCATGTTTACAACTCAGTTAGCCTTACGTGTTAATGTTTGTTTCTCCTTTTCCCTATTCAGAAATGGCTTCCCACCTCACAGCCTTAACCAAGAATTAACTGCTGAATTGTCCACCCACAGTAGTACAATGGTGCAGTGATTAGCGCTGCTGCCTGAAGGAGTTTGGTTCTTTAGTTCAGTTCAGGTCCCTACTGGATTACCTTCTGTGCAAAGTCTGCACTGCATATTTTACCTATGCCCACTGTTTTGGATATTCCTGTTTCCTTTCACATCCCATAGGTAAAGCATAAGTGCATATGCCATTCTGCAAATTGCCCATAGGTGTATGTGTAGATGTGCATGCATCTGTTTCTTGATATGGTCGGGTATAACAAATAATGCCCGTAGTTGATTGATCAATCCATGATCATACAGGAACAATAACATCACATCAGATAAGTGCTTGTGTGTAAGTATGTCATTGTCAGATTAAAATTCATAACAGTAATGGACTGGATAATAAAAACCTCACTTGCTCACTGACTGGCATGATCTGGCAACTGAACTGTATCTAGAATCTAGTATATATGCTTTTTCAATTTTTTTTTTTTTTTTTGTTATTCTTTAAGTTTTACCTGGAGCGGGAGGAAACTGAGCTGCCAGGAATAGATTTTTCTCATCCCGACTGGCTGTTCCTGTCAAGAGTCGACCTGTTCTGATCCTGGGCCTGGGTCTGGGTCTCTGGGGTCTGGGATTCCTGGAGTTGCAGCAGACACTGGGCAGACCAGGTTGGACTCTGCACTGCAGAAAATACAACTGTCTTGAACTTGCTCCTTCTTGGCTTGGATGCTAGTGGCAGAAGTGGGAACATGGAAGTTGTTTAGTAAACTTATTAAATAAGAATTCCAAAAAACAGTAAGCACACCAACAGCACACCAACAGCAAAAAGCAAATACAAAAATAAAAAAAACAGTTGTATGAAGTACAGCTTCATTTTCATAAAACACTTTATTACAAATAAGATATGTGCATAATGTATGAGCAAAAAAATGGGGAATGTAATAGGTTTAATATATGCTTAATACACATCACTGCTATATGATTTTGATATTTAAATGTTTTAAAATATATTTATTGTAGGCTGGAGTGCTCATATAGGCAAGGTGAATTACACTATTGATTGGGGTAATATTGGATCATGTCTCTTTAAGTTTACAGCTACGTAAATGCAGGAATGTTAGAGACATGGGCACGATGTAAGAAGAAATGGATAAAATTAATTGAGTACAAGATGTAGTGAGTTATCTTGGATTAGGAATTTAAAAAGTGAGTATAAAATTATGTTTTTAAAAATTATGTTATATATGCTCTGAGGAAGCCACTGGGATGGTGGTGAAAGCGCTTACCTGATTATATTTGTAATAAAGTGCTTTATGAATATTAAGCCGTACTTCATACAACAGTTTTTTTTTTGTATAAACTTATTAAATATTATTTTAAAACAGCTCCTCCAGTCCACTCCACTTGCTGGCTACTCTTCTAAATCCAGTACACAACATGAATGTTCAATCAATGTACAATTAGCTTACGAATGTGAAAAAAAAAAAAGGTAAACATTAACAATTAAAACACAGACACAGTCCGAGATTTAATTCCGACAGGTTGGCAGTCTGCCTCACAGAGCTGACATCATCACTCATACCCCTGCACATGATGATGTCAGCACCAACTTTAAAAAATTCAAAATAACCTGGGAATTGAAGGGGCCACTTGGGAATTCATGGCACCCCATTATTTTGCCCTCAAAACCTGTAAATATTGAGGAATTTTGTACGGTTGACAGGTATGATAATGAAATCAGTTAAAGACAGAATAATGCAGTTAGTATTTAATTTATGTCTACCAGCGGCTTCAACCAACATTATTGCAAATAATCTCCTCATCTGTTAAATGATCTCCTCATCTGCTCAATAGATAGACAGAAAACAATTATTTGCTTGTATTTTACCCTTTATTTACTTGTACGTTACCCTTTTCCTTAACATTTCTGATATAACTACTAATTCTATGCAAGGCAACCCAAAAGACGTGCAGTCAGTAAACTGAAACGTGTTTATCTCAAAGTAAACTGAGAGATGCCAGCATTTCCAGTAATGCAAGTTATAAATAGTAGGATTGCATCTTCCTTCAAATTGTTACAGTTTTATATATGTGTACAACTTGTCTGTTTGGGAGAAGGGTGATGTCTGGAATCTTTCTATACACTTTCAGTACAGGTTCTACTTTAAACTGTTACAGTTTGCATACCTAAACTGCAATTTCATGTAACAGTCTGTGAATCTTGTTCAGGCAGATGCAGAAGCTGCACACACATAAAAAAAACTAGCACATACATGAAGGAAGTTTTCAATTTCTTTCAAATCAGTCTTCATTAAACAAAACATAGTACTGTCATAGACGGCTGCAGTACATATGCTTCATAGGTTCATAGGTTCATAGGTTCATACTAGGCTATCTGCCCTAGGGCATTTATAAGCCTAGCCAGAGTGTGTTTGGCTTTCGCCACCCATTTTAAATTAATTTTGCTATGCCCTTTTTCGAGGTTAGTATACTGTGCCTCTGTCTAACAGTGACACAGAAGTGATACCCGAGGTAAACCTACGATCTCCCATCCACTCATCAAGATTCCTCTTGAAGAGAGTCAATGAGGGACTCTGCCTAACATGGACTGGGATTTTATTCCAGAGTGAAGGGAGCCTCTGGGTTATGAATCTGTCCCTCCAGCATGTCCTATTTATTTCAGTGCTGAGGTTCAAGTCTCTCGAGCGCGTAGCTCGATGGGATTTGGATTTTCTGAGGTGCAGCATGTCCATTAATTCCGGGTTGGACATGGCTTTATATGTCATGCACAGATCGCCTCTGAGCAGGCGGTATGCCACTGAGTAGAGCTGGAGTTTCTTTAACTGGGCAGCATATGGCATCTGTTTAAACCCTTTGATCCTCTTGGTGAGGTACTTTTGGGGTCTTTCCAGTTGCTGCAGGTGTCTCATAAGGTACATCCCAAAAGGGGTATTGTACTCAATTATGGGCCTGATGAGGGATGAGTAAAGAGGCATGATGACCTCCCCTGATCTAGATGTGAATCCCTTCATGATTAGGTGAGCTATATAAAATGTTTTTCTAACCACTTTGGCCACGTGGTTGTCAAATGAGAGATTGCTATCAACTTGGGTCCCCAGGTCCCTAATTACTTCTTCTGTACTTAATGGATTACCACCTATGTGGTAATTTGTGGGCACTTTGTTTTTGCCAAAGGGGATGACTATACACTTTTTGGCGTTTAGCTTGAGGCCATGGCTCTGGCACCAGTTGTCTGTTTCTATGAGGCCCTTTTGGAGGATGCTTGTGTCGGCTGGAGAGTCGATTATAATGCCCAGTTTGCAGTCATCTGCGAACTTGGTCAGCCACAGTCCTTCCATGTTGGCCTGTACCTCCGAGAAATATATACCGAACAAGAGAGGTCCCAGGACTGAGCCTTGTAGGACGCCGCTTGTAACTGGTTTGGAGTCTGACATGGCTCCAGCAATTCTAACCACGTGGGTTCTGTCCTTGAGCCAGTTTGCAACCCATCTAGTTATATAGGGGTTTATATTTAAGCTGGTGAGCTTATCTATAATGCCCGAGTGGGGTATTGTATCGAAGGCTTTTGCGAGGTCCAGGTAGGCTGTGTGGACCACCTTCCCCTCGTCAATGGCCTTGGTGACTGTTTCAAAGAAATCAACCAGGTTTAAGAGGCAGGATCTGCCCTTAACAAAGCCAAACTGGGTAGGATCCAGTGTCTGTAGGTCCCCAATATCTTTATTTATGAGGTCCATGATGATCCTTTCCATAGCTTTGCAGACCAAGCTAGTCAGGCTTATGGGGTGATAGTTTACAGGATCCATTGAGGCACCACCTTTGTGGAGAGGGACCACTGTTGCTGTACGCCACTCTTTGGGTACATATCCTGTAGTAAGGCTGAGATTGAACAGTAGTTTTATGTTTAGGTTTAGCTCTTCTTGGAGTTCATGTAGAACGCAGCCCGGGACACCATCTGGTCCCATTGATGCTGTGTTTTTTTGCTTTGGAGAGGGCAGCTCTTACCTGAGCATCTGAGATGTCAGGGGGGAAGCACTCTGCTGGGATAGATATTTGCCCTTTTGGTGCAGTCTGCCTCACAGAGCTGACATCATCACTCATACCCCTGCACATGATGATGTCAGCACCAACTTTAAAAAATTCAAAATAACCTGGGAATTGAAGGGGCCACTTGGGAATTCATGGCACCCCATTATTTTGCCCTCAAAACCTGTAAATATTGAGGAATTTTGTACGGTTGACAGGTATGATAATGAAATCAGTTAAAGACAGAATAATGCAGTTAGTATTTAATTTATGTCTACCAGCGGCTTCAACCAACATTATTGCAAATAATCTCCTCATCTGTTAAATGATCTCCTCATCTGCTCAATAGATAGACAGAAAACAATTATTTGCTTGTATTTTACCCTTTATTTACTTGTACGTTACCCTTTTCCTTAACATTTCTGATATAACTACTAATTCTATGCAAGGCAACCCAAAAGACGTGCAGTCAGTAAACTGAGAGATGCCAGCATTTCCAGTAATGCAAGTTATAAATAGTAGGATTGCATCTTCCTTCAAATTGTTACAGTTTTATATATGTGTACAACTTGTCTGTTTGGGAGAAGGGTGATGTCTGGAATCTTTCTATACACTTTCAGTACAGGTTCTACTTTAAACTGTTACAGTTTGCATACCTAAACTGCAATTTCATGTAACAGTCTGTGAATCTTGTTCAGGCAGATGCAGAAGCTGCACACACATAAAAAAAACTAGCACATACATGAAGGAAGTTTTCAATTTCTTTCAAATCAGTCTTCATTAAACAAAACATAGTACTGTCATAGATGGCTGCAGTACATATGCTTCATAGGTTCATAGGTTCATACTAGGCTATCTGCCCTAGGGCATTTATAAGCCTAGCCAGAGTGTGTTTGGCTTTCGCCACCCATTTTAAATTAATTTTGCTATGCCCTTTTTTGAGGTTAGTATACTGTGCCTCTGTCTAACAGTGACACAGAAGTGATACCCGGGGTAAACCTACGATCTCCCATCCACTCATCAAGATTCCTCTTGAAGAGAGTCAATGAGGGACTCTGCCTAACATGGACTGGGATTTTATTCCAGAGTGAAGGGAGCCTCTGGGTTATGAATCTGTCCCTCCAGCATGTCCTATTTATTTCAGTGCTGAGGTTCAAGTCTCTCGAGCGCTTAGCTCGATGGGATTTGGATTTTCTGAGGTGCAGCATGTCCATTAATTCCGGGTTGGACATGGCTTCATATGTCATGCACAGATCGCCTCTGAGCAGGCGGTATGCCACTGAGTAGAGCTGGAGTTTCTTTAACTGGGCAGCATATGGCATCTGTTTGAGCCCTTTGATCCTCTTGGTGAGGTACTTTTGGGGTCTTTCCAGTTGCTGCAGGTGTCTCATAAGGTACATCCCAAAAGGGGTATTGTACTCAATTATGGGCCTGATGAGGGATGAGTAAAGAGGCATGATGACCTCCCCTGATCTAGATATGAATCCCTTCATGATTAGATGGGCTATATAAAATGTTTTTCTAACCACTTTGGCCACGTGGTTGTCAAATGAGAGATTGCTATCAACTTGGGTCCCCAGGTCCCTAATTACTTCTTCTGTACTTAATGGATTACCACCTATGTGGTAATTTGTGGGCACTTTGTTTTTGCCAAAGGGGATGACTATACACTTTTTGGCGTTTAGCTTGAGGCCATGGCTCTGGCACCAGTTGTCTGTTTCTATGAGGCCCTTTTGGAGGATGCTTGTGTCAGCTGGAGAGTCGATTATGATGCCCAGTTTGCAGTCATCTGCGAACTTGGTCAGCCACAGTCCTTCCATGTTGGCCTGTACCTCCGAGAAATATATACCGAACAAGAGAGGTCCCAGGACTGAGCCTTGTAGGATGCCGCTTGTAACTGGTTTGGAGTCTGACATGGCTCCAGCAATTCTAACCATGTGGGTTCTGTCCTTGAGCCAGTTTGCAACCCATCTAGTTATATAGGGGTTTATATTTAAGCTGGTGAGCTTATCTATAATGCCCGAGTGGGGTATTGTATCGAAGGCTTTTGCGAGGTCCAGGTAGGCTGTGTGGACCACCTTCCCCTCATCAATGGCCTTGGTGACTGTTTCAAAGAAATCAACCAGGTTTAAGAGGCAGGATCTGCCCTTAACAAAGCCGAACTGGGTAGGATCCAGTGTCTGTAGGTCCCCAATATCTTTATTTATGAGGTCCATGATGATCCTTTCCATAGCTTTGCAGACCAAGCTAGTCAGGCTTATGGGGTGATAGTTTACAGGATCCATTGAGGCACCACCTTTGTGGAGAGGGACCACTGTTGCTGTACACCACTCTTTGGGTACATATCCTGTAGTAAGGCTGAGATTGAACAGTAGTTTTATGTTTAGGTTTAGCTCTTCTTGGAGTTTATGTAGAACGCAGCCCGGGACACCATCTGGTCCCATTGATGTTGTGTTTTTTTGCTTTGGAGAGGGCAGCTCTTACCTGAGCATCTGAGATGACAGGGGGGAAGCACTCTGCTGGGATAGATATTTGCCCTTTTGGTGAAGTGGGGGGAGAAGTTTGCGCTGAACCTGTCAGCTTGGATGTTGGCAATGTCTGTGGGTTCGGTACATTTTTTGTCATTTTGGACTAATTCTGAGCATATCTGGGAATTCCCACCCAGGTTCCTAACATAACTAAAGAAAGCCTTGTGATTATCCTTAGTGTCCTGTGCAATTTTTCTCTGGAAGCTGGCCTTAGACGATTTTATGAGTGCCCGTTATTTTTTGCTAATACTGATCAGAGATGCCTTCCCTTTTTGGGATTTTGCTCCATCATGTAGTAGCTTCCTCCTTCTATTGTATAGTTTGTTTATGGCTGGGCTCCAGAATAAAGTCTACTTTGACAATTTTCTGCCTGATAACTATAAGGATGTAAGGAGGTTGTTTAAATGTATGCAGAAGTAATACAACTGGTCATTTCTCACTAAAGTATGCAATGGTCATTCACTTGGCACTGCATCCTCCATTCCCTCTCCCAGCCTCCACTCTGACTGGAGTGTGGTTCTTGACTGAGTTCATCCATTTTGTACATGCAATTAATATTGTGGAAGAAATTACTGTCAGTGCAATTACTATACTAATAAATATCTTCTGGTTTACATAAACAGAACCTTTTTTAAAGCACTGACTGCATGAACTTTGTCTACTAACTGAGGCAATACATATTGCAAATGAAAATCATATGGGAATTCAAATACTTTTTGTTTTTGTATTAACGTGTACATTTTTATTACAAGAAAAATTAGTAGGTATACTCAATGCAGATGTACCTCTGTAATTTACTGATATATACACATATTTAAATATATTTCTTTACATTTGTGTTTATATAAAAAAGTATGCTATCATATAAACATTCAATATAGTTGTATACAGATACAGTTTTCTGTACAGATGTGTTTCTCCTTTCTTTTTTATTATCATTATTACATTATAGATACATATTTGCAGTTACACATATTTCTTCTACCAAATATCTTCAGTTATGCAAACTTCTCATAGTTTTTATTTTTAACCTATGTTTCATATGACCAAAACTTAAAAAAATAATACTTACTACAGAACTTTGGCCTTCTCAATGCTACCAGCTCAGCCCACTCAGCCAACTGGTCAGGCCTATGTTTCTGTAGGTCATCAGACCTGTGGTGGCACTTGTGGCCAGAGTGGGCGACCCCTGTCAGGGATGACAGATGCTTACCTAACTCCTGTCAGATGTTATATTTATTTCCACTCACATGCTTGGATTTCATCCAGATATTAATCACTTAGACAGTACAACACAGTTTTGGTCTCTATCTAACCTGGTAGGAGTTTGGCCTCATGCCTTTACAGATGCTGCCATCATTTGAATTGCCTGTATCAAAATTAAGAAAGTATGAGCAGGGTGATGGTTCACAGGTTTAGAACCACTACCTATGAGGTATTACATCATCCTAACCAAACCCAGTTAACCAGCAGGGGCAATTAGATCAGGTAATGTTATGGTGCTATATTACATGATTAAAGCTTTACTTAATTGAATAAGTAAAGCTTGAACTTGTACTATCAAAACCGTAAATTGTCGAACAGACTATTTAACCCAGGGAAACACTTCCCTTGGCTGTTCTGTGGAGTATGCCCATTTCTCCAATTTGGAGCGATGTTGGAGTTGATATATTTAGGTGGGGGGGTGGCAGGCACAGTGCCCCATATCAGGGGGTCTGGGGGGGTGAAGCCCCCACTTGATTTCGGATATAAAGTTTTTTTATTTTGATTCAGCCAAGGGAAGTGTTTCCCTTGGTTGAATCGGCCTTTTGATAAGTTTAGCTGTCAGTATTACAAGATCGAGCTTTAGTTACTCAATTAACTAAAGCTTCGATGTTGTAATATAGATGCAAAGTTATTACTGACAAGTTTGGTTTCACCAAAAAAGTTTTGTCGCCTATATGTTTTTTTTTTTTAATGAACACATTCACATTTCTTTTATATGGTAGATAAAAGTTATTAATGAAATCATCACTTTTTTATCTTACATACAATTGTTGCTACACTTGAATGTCATTTTTACATTCCTCATCCAGTTTTGCAGCATATTTGTTGGGGGTGTTTTTGCAGAAATAAATATTCCTGTGTGTGTGAGTACAAACTTTTAGTAGATGTTAGTAGATATTGAGTGCTTTGAGGTGATAAAGTATGCCAGATTATGTTAGATGGATAGGGATTATATTTCACATGCATATGACTCCATTTTGTCTTTTGTAAACATGATCAGCTTAGAGAATAACTAAGGCTATCTGCGCATTCCCTTGGCATTCTGGAGACTGCTGAGGACTGATGTGAACTCTCCTGCTATCCCCAAAGTGTTCATGCGAACCCAAAGCTGCATTCATGAGTAGCTGAGACCTACTTAAGTGCATAAGTTGCCTTATACATTCACATGTTACTATGAATCATATAAATAACATAATAGAGCTTAATTTGCAATCAAAATGCATAAATGACCCTGAACTTACTTGAATACATTTTTAACACTGCCATATTAACTTGGGATTACTCCAGATGGCTAACAAATGACTGAGGAAAGCACAGAATTTTTAAGGTGAAAGAAAATAACAGAAGCATTGCAAATTAATATGAAACAGTTCAAAATGATGTAAGATTACTAAATTCACTTCAATAAATGCTTTGTTTTACACATATGATGGGCAAAATACATTTGGCTTTAGTTAATACTGTAAAGCTGTTATTTGTAAATGGAAAATCATTATGGCAGCAGTAGAAATGATTAGTGATCACTGAGAAAATAATTTACTTTAGTGTCATTTAGTGATTATACATATATGGTAGAAATGCAGTGATTTAATTGTGAAGTACTGAACTGTCATGGATGTTTTGTTGATTCAACATACATGTGTGTTTACTTGGAGATTACCAAGTACCACTAATCAATGAAAAATGACAGTATTGATTAAAAGAAATTGGGAGGGACTAGGGGAAGGATGGATGTGTTACCAAACTGCTTTCCTTAATTTTGTGATTATAGTCCTAATAGTGCAAACATTACCTCAGCACAACATTACTTGATTGGAATGAGTCTCTGCATCTGTATATAATTATGGGGATTGTGTTACCTAACTTTTTTACTATGGATGGCAGGCATGTGTTGTTTGGCTAATAATTACATCAAAAGTGTTTTGCGAATGATAGTGGCACATTTTTTATGTGCAATAATGAAATATGCAAAACAAGGGATCAAGGCAGAGAAACATAGGTTTAAAAAACATATCCTCACTGTAGCCCTTATGACATATGGGAAATGTAAGTTTGGTGAAAGTGGGGCCAAATAAGTTGATTGGTCAGAAATCTGGAATCAAGTTGTAATGGAAACTAATGTGGTTGGTGGAAAGAACTGCTAATTAATATGATACAGGAAGAAGGCAAATGATATGGCAGGATGTCCTAGAGTCAAGAGTGAGGCAGAATACAATTGCCCATACCAGTAGCGGGGGGTGCTCCAACACTTATCCCTTTAATGGCAGATGAGGAATACCTCTTCTCCATTAATGGGGATGACTGTAACACAGATGATGAGACTGGAATGATCAGAGGTGGTATGGACACTGGTTATAACCAATATGTGCGCAGGAAGATTATTTAAAAACAGTATCATAAATTTATATAAAGAATTAAATGCTGACATGGAATGATTACATTAAATGCAGAACAATTACTATAAACAGGTGACTCTTCCACATCTGCACTGAATGACAATGAAGGCAGTGTGCATGGTGTCTCCCACTGCCTTGCTGAACATACAGTAGTGTACGCTGCTTCTTTATTGGTAATGTTTTCAAATCATATTTGCAGGGTCAGCTGGGAGAAAACCCATACACCTCTACACCAGTCCCTCCAAATCCAAAGAAACACTTTCAGGATGAAGGCAGAAATTCAGATGTAATATTGTCCACAGTGACATCTTTACAAACAGGAGCTAGGCAGAAGAATTTGTTACAGAAACCCTAGAAAACAAGCAAAGCATTGTGCCATGACAATGTTAGCGCTCAGAGCACTGCCACAGTGAGTCAGCTTGGAATAGTCATAGTCCTCCAGGGCATATGTGAGGATTTCCAGCACCACATGGAAATGGCACAGAGTAGAGATAATGCCATGATCACACTGATCCGTAGTACAGTACCACACCAAGCATCCGTAGCTGCATCTTTTTTTGCACTAGTTAGGATTTACCAAACTGAAGTAGGAGTACATCTTGGAAGGGGAAAAGGACAGACTACTGTTTATTAAAGTGGGCCAGATCACATGATGAAGTGCTTCTCAAGAAAGCACTATAGTTACTCAGAGGGAATAAACAAAACAGAATTCACGTAGGCCACATTTACATTCATCTATACCTAGCAGAACCTATCATTCAAGTCCTGGTCCTGCAGCACTGTCAGATCAGTGTCAATAGGCTCATCTGCATCATGTAGGTCACGATGTCAGACTAACTCACTATCGTAAGGAGATGTGTAAAGTACATTTGAGCTTGGCCTACTGTCATTGAAGTGTGACATTTCTGTTGCTTACAATTTGACCTTCATAAACAGGTCAATGTTTAACTCAATGGGAAAAAAGTTGTGAAACAAAGTAAAAAAGGGGAGGACATTATATATCTATATATATATATATATATATATATATATATATATATATATATATAAATATATATGTGTGTGTGTGTGTGTGTGTGTGTGTGTGTGTGTGTATATATACGCATGTGTGTTTAGGACACTTTTCAACTGCATGCATTTCATTCCTGTAAAGGCACTGTTTAAAACCTGATGAAACTGTTTAAAGAAGACTGTATGTCATAACATTTTCCAGGCCCCCGGCCTCTAGTCAGAGCAAATCAGTAAGTCACAAGCATCTAGCACATATTTATATCATAGAAAAGTTACTGGTTTGTGCTCTAGGCTGCAGACACTAAATGTTATGTTGTGATGTTTATAAAATGTAACTTTCTAGTTTAGCAGGTTATTGTCTTTATGGAAATATGTTTAACAAAGCACAAACTGCATACAAACAGTGCTACAAGCTAAAACTAATCATACTGCTGGAAGTTGTTTCCTTGTTATGTTAACAGTTTTTATTATCTTTACCTCCAAAAGGCAGTATGCTAAAGTAAAAATATACTAGTGTTTATATTGTTCAACTGCAGTTCTCCAAAGTGAGGAAGTTCTAGTGTTAGTTGTACGGTTTTGATGAAAATATGCTCTTTGTGTTCTCATGTTAAATGAGCTGTTGTAGGGCAACTCTACCAGATCTGCTAGAATTTCTCCCACTGTTAGACACAGGCATTTTTGACACTATTGGTTTACTAGTGCTGCTAATTACACAGGCAAATGTTAGGCAGCAGGCATGAAACCTAGTAATATAGGTATAAACGTGACTTGACTATAGAATGTTCACCCTTATTGCTGCATTGTGAAATGTGTACAGTTTGTGTTATACTAATTGTTGAACAAATCAGCTGTGATTTACTAACCAATAACAAAGAGTTAATTGTAGACCTTGGAAGTTGTTGTACATATGGCTGAGGATAGATATGGTTTAATGCCAGTTGGATGTCACAGACTTGACTGTTGTATATACTATGCTATACCATTGTGCACTTTTGTATCTTGTTCTATCAGACTGCAAAAATGTGTTTGCTAATTAGAGCTCCTGCATTACACAAGGTAATCTGAAGTCACCTTAATTCACCTTTTGTCAGTGGTGCATAAATATCTGCAAAAGGTATTTTGGAGGCCTCACCTGGTAACAAGCATTGTCTGTTACCATCTGCTTTTGTTCACTTTAAACTGAATTATTCAAATATAGTAATACATTTACCCTAACAGGATCTAGAATCTGAGTTAATTAAACCTCTCTTATCCCTTTCAGCCATCTCTATGCCTCCTCTGATGACCCTTATCAAATTAGTCCAAGCTAATACACAACTTCAGTTTTGCTCTGTTCATCTCTTACAGTTATCTTGGGAAACCTTCTTTCCTTTTGCCATAGCCAAAGTTTATTGATTGTTTATCTCAACGCTGTTACTTTGCTGATTCAGTAGTTGGGCCGCATTCTCCTACCCTACCCCCCAATTCACATCCACCCCCTCTGGTTCTACATTTAAAATATCCCAACTACCCCTACACTCCTTCCAAGCTATCTCCACATCAAAATAATCAGAACATAACCCACTTGCAGTTGTCCTACAATTAGGTTCTCTGACTGATCTACTTAAACTGCTGCTACCCAGCTTTTCCTTTTAGAAGTTATACTGCTGTAACTATAACTGCTCTTGTCCAGTAACATTTTACTGTGCAAACTAATGTCTTCAGCAAAATCTAACAACATATTATAAAAATAGCTCTGACTCATACTCTATTAGTGTGTCTCCTCAGTATATTAGCGATCTTTCCCAACTACCATACCTCAGAAATAAATATAATTAATAGTCTTACAAACTCATACTCACTATTACAACTGTTATCAAGTCTATCAATCACTGCAGCACCCACACTGTACCAGCAAACCTTCTTTGATTTTTTTTCAGTTACAAGTATCTTAAATCTAAGCATGTTACCATAACAAATGCAATAAAACTAAAGCACAAATGTATCTGGCTGCATATAAAATTTCCACCCAAACCCCAGCCCCACACAACAGCAAAAACCATACTCTAACAGCATAGTATTAAATAAGCAATTCTCTCTCATCCACCAATTCTAGCCTTCTCTTCCTAAATATCAATCTTTGAAGTATATGCAATAAAATCCTGGGCATATATGGTTGTATAGTCACACATCCCCTAAATGTAATCATAGTTACAGAAACATGAAAAAAGACATAAATCACAATGAAGTTACCCCACCTGGTTACAGTAATATTAGGCTTAACAGGAAAAATAAGCGGGCAGGCAGGATAGCCATCAGCTGCAAGAATTACCTAAATATAATTTCAAATGCACAGGAGATACCACAGTTAAATAATGCGGGCAAAATCAAAAATAGGAAAATGTTTTGTTTTGCAGCCATACATCTCCCACCAGGTAAAAATTTACTACTGTAAAAAATATCTATATACTGGATATCCCACCATGTACAACATGAAACAATAAAACTAGAACTAAATATAGACTGGCAGCTTATTAATAGCAACACCCCATCTGATTCCATAAACCTGCATGGCTTTACACAGTTCATTACATGAGTTACTAGAGTCCACAAAAGTACTGGTAGGAAATCAGCATTAGAATGGATTCTTACTAATACACCCAAGAATATTATGGCAGTCAGTAGCCTTCCAGACAGCCTAAATGACCATCAACTTACTTACTCTCTAAGAAGTTACAATATCCAAGATCAACATATAATTTACAACTAAGTTCATAATTCATAAAACATTGACAAACACATGTTTATCAAATCCTTAAGAGGATATAACTGGAAAATATTAAAGTCTATGTACTTAGACTCTGCCGTCTCACAGTTCAATGAGATATTTCTACAAATTCTCAAAATCCTTGCCCCAGTATGTATTAAAAGGTTCAAATCCAGTCTTGTACCATGGCTACATACCTGTCAACGGTTCAGATTATTGCCTCATATTTTCTGTTTATTCCTCATAAAATTTGTGGTTTGCTGGCAAATCACTGGGGTGGTCTGAGGACTGAAGTCACTAAATAATGACATACATTTAAATTTCAGACTTTAAATCCTTCAGAAAATGTATGGTAACACAAACCATGTTACTCAAGCAACTTTCTAAGTTTATAAGAGCAGCATTTAAAGTCTGTACCTATTTTTGGTCCTTTGCCCCCCATTTTGTCAGGCCAGATTTCTTGTACTAAAAGGTTGAGAGGTATGCCTGGCTAACAAAAGAAACTAAGAAATTAATGCTACAGCATGACAAAGCCTGGAAAGAATGGCTCAAAAATAGAACGCAAAATACATTTAAACTTTTCAGGCAACTAAGGAACAAGACAAAATGCCAAATAAAACATGACAAGCAAACATATTATAACATTCTCCAAAATAAACATCAAAACAACCCAAAATTCTGCTGGCCATCCATAAACAAACTTTTACATCTAGGCCAAATGACCATTTCCACTCCTATATCCAACAATAATACTGATTCATTCCTACACTAATTCAATTTTATACTGACGTTATTGTCCTTCACAAACAATACTTCCACTACCCTCTCAGTACCTGCAGCCTCTGCTATTTCACTTTAACCCAGTACCTACCTCCATCATTAAAAAGACTCCTACATAAGCTAAAATCAACCAACCAAGCTGATGACCAACTCCCCTCAGACTACTTAAAAATGGCTGCAGATGCAATTGGTTTTCCAATCTCTATATACTGATAAATAGATCTATATCCAAATAATATGCCCCTTCCAGCTGGAAAAAAAATCCATTATTATACCTTTACACAAAAGTGACATCTATCAAAAATACTTGAAAAACATATTCATGTGCAGGTTCTACATCACCTAAATATAAATAATCAGCTCTTAGAAACACAACATGGTTTTAGACTACACCACAGCACAACCACATCCCTTCTTCATTTCATCAATTGGTGGATGAGAGAGAATTGCTTATTTAATACTATGCTGTTAGAGTATGGTTTTTGCTGTTGTGTGGGGCTGGGGTTTGGGTGGAAATTTTATATGCAGCCAGATACATTTGTGCTTTAGTTTTATTGCATTTGTTATGGTAACATGCTTAGATTTAAGATACTTGTAACTGAAAAATGCTGCAGTGATTGATAGACTTGATAACAGTTGTAATAGTGAGTATGAGTTTGTAAGACTATTAATTATATTTATTTCTGAGGTATGGTAGTTGGGAATAATAGAGTATGAGTCAGAGTTATTTTTATAATATGTTGTTAGATTTTGCTGAAGACATTAGTTTGAACAGTAAAATGTTACTGGACAAGAGCAGTTATAGTTACAGCAGTATAACTTCTAAAGCAGCACAGGAACAATGGTAATCCAGTGTCAACTTGTTCCTAGACTTATCCAAAGCTTTCAACACTGTATCACACCAAGATTTAATTGCTGAATGCTCTTCTATAGGTCTCTCTCAACCCCCTCCCCCTCCCCTTAAATGGTTCCTTAGTTATCTATCTGGAAGGCAACAAGAAGTCAAATGGCAACAAGACCTCTCTTATTCTCTTGCAGTTATCATAGGTGCCCCTCAGGGCTCTATACTAAGACCCGTCTTTTTAACATTTTAAAAAGAAGCTTCACACTGCCATAGACCATGTAAATATAGTACAGTATGCAGATGATTCAACTTTAATATTTATAGCCCTTACAATATCTACACTACAATAAATCACCCACATTCTTTCTCTTCAGTCAAAACC
Organism: Protopterus annectens; assembly: GCF_019279795.1. Taxonomy (NCBI): domain Eukaryota; kingdom Metazoa; phylum Chordata; order Ceratodontiformes; family Protopteridae; genus Protopterus; species Protopterus annectens. The sequence goes on from NC_056728.1 coordinate 1,363,276,462, forward strand.
AGCTGAAGAATTCAAACCTACACAATCTCAATAAAACAAAACAAATAAAACAAAACTAATGCTCTTCACAGCAAAACATTATCTCCATCATAAACAACCTTTGTTTGTTACATCTGTAAATAATGCTAAAATTGAGGTAGTACCACAGGCAAAATTGCTGGGCATTGTAGTAGATGACAATATTAAATTAGATCAATGTATTCTTCAAACAAATAAAAAGACCCACCAGAAACTTGGCTCCCTTTATACAGCAAAACAGTACCTTACAGACCCAGCAAGAAAAACCCTAGTCTCTTCCTATTTGCTTCCAACCCTCTTATGTCCCTCACCTATCTTTACAAACATAAGCTCTGCACTAAAATACAAACTAGTCTCCTGTTACAACAAAGCAGCTAAATTTGCTATCAACACTGCACACTTAGCTTAACACTGCCAAGTCTTAAAGCACCTAAACTGGCTAGAGCTTAACAACTACATAACATACTCTCAGCTAGTTGTGGCATACAGACTGATATATTATCCCAAACAATGCCATGCATTAAAAAACATATTATTCCCCTACATCCCTACAAGGAACCTCTGTTCTAGTGATACATTTCTACTAAGCACTATTAAAAAATAATTAATCTGGGGACTCACTACACTCCTGTTACCTATCCAAACTCTGGAACACCATCCCTACACAAGTACAAACGATTAACAAACTTCCAAGCTATAAAATCTAGCTAGCTAGATCATACCTTACCCAGTCCTGGTCATCCTCATGTTCATCACCGGGTTGAGACCTCTAGTGAAAGCACAAACATTGTATAGCTTACCATTAACTTTTTGCAATCCTTTACTTGAATTATTACATCCCTAATAACGTTCCCACCTGCACTTAAATCAATTCACCCCTCTTCATGCCCTCTCTTAAACAAAACTTCTCATATTTCTATTTCTAAGTGATCCCACCCACCACACTACCCCTCTTATGCATTCCCTTTATACCTAAGTTATAAACATTTTAGTTACACGAATTTGGAACAGGCAGCCTAAATAGAACTAATCCTATAGCATGCTGTCTCAGTCATACCCTATTACCACTACCCCCCTAAACACTATGATTATTTCCACTGCCTTCCTACATAATTTTATAACTTACTTCATTATATCGCTTGAACTTTTTACAAACCTTTGCGATGCTAAAATCTCCCTTCCTATATCATTTTATAACTTACCATGTTATGTATCTTGAACTCCTTGCATAGCTTTTTACTGAAATGTAAGAAAAACAAATTTCTTTACAATAATGTTTCCCCTTCTCCAATATCAATACATTTACTTCTGTAATATTTTACAACTGGAACAACTAACTGTACAGACTTATAATTGTTGATGTAAATACTTTACTGTATATATATATATATATATATATATATATATATATATATATATATATATATATATATATATATACCTGTCTTGTAGTTATGTTTGTTGTTTCATGAGAAATGAGACTCGTTTTTTGAGAACTGTCTCAAATTCACTTGTTAATATAGATGTACTGTGATGGAGCTTTTCTCTGTGCTGAAAATGGTCTCTGCCCTGTCAGACTTTCCCGGTCAACAAAGACAAATAAAATAAAAAATAAACATAAGATTGCAATGATTAATTACATTAATGCTCTAGACATTAATTTTGCTACAGGTGGCAGTTACATATAACTTAAAAGCAGTATTACACAACTATTCAGGGAAACACTAATAAGAAAGTTGAGTACCCCACCATGTAAACAAACACGGCTGCCAATTAACCTTACCACTTCACATGCCTGTGAGGCCACATGTCATTGTGTATGACAAAATTAAATAATCTGATGTGTGGTGCCTCAACAGACAACATAGTTCAAACTGAGAAAACATTGCATAATGTAAAAACAATATTTTATGTTTTGATTCAATTGCAAGGTGTGAACTCATATTAAATACTGAAGTAACACTTTTTACTAGTCATACTTCAAGACATTCAACATATGCATACTTAGGTATACCACTTCAGCAGAATTTATTGTGCAAAACAATTAAAAATGTGATTAGTCATCATACAATGCCTTATAACATCAATGAACAGTGTTCAGTGAGCACACGGGCATTACTTTAACCAACAATCGTAGGAGTACCTGCTCTGAAATTAAAAAATAATTATTTAAAAATTAGAAGGAATGTCAGATAAACCTTGATAGTAGACCACGTGACACACAGCATACCCACAGATATCACTGCATGCATCACTTATACTTTATGTGAATTTTACAGGAAAGGAAACACCAACCTGAATGTCATAGTCCATAGTTCTGACTAGACACTGCCTCATTACCTTTTCAGCCATGTGCTGTGTACAAACTTGCCTCGTGGGGTCCCTTAACTACTACTGCTGGCTGCTCATCATTAGTTATAGTAGGACTGGAACCAGGTGCTGCAGTGATGGCATGGGTTACTTTGCTACCAGACAGGTGCATGATCATGTTGTGCAGAATGCAACATGCAGTAAACATTCTACATGCAGTAGCTGGGTCATACTGAATGGCACCCTCAGTCATCCAGGCAGCTAAAATGACTCTTCATGATGCCAAAGACCTTCTTGATGACAATACAGGTCTTGGACAGCACTGTACTGACATTCTCTTCTGCATTTCCACTTGGATTTCTTACTAGTGTCATGAGCCATGGCTCCAGTGGATATCTAGCATCACCTGAAAAAAGGGAGAGTAAGGTAGGCAGGAAAAAAAAGAATAAATTCTGTTGTATTCGGCAATACATTTTACTAAAAGTAACTGCTGAAATTTAAAAAAAATGTTATTCTGCATGCCAACAAGATGACCACTGGACATCCAACCCTCCAGGAAGAGTCTGTAAAGTGAGCTAGCATGCCAGATATCAGATGGTGTGCACTGCCAGGATGCTGGGCAGTGATAATTGTTGATGCACCCCCATGCATCACAAACTACTTGGCAATTGATGGAATGGCAGGCCTTCATATAGCCGTATTACTCCCCCCATGTACCAGATGGGGTCCTAATTGCAACATGGGTGCAATCTATCACACCAATTACCTCAGGAAAACATGTCACCCATAAAAAAAGCATAGTGTTGAAGTGACCCAGAGAAATGGATGTAGTGATCCTCATTTAAGTGACCTGTATGAATCCCAGCTTTACTGTGCTCATTCTCAGACAATGTGGATAGCCCTAATGCATTTGTGTAATGACTATAAACCCCACTCTTGATCTACAAAATATTTTATCTACAAGCAAAAAAAAAAGAAGTGTCACATTTCAACTAAAACACATTTCATCAAAAATGCAGTTGACTGAATCACATTTGACAGAAAAGTGTGTCAGGCTATAAAAAAATCACTGCTGGTGTGGTTTTGGATCAGAGGAATTACAATGCAAATTAGTAATGATCATTACTTGCACCTTGCTAATGCTGTGTCTCTGTCTCTAGATGTTTGTCCACTAGCAACGATTCACTTTGTGAGGAGTTTCTCTTTTCTCAATGGTTGTGCAAATGTGGTGTTAGTATATTTATGTAAGGGGATGTATGGGACTTGCCCCCCTGAAAAAAAAAAACAAAGTTTTGGAGAGGTATTTGCTGTTTATGAAGTTGTACATGTAATGTGATTTGACTAGCTGTGTTTTAGATTAAATATACATCAATTATTTTTTTAGATATTTTGTGATTAGATGAAAAATGTCTTCAATTAAAAGTAATATACTTTTATATATGTGTATATCTATATCTACCTACATCTCTCTCTCTCTCTCTCTCTATATATATATATATATATATATATATATATATATAGAGAGAGAGAGAGAGATACAGATATATATAGATATAGATATATAGATATATATTATTTGTGTGATTGTGTCTGGGTCCTATGATAGAATGCTAATTTGACTGGAAGACAATTGATAGAAAAGTGTGGAAATCTATAAATAGTATATGATGGTCTCATTTATAATTATAGGAGTTACTGGGGAAGTGAGTCTAGAAGAGTATATGTGGACTGGAAATGACTACTGTCATGTTATTCCCCCAAATTTGCAGATGTCTCCATATGTGAAGCAGTACTGAGTCAGTGTGTGTCATGTCTTTTTCTTTTCTTCACAGCTTTATGACCGAGGAGTTACTTTATATAAAAAGAGATGAAGGATGTGCAGGTCAGCTTGACTTCTGCAAAAACATGTTTATGGTGTATTTGTTGTGAAAAACTTTTTCTATCAATTGTGATTCAGTCAAATGAGCATTCAATCAAATGAGTCCATTAGGCTAATTCATCAAACTTCACTTTCTTTGAAGTCTGTACTGTTGAGCAAATAACTGCAAAAATGCAGATTTACAAATGAAAGCCAAAAAAAAAAAAAAAAAAGAAGAAGAAAAACAAATGTTTTTGCAGATGGCCCCTGCATCCGCACATGAGGGAATGCATCTGCCATGACCCTCTTAACTTAAATATACCAACTCAGATCACAAAATAACAATGAAAAGGGAAACATTTCCTATTTCCAGGATTTCATGAGCCTGCAGTAACAGCTCATATACTAATCGTCATTTTCAAAATACATTTTGCCTGATTACAATGACCCAAACAAAATGCATTCAGGAGAATGCCCTATATATATATATATATAAATATATATATATATATATATATATATATATATATATATATATATATATGCATATGCATTATATGTGTGTGTATATGCATTGCATGAAACTGAATACACTTTTTCAGGCATATAACAGGCTTTTATTTTATTGAATATGAAAAAATATGCTGTCAATAGTGACAGGCAGAACAACAGGATAAAATAGTTTGGGTTGCTAGCAAATATTCAAGAGTTCCAATTGTCAAAGAGAAAAAAAGCTGGTTGTTGTTGTTGTTGTGTCTTTTGGCTTTTCCCAGTTAGGGGTCACCACAGCGGAACTCCGGTCCGCTAATGATTGGTAGTTGATTTTTACATGCCGAGTTACCAGCCCTGACGCACAACCTTCAACGAAGGTACGCCCATTCATGCATGTCTCCACGCAGAAGACGCTCTAGCTGAGAATCAAACCGGACAGCGTCTTACTGTGAGGTGACAACGCTACTGCAGCACCACCACTGCGGGTATAATAATCAGCTGATCACAAGTACTTGATTTGTTTTCTTTGTGAGATTCGTGATTCAGTCTGAATTGGAGAATTTACCCTTTCCTCACAGTATTGCCATCTCTGAACTGCTCTGAGGTTGCATGAGGGCTTTCTCCCCTGCAAAGAAATGTTTAACTTTGCTTTTCTGTATCTTTCAACTGTCTGGGCATTCACCAGTTCTGTTCGACCACTTGTCATTTGACATGTTGACTTAATGATACATGGACATACAACCAATATTTCAGAGTTAAAAGCACAAGTAACAGCTTTGTTTCTCCTTTCTTGTATGATCAGCTTCAAGTATACAACTTACGCAATACTTTTCTAGTGACAATGTGCCACCAGTATTGACACTTCTTTTACCAGGCCTCAGTTAGAAAACAGGGAGCAGGTCATAAAAGCAAAACACGTGGTTGTCTTGCTTTTCTTTCTTTTCTTTGTGGTAGAAGAAACAGCTAACAGTTCATATAAACAAAACAGGTTGTTCTCCATTTTCTTTTTACTGTGGCAACAAGTAACAGTTCACAGAAATAAAATAATGTGTGCTTTCTCTCTCTCTATATCTGTATCTCTGTCTATCACTATCTCCATTCTCTCTCTCTTTCTGCAGAATCAAGTAGAACAAAATAATGTAATCTCTTTCTTTGTCCTTCTGCAGCCACGGATTTGGCAGATGAAAACTTTTCTTCCTTTCACATAATCAAATAATAACAGACTAACAAATCAGCAAGAGTTAAGTCCCTTTTTCTTTAGATTCCCCTAACAAATATTGCAAATCAAATGAGAGAGACAAATAAGTAAGTTCAGTCTGTTATTGAAATTAGAAGCAGCAATGGTGCAGCGGCAGCATTGTCGCCTCACAGCAAGAGGTTCTCCCTTTCAATTCTCGGCTGGAGCGCCTTCTGTGTGGAGTCTGCATGTCCTCCCCGCGGTCAAGTGGTGTTCAAAAGACATGCATGAATGGGCGTGCCTTTGTTGAAGGTTGGGCGTCAGGCTGGCACCTCGGCACCATAAAAAAAATTGAATGCCAATCATTAGCAGACCGGAGTTCCGCTGTGGTGACCCCTAACCAGGAAAAGCCGAAAGAAAACAACAGTCTGTTATTGAAACTGTTAGCATGGTATTGTTCCTACAGGGAATTTGTGCCAGCCGTATGTTTTAGCAGCTGAATTTCATTTCATTCCTGTCCCCAGTCAAATGAACTTACAGGGAAATGTCTTACCATCTAACAGCCTGAACTCATGTTGCATGAATCACCAAAGGAAGCAAGCCTGCTACTACAATGACTTATCTTGAAATGGTGAAAAAATGCATTTTTTTAGTTGACAGAATTTGTATGACAAATACCCAAATCCTATTTTTGGTGAAATTAGTTAAGATGACCAAATCACCTACAGCCAATTTATATACCTTCAGCTGGGCAGCTCTGACACAGCATACCATTTGTAATCCATATTTTCCTATCTAGAGAATACTACACACCATAGTTAATACCTTAACTGATTGCTCTACAGACCTCTTCCCCCAACAGGCACCACCTAAAGTCTGTGCTGCAACCCATGACTCCATTCCATTTTAGGTGCATAATTGCCTTGCATACCTCTCAGATTTTAGATAAATAACAAATCCCAATTTACATTGCTTCAGGCACATGTGCAGGAAAGTAAAACATGATTTGGTGAAGAAAATTTGTAAGAGACAGGAAGAAGGGAAGAAAAAAACAAGGATATTCAACAAACAAAGATGGATGGATTGTAGGAGAGAGACCTGTGGCAGACAGGTTTAACTGCTGAAGAAAGTAGCAGGGTGGCACTGAAACAAGAGAGGTGGTGACAGTTGACATGGCACCCTAACCTCATATAGAAAGTGGGGAAAAGGGGGCTGAGAATGATAATGATGATCACGATGAAGACGAAGACAGAATTAATGTAGAAGTCAGATTTGACCTGCTATCTCTAATAACTCCTTAGCAATTTTGTGGGTCTATTACCTGAAGTCGAAAGCCACTAAAATAGATGTAATAATGGATGTCAACATGATACTTGCAAGTAAATAATATAGTCTTTATTATTGCTTTAAGGTGTAGTTCTATAGCCTAAAGTCATGACTGAAATAAGCAGAATCTGTGACAGAGTTTAGTATTAACAAGAGACAGAATAGTACCAAGCAATGAAAGCCATGTGCAGTTCTCCTGAACAGAGGGCTGTTAAGTTTAATTTAGTCTTCTAGTCTTCTGTCACCTGGATAGGGCTGCTTCAGTCTCCTGGATAAGATTACTTTTGTCCCTATATTCTCCTTATGCTCAAATTGAAGAAAATTCATACTCAATTTCTTTTTATTATAAAACCTTTATTGGCAGATGAGTGCTGCTTAGATGATTGAGAAAACAGTGTTAAGTCAGGATTTTTTATTTACAATTTGATAGGCTTTACCTGGGCCTGCCACCTCCTATGACATCACAATATGGGCGTGCTCAGGATGCATATGTAGTCTGCCTCTTTTGTGATAGTAGGAATGACTCTTTGCGAGTTGGTGTGTGTTCACAATAGTCAGTTAATTACTGTAAATTCTTAGAGAAAGTAAAGCTGGCATACCAGAATATCATCCTGGAACTCACCAACCTCAATGAAGAAAAACTTATTAATCAGAACATATTGGATTTCCTAACAATAACACACAGAAAACTACCAAACTTTTTTGGCATTCTGAAACCTCACAAGGATATCAATGACCCCCATTCCTTACAGACCAGTAGTGATGAGTGAAAGATCGATTACAGAAACCATTGTGATCTACCTTGACATACAAATCAACCCACTAGCAGAAAGCAACAGATCATTCATACTGAATTCCATTGACTTCCTTAAGATTAAGAATCTCCCCATTAAAAAGATCCCATACTAGTCACCATAGATGTGGAAGCATTATGTACAGTACTTCCCCATAGTTACTGTATCCAAGCAGTCATAGATGCTTGCAATATGCTGCTCTCCCTAGAGAAATAGAAGTACTGGCAAGACTACTGGGCCTCATTCTCAATAATAACTACTTTCAATTTGAAGAAAAACTATTCAGACAGACCACTGGGATAACAATATGTGTGGTTATGGATCACAGGTTGGCCAACAAAGCTATGGGGAAATGGGAAGAGGAACACATTTAAAACTCCATACCCTTTTCCCACAAGCCTTGCTACTTCTGCTTTATTTATGACATTTTCATCACCTGGAACACTAACCTTGTACAACTCCATGAATTCTGCAACCACATAAGCAAATCTATCAGCTTCTTAAAATTCACAACAAACCACAGCTTGGAAGAAGTCAACTTCCCAGACCTCACCATCAGAAAAAACCTCAACAAAGACTAATTCACTAACAGCATTTACTGCAAATTCCTGCTTCACTACAGTAGCATGTACCCCCACCACATAAAGAGAAATGTGGCAAAATCACAAGGCCTCAGAATAACAAGGATCTCCAAGGAAACTGAAAACTTTGCCAAGAATATACATTACCTAAAGAGGGACTTTCTGGCAAGAGGATACAGTAGGAAACTACTGAGTGAAATCCTCAACCCTATCACACAACAATAAATCTCCAACCAGCGGGGCATTCTCAATCCAAATCAAACTCCATACAGAAACCTTATGGATCTCAGACATCACAAACCGGACAACAACTGGGGGCTCAGCATGATACTCACCTATTCCCTTATCTATGCCAGCATCAAGGAGATTGCGAGAAACAACTGACTCATCCTCTCAAAAAATAAATACCATAACCAGATACTGCCACAATAACCCTGTTTAACAACCAAGAGAGGCCGCAACCGCCAGAGTCTGGTTGAACATCAAGGGACACAGATGAACAATAATGGAGGAACCTCACCTTGTAGCACCCCACATGCACATATTGCATACAAATGAGTAATTCCAATGACTTTACATGCCCAGACAACAGGAAGAGTTATCCCAACCACATGCAAGGGAATTGTAATACAGAAAAAGTAGTGTACTGAGCCCAATGCAGCAACTGTCAAGCATTTTATATGGAAAAAAACATCAATATACTAAAGACCAGAATCACTAGACACAACTCCAACATCCACTACAGGATTCCCACCAACCCACTCACCATGCATGCTAAAGAGAAAACAGAGGACCACTTCTTCAAGTTCCATATAATGATAGGCCAGAGAAAAAAGAACTTGAATGGCAGATCAGACTTCATGCAAAAAAAGCAATTGGTTTCAATACCGCCAAAGTACTGAATGGATCATTGGTGAAATAATTCATTTTGGTGTTATTGAAGTACATGTGTATACATGGACAAACTACTGAAGAGATCACTGGGGAAATAATTAATTTTTCTGTCACTGAACTTGTGTATACATGGACAAACTATGGAAGGGATCACTGCAGAAATAATTTATTTTGGTGTCATTGAATTGCTTGTGCATACATAGATAAACTACTGAAGGGTTCACTAGAGAAGTAATTCATTTTGGGTTATGTAGGTGCTTTTGCATACATGGTCCATGGATTGCAAAGTAGATAAAAAGCATGCAGGAATGCTTTTAAGAACAGATGTGTGTACAGCATGATTACTGGACTATAAATCATAAGAATACTTCATTAGCATACATCGCTTTGCACAATTTCTCATTTACATCTTATTATACTTAATTTTCTTACACTCATTCATGGGCATTGTGCTTTGCTGCAGATTGCCTCTATGAACTGCTATCTAGCTATGCTCACTCACAAACATCACAAATAACCCAGCTACATTGACTCAGTGACTATGAATGGATCCTATTCAGAAGATTGACTCAACAGAAAGTCGAACTTCATATGGGTGAGACCTTATGATCAACTTTCCAAAAAGTCAGATGAGGGAAAACAATAAAAATCTATGTTTTTGCAAGGGGGCAAGCCCTCACAACCCCTGCATGTTAAACATACCAACACCAACATCACACTGCTGTGGAGAAAAGGGAAATTTCACCAATCCCCAGTTTACTGCGATCTCCATTTAAAAGCTTTAACATTTCTGAAAGTCGATCATATTGTCTCAACCTTAGGAAGTTTGACTTTCCATTTAGTTGATCTTCTGAATGGGATACCTATGAATACTATATTTATAGTGTGACTTTTGATTTATACAGAAGGATCTAATTATGGAAAAGATTCAGAAAGGTTGTAATGAAGAGCTATACAGTGTTATCAAGTGGCAATGGCCATAAAGTGATACACTGGGTTTACTATACTCACTATATGCTGTGAAGACTGTAGCATGTACTTACAAAGGTAGTCTGTGTCATGCATATCAAGATATTGATGCAATGAAGTCATTAGGAATGTAATACATGCTTGAGTATGTTTCTTAAGTATCTTATTAGACTTCAGCTAGGCAAATTGATAAAAGGCTGTTAAAGTTTAAAATTCATTAACCACAGTACCTGCTTTGGTCTCAAAAACATCATCAGGCTATGATACTAAAAGACAAAAAATCTTTTAAAGGCAGTAAAAAAATGACATGATTTTACCAGACAATAACCAAACATTAGTGCTACAATTTCCTTCCTTTTAAATAAATCATAAGATTTTCTTTATCAATGATCCATGGAGTATTTTAGGCCTCTAATTTCAACTGCCATCAGTACTCCCTCCAATTAAATCATCATCTGCATCAAATCATAATGAGACCTTACAAACAGAACCAGTCATGGTAAATGTGTAACCTTTGAAGGCAGCCCAAATTAAGACAGCATCTATATTTTTTACCAGGATAATCTGTCTAGGTATACAAGTCACCTCTTGTCAGCTTTGGACAAGGGAGAAGGATTCCATATAGCAGGGTGAATATAAGCAGCATACAGACAATGACAGTACAGATTCATTAAGCCTAAATTACCGGACTTAGATATTTTCTCTAAAATGACAAAATTCAATTTACAAGATGTTCAGCATCTTGTAGATTGATGTTTCATTTTACAGAAAATACCTAAAGATCCTAGGGTGGACAGTGGGGGACCAAGATTGAATATAGGGAATTAGTCTGGCAATTTAGGTTTCATGCCACTACCCCACCCCAAGATTAAATGATTATACCTCTACTAATAACATTCTAAAGCTGCAAACTGATAAATTAAAATTATAAGGATTTTTTTTAACTTTTTAAACTTTTGCTGAATACATTATTGCTTTTGGGATATATGCATTTGTTTCAGTGTTTTAGCATAACAATTCTAATGAGTAATCATTTTGGAGATGGTCATTTGACTTTTGAATCTGCATTTAACCAAACTCTATCTTAACCCAAGCAATCATATAAATATTATAGGCATATACGCGGTTGAGTGGCCTCTGAAAGACATACGTGAATGGGCGTGCCTTCGCTGAAGGTTGGGCATTGGGCTAGCAACTTGGCACCATAAAAAATCTACTGCCAATCATTAGCGGACCGGAGTTCCGCTGTGGCGACCCCTAACCAGGAAAAGCCGAAAAGACAAACAACAACATCCCACTTGGCCAAAATAACCCTACATTGGAACATATATTACAGTGGGTTTCCACCACCCTCCCTCAGGAAACTATCATAGCAGGAGACTTTAACAAAGATTGGAATGCTTGTAATGCATAGGTTCATAGGTTCATAGGTTGGTACTAGGCTATCGGCCCTAGGGCCTATACAAGCCTAGCCATAACAATTCCCTGGCTATTTCTTCCCACACTATTTACTTCCCTGGACCCCTGTCTAGCAGGGCGACTGACATGATCCCCGGGGTGAATTTCCTTTCTCCCATCCAATAATCAAGGTTCCTTTTGAAGAGGGCCAAAGAGGTGCTACCCCTACAAGCCATATCAACCTCTGTGGTTTCTCACAACTAATCAAAACCCTTACTAGAATTGACAAAAAAAAAACAAACAAAGAGTCAGTACTAGACTGGATCTTAACTAGCCATCCAAATACTACACTAATCTCAGGCTGTCTACCTGACTGCCTCAGTGATCACCTCCTTACTTTTCTTCTCAGGCAAAAAACAAACCCTTCCAAAATCCCAAAATACCATCAATTCTGTAATACTAAAAAACTTTAATGCTCAAGAATTTACCACCTTGCTTAGAAATTCAAAATGGAACCCAGTTAGCTACCTCCCACTAGACAAAGCTGTATAATACTTCAACACCACTTTTATCAAAATCCTAAATAAACTAGCCCCCCCCCCAGAACATTACAGATAAAACCCAACTATACTCCCTGGCTTACTAAATCCACCAGATCTCTACTAAAAGAAAGAGATAAAGCCTGGGAGAAGTGGTCTAAACAGAAAACCACTGTAAACCGTCAAAAATACCTAGAGCTTAGAAACTCAGCCAAAAAAACAAATCAGACAAGGCAAAAAAGACTACTATAATAACATCCAAATAAAGCATCAAACAAATCCCCAAAAGTTTTGGTCCACAATAAATAAAATACTTCATCCAGGGCAAACCACCACTCCACACCCAAGCTTATCCAATACCAAAGATGATATTCCAACCCAGTTTAATAATTGCTTTACTGAATCCATTTTAAAACTTATAAATAATACCATCTCTTCTACACCCCCTGTACCCACTCCAATTCACAACTTCAATAGCTTTCAACTTCAACCAGTCCCTACCGCTACTGTAAAAAATATCTCAAAAGACTCAAACCAACTACATTAGCTGCAGATAAGCTACCAGCAGAATACCTGAAACAAGAAGCTGATGCCAACTCTGTCCCCATCGCCATCCTAATAAACCACTCTATCCCTGAAAAAAAAACACCTATACTGTGGAAAATTGTCTACATAATCCTACTCTACAAAGGCGGAAACAACAGATCTATCTAACTACTGTCCCATAGCCATTCTGTCTCCCCTTTCTAAAATCTTGGAAAAGTGCATTCATACATAACTGCTAGAATAATAGATCTAATGAATATATCCTCAGATACTTGTTCCTCGGTAACTAATAAAAATGAAAAGCTTGTAAGCTTTTTGACTACCTTTTCCACGGATGCAGCTGGGATTGTGGAAATAATGCATAAGAATTGGACTATTATACAACAGGATAATGAGGTTAATACAAAACTAGGTCCCAGTTTAACTATAACATATAGAAGGGGCCCTAATTTAAAGTACTTGGTTGAGAGAACAATGAAAGTGCCCCAAGGTCAACAGGGTACTTTTAAGTGTGGTAGATGTACTCAATGTAAGTTTATCAACATTACTAATAGTATTACCATCAGGGACAAGACTTACAAGATTCGGGGTCATTTTTCATGTGACTCCCAAGGAGTTGTATATTGTGCAACTTGCACCCACTGCGAAGCATTCTATATTGGTAAGACTTAAACAAAGGGTCTATGAGCACCAATATAGTATTGATAGGTCAACAAGCACCAATGCCCTTGCAAGGCATGTTATGACATTTCCGGAGCATAGATTTAGGTTTATTGCCTTGCAAAAGATAGAACCTAATATTAGGGGAGGTGCATGGCAACTTAGGCTTGAGGAGGCGGAATTGGAGTGGCAGATTCGTACTATAGCATATTTGTGCCCTGGGCTTAATGAACAAATATCTATAAAATGTCTTCTTAAAAAGAAAGCCCTGAATAGATGAACATAATGAAGGGATTAACACTAACACCAACAAATAAAGGGTATAAGAGCCTTTAGCTGAATTGAGTAGGTTTTGGTTTGGGATTATTAATAATATTCTTAGAGCTTTCAACACATAATAAAAAAAAATTTTTGTCTTCTTGGAAGGCATACTAGATACAATGGTGTAGTTTTTTGGATGGAGCCCACTCTGTTACCTTTCTTACCTGTGTTAAGCCTGCTTTGATTGATGTAAATGTATAGATTCAATCCAGCTTAGGTTTAGGATTTTTGAATATATCTTTTTACACTTTTTTATTTTTTTTATATATTTTCTTTTTATTTTTAATTTATTTTAATATTTGGAAATATAAGGTTTTGTAAGTTTGCACTTTAAATAGTTGATCACAAACTCTTGGTTCAGCAGTAGGTTTATGTTTATGTGATTATAAGTTGATCACATGGTCACAAGTCCTTAAGCAATTAACATATTGATTAAGTTGTTTTAAACGTATTTAAAAGGACTGGTTGGATATTTAAACTGTGTTTCAATTTTAAATGTTGGTCTGAGGAAGCTGGCGTATTATAGCCGGTGAAAGCGCTTACCATTTTGGATTAAAGGAGTCTTGTCTGTGAAGTTCGCTTGTTTGTGTTTTGGTTTACGAGTTTTTAGTTATTATTCTTTGTCGAGAAGTGTTTTGATGGCGAGCGGCTCAGTCATCGACTCCCAACCATTGTTTTCCCAAGAGGATGAAGTTCCTGTACTTCCAGGTAGATCCTTGGGAGGAGCCTCAGAGGTGAATACCGTGGGCGAGTTAACCATTTTGGTTAACCAACTGCTGAACCGAGTGAAAGTGAGTGGAAGCCGGCAACAATGTCAACAACGGATGGACGGTTAGTTCAACAGATGGTGGGTCACCTAATTCGTCCATTCCGGCAGGGCAACCACTCAATGTGCAAGCTACGATGTCAGGAGGTAACGCAGCGAAGGCTTTAACGAATACCAGTAACCGGGTCATTTCTAGCCCTGCTGTAAGTACTGAAATGTTACATTTACAAACAAGGACAGTTTGTGATAGTAATAATATGGACACAACTGTTCAGTCTATGCATTCACAGCCTAGGATGAATGCTGGTGTTAGTGCTATTCCTTCAATGGGTGCATACTTGAACAATAACAACTTTTTTAATAACAATAGAACTGGCCTTGATAATGTTAATCTGCCAAATCAAAGTGGGTCGGACTTGGTCAACCATTTAAACAACTTTGATACCAAATTGTTTAAATGTAGGAAATTGCAACTTGAGGTTTCCTATCTACAGGAGTGTGTCAACAAGGGTATAGTGCCAAAGGGGCTGCGGCAGTGGCGCTATCCGAATGGTCTAATTAACAAATCGGCTTTCCATTCGGAACTGATAGCTTTATTCAATCGGCAAGGCCTTGAATTTTTGGAGGCACTTATTAAGTATTATCAGGGACAAATCTTGGCTTTGAAAGCCGATTTGGAGATTTTGGAACAGACTATTAACAATGCCCTTGACTTTGAGCAGTATAGATATGAATATTCTAAGTTATTCACAAGTATTGATGCTAGTATTACTAAAATGATTGATACAAAAAAGAAAAAGTTAAATAGACTTGAACGCTTATAGTAGAGATATAGCTTACCCCCCCCCCACCACCTTTAATACAAAATTATGTCAGGGGTCAAGAGCCTCCTTTGGAAACTGACAACGAGATAGGGTCCTTATCATTTGTAAATGAGGATGAGGATATCCAGCCACATACGAGCACAGTTCGTTGTAGTGAACGCATCCAAAACCAACAGAATGTCTCAGGACGCCAACAGCCTGTAATGGGCGCGAGTGGTTCTGGAATGCAGTATCACATGAATAATCAAACAGATGAAGTCTCGCAACAGGATTTTCAGAAAACCAACAGGGGCCAGCAACAACCTTTACAAATAAAGCAGAACAGGAAACAATTACCCCAGAGGAGACGTCAGAACAGGAGGAGGAGGTAGATTACTCTGGTGTAAAAGTAATAACTAACTCAGAAGGTGACTTCCTTATTTTTAACTTTAGTTCTTTGGAAGTCAATGAGGAAATGGCAAATTTTTTGTCTAAAGGTTTGACTTTCGTGCCCGACTTGAGAGCTGATATGGTAAAAACTGTGCTGGATTTGAAGATCTTTGTCCGAAAGCTTAACTTAAATTGTGAACTGGGACAAAGTTCAGGACTGACACAAAGCCTTAGAGTTTCTAGTCTATTTAATCCACCCCTTCAACCGGTGTTGACACTTTTTGAGAAGATCTGTGAAATGGACATTAGACATTGTATAACTAATGGTACCACTAAACATAATAACAAAAACAGTAACATTGATAAAAATGAGAGGGATCTTCTCAATTTGCTAAACATTTGTAATGTAAGGGTTATTAAACCCGATAAAGGGGGTGGGTTAGTCTTTATGGACCAGGTAGATTATGAAACCAAAATGTTGACACATTTAGCTAGTGAAGCCTATGTGAGTGCAAGTAGGAATGAAATAAACGGAGCTTATAACAAAATTACAAATATTTTGAGTGACCTTTTTCTTGAGGGAACCGTTATGGATACATATCATTATCTCACTATGCCAGCCCCCTTATTTCCAGCATTGTTTGGGTCACCTAAAATACACAAGAATGTTACGAATCCACCATTTAGACCTATAGTGGATGGTAGGGATTCAATAACTTATGCTTGTGCCAAATTTGTTGACTTCAAGCTAAAACCATTTGTTACATCGAAATCACAAATTTGTCGTGACTCTTGGGATTTTTTGGCTAACATCAACAATCTGGAGTTTAATGAGCAGTATATGTTCCTAACAGTTGACATCAAAGATCTCTATACATCTATTCCCCATCTTATAGGGATAGAATGGGTTAGAGAATTTCTTTTCATCAAAGGTATGGAACACCAAGACATTAATTTAATAGAAGTACTCCTGGAAATTGTCTTGGAGAACAATTATATATTTTTTTCCAACAAATTGTTTCTCCAGAAAAGTGGTATCGCTATGGGCTCGCCATGTGGGAGTAGCTTTGCCAATTGTGTACAGGCCTATTGGGAAACCTCTTTCCTGTTTAATTGTCCCACTTTCAGAGGACATGTCGCTTGGTACACCAGGTACCAAGATGATATGTTCTTCTTGTGGAAAGGTCCGAGGAACAGAATTGAACAGTTCATTTTGGAACTGTCCACGTCCACTTCATTTTTGGATTTTACCTATCAGGTAGAAGAAAATGCAATCAATTTTCTGGACATCCATTTAAGTAAAGACAAGGTTAAAAGGCAGTTTAGGTCCTTAATACATTGTAAACCAACATATTCCAACACGTTCTTGCATTTTACTAGCTGCCATCCTTTTCATCAGAAGAATGCCGTTGTAAAAGGTCAGGTAGTAAGAGCAGCTAGGATGGTTTCCAGATTTGAAGATTTTCAGGACGAATGTGCCCTCCTCAAACAAATGTTTTTGAGGAGAGCATACCCTTTATCTCTTATAGATCAAGTTGTACATGAAGTGTGTAGGAAAAGAGTATCAGGATACTTTCAGCCTCTAATACAGGACAAACAAGTACATGTAGAGCTAATGAATGTATCCTCAGATACTTGTTCCTCGGTAACCAATAAAAATGAAAAGCTTGTAAGCTTTTTGACTACCTTTTCCACGGATGCAGCTAGGATTGTGGAAATAATGCATAAGAATTGGACTATTATACAACAGGATAATGAGGTTAATAAAAAACTAGGTCCAAGTTTAACTATAACATATAGAAGGGGCCCTAATTTAAAGTACTTGGTTGAGAGAACAATGAAAGTGCCCTGAGGTCAACAGGGTACTTTTAAGTGTGGTAGATGTACTCAATGTAAGTTTATCAACATTACTAATAGTATTACCATCAGGGACAAGACTTACAAGATTCGGGGTCATTTTTCATGTGACTCCCAAAGAGTTGTATATTGTGCAACTTGCACCCACTGCGAAGCATTCTAGATTGGTAAGACCGAGCGTAAACTTAAACAAAGGGTCTATGAGCACCAATATGGTATTGATAGGTCAACAAGCACCAATGCCCTTGCAAGACATGTTATGACATTTCCGAAGCATAGATTTAGGTTTATTGTCTTGCAAAAGATAGAACCTAGTATTAGGGGAGGGGCATGGCAACTTAGGCTTAAGGAGGCGGAATTGGAGTGGCAGATTCGTACTATAGCATATTTGTGCCCTGGGCTTAATGAACAAATATCTATAAAATGTCTTCTTAAAAAGAAAGCCCTGAATAGATGAACATAATGAAGGGATTAACACTAACACCTACAAATAAAGGGTATAAGAGCCTTTAGCTGAATTGAGTAGGTTTTGGTTTGGGATTATTAATAATATTCTTAGAGCTTTCAACACATAATAAAAAAAATGTTTTGTCTTCTTGGAAGACATACTAGATACAATGGTGTAGTTTTTTGGATGGAGCCCACTCTGTTACCTTTCTTACCTGTGTTAAGCCTGCTTTGATTGATGTAAATGTATAGATTCAATCCAGCTTAGGTTTAGGATTTTTGAATATATCTTTTTACACTTTTTTATTTTTTTTATATATTTTCTTTTTATTTTTAATTTATTTTAATATTTGGAAATATAAGGTTTTGTAAGTTTGCACTTTAAATAGTTGATCGCAAACTCTTGGTTCAGCAGTAGGTTTATGTTTATGTGATTATAAGTTGATCACATGGTCACAAGTAGTTAAGCAATTAACATATTGATTAAGTTGTTTTAAACGTATTTAAAAGGACTGGTTGGATATTTAAACTGTGTTTCAATTTTAAATGTTGGTCTGTGGAAGCTGGCGTATTATAGCCAGTGAAAGCGCTTACCATTTTGGATTAAAGGAGTCTTGTATGTAAAGTTCGCTTGTTTGTGTTTTGGTTTATGAGTTTTTAGTTATTAGTCTTTGTCGATAACTGCTAGAATACCTATTAACTAGCAATCTGCTAACACCCACACAACACGAATTCCATCCTAATCATAGCACTACCACAGCACTCATGAGTTTTACAAATACCGTTAACCAACTCCATAGTGAAGGCAATCTAGTCTCTTCAATTTTCCTCAATCTGTCAAAGGCATTTGACACTGTATCCCATACCAAACTCTTAAATCTCCTAGCTGAACTAAACCTCAACCAGACAGCAATAGCCTGGTTTCATGACTATCTGGGTGGCCGTCAACAAGCAGTATTATGGCAACAAAAGCTCTCCTGTCTACTGCCCCTTACTGTGGGAGTCCCACAAGGTTCTATCGTTGGCCCACTCCTTTTCACGATCTTCACAAACAAACTCCATACAGCTACTAGTGACACCACACTCATACAGTATGTGGACAATTCAACTCTTATATGTGCTGCTTCTACCCTCCAGCAACTAGAACACATAACAGAACAGTCATTTGCAGCTTTAGAAGCTTGGTTAACCAGTGCTCAACTAATATTGAACACCAAAAAACTAAACTAATGATATTTCACCCTACTAGAGCCCCTAACACCCATCCTGCATTTAAAATTATCTCAGTCAATAATACCACCGTACCCCTAGTTTCTAGTACTAAGTTGCTAGAGGTCACTATTAACCAGAATATGGTATTTGACACTCATATTGTCCAGTCCACAAAACTAATTCACAAAAAGCTAGGGTGCTCCTACAGAAGTAAACACTACCTCACAGCAGACACCAGAGCTACTATTGCTAGAACCCACCTTACCTCAGCCTTACTTTACATATCCCCTATCCTTACCAACCTCAGAAAGTCAGATTTAATAAAACTAGAAACTTGTTATAAGAAAATAGCAAATTTTGCAATAGGTGCTAACTATAGATCCCACCACTGCCACTCTCTCAGAAAAGGTTCATGGCTTGAATTTGCTGCATTACTAAAATTCAACCAGCTCAAAATGGCCCACCAAATATTAAACCAGCCTGAAAAAACTCCAGCCCTAAAGAGTCCCCATCACCCTCTTATACTTTTTCTCCACATTCACCTCCCTTTGCAAACCTCTTAGCTCTAGCTTGCATATATTAGCCAATCTTGTAAAGCCTGTATATAAAGTATTCAGCTCAAGTAGGTCTGTTTGTAAGAATTATTATACCCACCACTAGTATCTCTAACTACTAGTCTGATTCCTTTTCTATTTTTTCTATACTATATATAATTCCATAAATTGTAATATGATTGCTTTTTTATGAAATGCTATGAAATATTGCTATTGCTCTCTTAAGAAACACTTTGTAAAATGTTAACTTGCTAAATTGTTAATGTTTTTCTCATTCATTGTATGTCTTGGAACTTTTGTTCCCAGGCCTCCACTGAAAATGGACTTGTTGTCCAGTTGAATTTTCCCGGTAAACAAATGTAAAATAAAATAAATAATAAAATAAAATTCAGTCCAAAAAGATGCGTGACTTTCCAATGAGCAATAAAATGAAAGTAGAAATTCAAACAAATAAATCCATGTAAGTTAGCAAATTGTTTATTCCACACAATAAACTCCTTTATAGGCTTCTTCAGACTCTTTACCATGAATTTGCATTGTGGCCTGGTGGTTGCAGAGTATTTGTGTGTTGGTTCTTTCATTTATATAAAATGCATTTAATAGTATGATGTTAAATTACAATAAATGAGGTGGAAAATAAAAGGCAATGATAGCATAGGCACTGCTAAGCTATGAGAGATGTAAGTAGAGAGAGTCTGAGTTACAATATAAAGAGTATAGGTATGGTATAGAAAGTCAAGGTTGAATAAATTATGAGAAGAGGGTTAACAGGGAGTACATCAGAGTGCTGCAGAGTCAATGAAAAATTAATTTAATGAGACAGGGTAGACAGGGTACAGACTATATATAGGAAATTTTGAAGGTAGGTGAATAAAGGCAGAAAGAAAACATGGCAACGAAGAAAAGTCCTACAGAGGGGAAACAGAGAGAGAGAGCATGGAGGAAAAAGCCATGCAGGGTGGGTGTAGTTAGAGTAGACTTACTCAGCTGTGGAAGAGGAGCATGACTTAGAGTCTGGGAGATGTTGTTTGAGTTGGAGTTTAAAGAGTTTGCTGTTGCTGCCTTGTTTAAGATGTATAGGAACAGAATAAAGAGTCACCAGCAGAGTTGTATGATAAAGTTATGTGGAAAAGGAATCTGTTTGTGTAGCAGAAAAAAAAGTTTGGAGAGTAAAGTTGAAGAATGTTGTTTAGGCTAGATCTGAAGATGAGCTTATGTGTCATTAGTAGTTTTGCTAAAGACAGAGAGTTTGGTGGTGAAAGGGTAGGGAAAGATTTTGAATGCAATGCATCAGTAGGCTTTATGAGGCAAGTGGGTTGCAAATTGTATAGTGTTGTTTTAGCCCTGCTCAAGAAGGTTAGATTGGCAGACTTCTAGATTAACTAATATGGGAGCAACACAGAGGAGAGTTATGAGAAGGAAGATTGCAGTGATGTGTTTTCTTGCACACTTGGTTACAATAAGAGAGTTTCTATAGGGACAACCTAGTTTATGATGAATTATCCTTACTGCTTAATTTATATGATAACTGAATTTCAGATTTTCATCAATCATGACTCCAAGATATTTTATGGGATACTAGTTAAATTTTTGTACTGTTAGCTGATGTTATGTTGAAAAGAGTTTTTTTTGTCAAGAGAGTTGATTCTGAAATGCATTTCTCCAGAGTTTCTTTGTATGTAAATAGCAGAGCATGATTCATATTTTGCATCATAAACAATATCATTCGATTTGCAGTTGAAAAAACACAGGAGCATTAAACTAATCTTTTCAAAGGTATTCATCTCACCTCATGGCTGATGTACTTACACTGATTTTAAGCTAACATTATGACTTTTTAAAAGGAACTGACATATGGCCTCTTATATACAGCTACTAAATTCAGCTTTTCAAGTGGCTTTTGTTGTCTAACACTATGCTTGCTTTCCACTTGGAGTCTCTTTGACCTCTAAACAAAAGGTAAGGTAAAACTAGTGCCTGGAATATATGTATACTAAGTTCTCATTATGCCAGAAATAAAAATTCTATATATTTCATCAGAATAAATATTTTTTCACTTGTAAAATATCATGATTACAATGCTATTCATTCATTCATTCATTCATTCATTCATTCAGCTAAGGTGGTTGCCTTTGGCTCAAAATATACACGGAGCTGCAGTGAATTTCATGGATGTAAAATAAGAGTTTTCAATGCACTTTGTAGCTGATCACCCTTTTGTTACCACCTTGCAGTTTCATAATGAAATCTAAAAGGGGATCTGAGACATTACCATTCATATACAGGTACTAGACCCTTTGGTACATACATCTTTCCTGTCACATTCTGACATATTGCATTATACTCAGTTTCCATTTTTGTTGCTGTTTTAAACTTCTGATTAGCATACTGAGTATAAACATGGACAGAGATACTTTTTTGCTAAGTTGTCAATATATCAAAAATAAAAATATTCAATATTTTCTATTTCTTTTTTCATTTGCAACATGTTGGAGCTAACATGCAAAATGTTTAAGCAACTGATTTGTGGCATTAAATATAGAATAATGCTGCACTGCAGCCAGAAGGGTCAAATAAGAGTCTTCTGTGATTTTATTCAGCTGATCATCCTTACTGAAAGTTTAGTAATCAAATCTCAAAGGGGTGCTGACATATGTTCTTTTACAGACTAACATCACATCAGTATGTGTAGAGTTTTTTTTATCACAAACACAGTCTGACATTTTGCATTGTACCTCATATACACTGGGGGTGCTGTTTTGAAATTTTATATAATATGCATAACATAGCAATTGCCTAGAATGCTGCTTTGCTGATTGATCAATGGATCAGAAATTAAAACCTTATATATTTCACCAGAAAAACATTTTCCCTTGCTACAGTACTATGTCTATAATGCCATGCTTTCAAGTGGCTAAAGCTATGGGGTCACAGAGGTTTTCAACACTGGTAGCTAGGATGTTAAAACTGTAGTCTTAGTTGATCATTGTTTATCCTCCTAAGGAAATGACTGTTACTTCATGTCAGGTTTTGCCAGCATTGATGTGTAGTGATCATGGAGGTTATAAAGGTTAAATTAATGCAGGATAATTCTGCCAAATTGAAATCTTAACCGGTACAGAAGAGATTAATACAAAACGAGATGGAAAGCAAGATAAAATTTTAACATACCAAGGTTAAAAGATTTAGTTCTTCCATACGAAAGTAACAGACTTCTTCATAATGTTTTATATCCTCAGACTCCATTGGTTAAATATCAAACACATCTTAACAAGTGACCAATGTGAAAAAACTTAAAAAATTTTAAGGGGATCATTTCCAAATCCTGATCAAACCTAATTATTTCAAACCAAAAACAAATAATTACATCAAAACACAAGTCAAAAATGATTTTAAAAGAACAGTATAAAACTAAAACCATCCATTCAAGCCTTAGGGCATGTTTTGTTGGTGGTAAGTTCAAGCATTATTATAATTTCACCAAAGGATGTTTTAACTTTGACAAATTAAAGTTTTATCTCACTTTACTGTATCGATCACCCATTCCATTTTTCTTTTCCATTTTTATACAAGTATTCAATAGAAACGCTGCAGAAGGAATGTGCCAAGTTTATAAAGAGAAACTTTTTGAATCAAAAGAAAAAAATGTTTTACATCAGGATCTAGACAAATAAGGACAGTAGGATATATTTCTATAGAAAAAGATACTTAAGATGAGGACACAATATCAGAAAGAGAAAGAAGTCAAAAACTGAAATAAGCTAGCTGTGCAGACAAATTAAGCATAGTGTCAGACAAGACCAATTCAAATTTGAAGAAAAATTATATACAGATATTGAGCATAATAGGAAACCATTTTATAGATGTGTAAGATGTGATAAGAGTAAAGATGTACAAACTGATAAACTGTGTGTCAGTTCTAAATTCTTTTCTTCAAAGACAACAAATTATAGATGCATTTACAAAATTTTACACAAAGCAAATTGTCTCCACAAAAGGGGTGATAAATTGTGCTAGTGACATCCATGTAGCTTTAGATACTAAAATTAAATTAGACTACATTGAAAAAAGAAATACGCAAACTGGACCTAAACAACAACAGTGCATGGGGAGGTGATGGAATTAGTAATAATGACCTGAGAATACTTCAGCAAGAACTTACAGTCCAATTATATGTGTTATTCAGTAGGTCATTTAGGTATGGGAAGATTCCTCAAGATTGGAGACATGCATTTGTTAAACCTATCTTTAAGGGGGAAAAGGGAATAGCACAATTTCAGAGTCATACAGATCCATTAATTTACTTGTTGTGGAAATAAAATGCAGAAGGTAATTTTGGATACATTATTGTCAGAAATGGAAAGATTGGGACTTGAAACAATATATCAGTATGCACTTGATGAAAATAGATCTATAGCTACCTGTAACATAATGGTCTATAGCAATATAATAACAGCAATAAATGAAAAAATGTACTATGATGTAATTGATATAGATTTAACTTCAGCATTTGATAGGGTCATGCAACAACTAAGTATTGATGTACTCTTGATAAGAGTGGTTGCTGCATGACTTACAAATAGGACATGGAAATCTTCATACACCAATTGGGCAGGTAAAATTCTTGGTTACAGCTAGGATGTTGACCAGGGCTCTATCCTAGGGCCATACTTGTTCACATTGTATCTTTTAGATCTATCTTTTTCATGTAAGGTATTCTACAGTCTGTATGCAGATGTCTTGAAAATGGGTAAAGTGATTACACTTGTTACAGATAGGGCATGTCTGCAAAATAACTTGTCGAAATTAAACATTTGGGTACAAGAGAATAATATGCTGATAATTACAACAAATACTAAGCATGTGACATTTGGAAGACATAGATTGAAGGTGAATATTTAATACAGCACACAGAGACTGAAAGCATATATTCATTTAAAAACTGGGGTATATAGGTAGATCCAGCTTTGGATTTTTCCAGTTACATCAACCAACTGGTGAATGGCAGTTATAGAACTTAAGGTTAAATAAAAAGATTTATAAAGTCTAGGAAAGCATAAATGATGGATTCAATAATTATAAATTTCATTAGACCTAAACTAAAGTATAGGGTAATAATATAGAAACCTTATAAGAAAACAAACATGAGCAACATGGAAAGAGTACAGTGGAAATATAAAAATAGCATCCATGGATGTGAAAATTTAAGTTATTATGAAATACTAAAATAGATGACCCTATACAGTTTCTCACACAGATATTTAAGTAGATACCTTATTCAATTATACAGGGCATTTAGAAACAACTAACTCTGAGAATGTTTGGTGTTATCAAAAGTAGTATAGAATCATCAGACAACCTTTGTAAAAGATTATATAGAAATTATAGATTTGCTTGCTGGTTCTCTGAGAATGTAATTATGCATGAAATAGATTATGAAATTACATTAAAGCAAACACTAGTTTTGGTATTTATAAGAACACCTTGGACTATTTTGGTATATTGGCAGGCTAGAGGGGCATTATTACCCATGCCTGAAATATTTGTGCATATTTATGAAGGCGTGCTTGTTTCTGAATGTTCATAGCATAATTCATTTCTCTTTAGTAAGTAACTGTATGACATAATGGTTTAATCATTTATCTCAAAACACAGAGTAAATACTGCATAACTCACCTGTTCTTTATTTTTGAGTGATGGTGTACACATACATAAATACATAAATGAATGAATAAATAAATAAATAAACAACATTATGTTGATATTATCTGAAAGCTCCACAGTAAAATCTCAAAGAAGGACAGACCTATATTTTCCCTAATTATTTTACTTTAAATGCTTTTACTACCACAGTTTGTCATTTTGTTTGATGCTCATTTTTTATTTGGGTGGTATGCTGAAGTTCTTCTCAGAACACTAAGTATATTAATAGCCTAAAATATTTTTATTGTTGTCATCATATCATAAGTAAACATTATGTATATTTTAACAAAAATATATATTTTTTTCACTTCCAACATTTATTATTTATTTTATTTTATTTATTTACATTTGTTGACCGGGAATGCCCAACTGGACGCAGGTCCATTTTCAGCAGAGGCCCGGGGAGAAAAGCTCCACAAATTAAAATATTACAGACATAGTTACAGATGAAGAATCCTAGCAATTAAAACATTACAAACATAGTTACAGATGAAGAGCATAGTACATTCAGTAGATAGCTAGCATCTGTTCTAGCCATGATGTCATAGCAGATATTAACAATTGTTACAATAAGAAGTTACTGCCATATAATAAGTAGATAGACATGGAAGTATCAGAGCTTGTTGTAATCAAAGGTAGTTTGTGGGGTGGAAGAGAGGTAGAGGGTAGATGGAGTGGGAGAAATTAGAGGGGAGAGTTACAAGGGCATAGCCAGCATGTTTTTAGGTGTGCTTTAAGTAAAGCTTTGAAGTGGGTGCATGATGGTAGAGAGGTTATTGTTGGGGGGGAGGGTGTTCCATAATTTGGCTATAGCGCTGGAGAATAGTGCTTCTTCAGCAGTGTTATTGGCTCTAGTAACCTGTAATTGATTTTTGTTGCTGGATCGTAGTGGTCTGGTGGTGATATAGGGTTGTAGTAGATACTGGAGGGTTGGGACCATTAGAGGATGGTTAACCAGTTTGTGGGTGAGTGTGAGTTGATACCATTGAA
Organism: Protopterus annectens; assembly: GCF_019279795.1. Taxonomy (NCBI): domain Eukaryota; kingdom Metazoa; phylum Chordata; order Ceratodontiformes; family Protopteridae; genus Protopterus; species Protopterus annectens. The sequence continues at coordinate 1,363,303,067 of NC_056728.1, forward strand.
GGAGGTGAGGGATTTCTAGCCAGCCTAGTTCTGTAAGTGAGAGACAGTGGTGACTATGGTAGGATGCCCCAGTTTGGCCATAGTTAACATGATAAATGTTTGAGCAACCACCAAGGGGTCAAATTCAGCATTGTGTGGCACTGAAAACCCTAACAACGGAATAGGCATCTTACTTTTCAACAAATTGTCATGTTGTTTATTATCAGAAAGTTTCATAATGAAGTTTCAGTGGAATGTGAGTATATGACCTTTAACAGACAGGCACCACATCAGTTTGTTTAGAGTTGTTCACTGCTGCAGTTTGACATTAGCATTCTACCTGTGTTACATTGGAAGTGTTAGTTTGAACTTCTGCTCAGTATGTGAACATATTAATGGCTTAGAATGCTTCATTCTGGGGGTGTCCTTAGATTACAAGTAAAACCCAATATATATCATCAGAAAAATGTAAGTTTTCATTTATACCATGTTGTGGTTACAGTGTCATGATTTTAACTGGTTAAAGCTGATAACACAGTACCTGTGGGTGTGCAATTATTTGCAGCCAGACATAGAGACAATTATATGAGGAAATTCATTGAGGAGACCAAGTCAACAGCTGCACCTCCAACAGAGGCTAATGCTGTGTGTGTTTCAGGGAAAGAGCTAGGTAGCAACATGAGGTCTAAATCTGAGCCATAACTGTCAGAAGGTAGTGGGCATTATCTAGAAGGAGTTATTTGAGGAAAATAATTGGTTGGTAGCAGTAAACCTGCATGTGAAACATAGTTGTTTAAAAATACTACACTTTTATATGAAAGAAAAATAGAAAGGGTCACAGAGATAGAGCTGAGACAGACATAACTCTCAGACCCACCTTACATGACTTGAGGGAGGTAGCCAAGGAGGCCCTTGACTCTCAAGGACAGAGAGAGTTTACATATTTGGAGAAGGTATCACTGTACAGAAAATGAGCTCCTGAAGGAGGGCAAAGGGGAGAATTATTACAACAGTACATAGTCACAAGGGTCTGCCACTGAGTACCTCTCATAGTAATCTATAATATTCCTTTCTCTGACCATTAAGTCAGAAAAAATTCAAAAATGAGGCCTAGACTTTGGCCTCATGATGAAGAAGGATGAAGCCCTGACTATAGTCTGGATTACCACCAGCCAGTTAACATTATGGGTATCTTAGGGACCCTACCAGGGTTGGAGGAGGAAGAGAAGGTTATTATCTATCCCAGCAATACCTGGCTCCCCCACCCAAAAGACCAATGGGAGGATTAGGTGGAGGTAGACGAGCCATCAGGCAGGACCTGGAAAGCTGGAGACTTATGCAGAATTTATATTTGCCAGTCACGGCAAAAGAGAATAGAGAGTTCAACAAAAAATATGGATAGTGTCAAAAGGTTGTCAAGGAAAGAGACAAAGCTAAAGCTGTATTGATGTTATTTCCTGTTATCAAGAAAAAAATTTCACATAATAGTCATGGATATTTTGGGGCATCTTAGTAACCCAAGCAGCATAAGTTAGAGGTATATTTTGCTAGTGGTAGATAATCCTATTAGGTACACTGAGGAAAAGATTTTAACATCTATTGAAGCAGCAGTGATAGCAATTACTCTGTTAGAAACATTCATCAAGGTGGATTTTTTCCAGAAACTATTGTTGGACACAGGGGTGTAGCTAGGATTTTCAAATTTGTACTGACAGCTCTCAAACTGCTACCCCCCTCCCCAGCCAAGCTACGACCATTCTCGTAATTCACAGTTCGCTCTTTTAGTATCGATGAAGAGTCATTTGCTGTAATGCCTCTTCAGTAATATAATATAGATTCACTCAAACTCAGTTCCTTGAATTGAAAATTAACCTGAAATGTCAGTTCTTTGAAAAATGCAGCATGGTAGTTGGGGTAGAGACTTTATGCTTTTGTTTTCTGTAACTAAGGTATAGGTTTTGAGCTTGAGTAAATTACTAACCACCTGCTACCACTAACTAAGATGTTTCATTCACACACACACCCCTACCTACCTCTTAGTGCAAGAAATATGGACAAAGCCTAAAATAAACAGGGACAGATATTAAATAATGTTCTCGTGAACTTAGAAAGTTGCTAGAATAACAGGATTTGTGCTAGTATGAATTTTTCTAAAGGACATGAAGTCTGAGGCTCAAATGTCTGTCATTATTTAGCAACTTCAGCCTTCAATGATTTTCTAGAAAATCACAAAATTTATGAGGAACAGACAAAAAATATGGGCAAAAATCTGGACATTCTGCAAAATGTGGACAGTTGAGAGGTATGCTACCTACCACACACACACACACACACACACACACACACACACAAAACCTCTCAACCTCTTACAGCAACAAACTCATAAATAAAACTGAGACAAAGGCCCAAATATAAGGACATTTTTTTAAATATTGCTCTTATAAACTTAGAAAGATAATAGAATAGTAGTAGGTCTTGCATCAGTACGAATTTTCTGAAAGGTATGAAATCTGAAACTGAAATGTCTGCATTATTTTCTAACTTCAGTCTTTAACAATTTGCCACTAATTTGCCAGAAAACTGGAAATTTTATGAAAAACGGACCAAAAATGTGATGCAAAAATATGAAATTGCCAGACAATACAGCTGGGAACCTGTCAAAGGAGGGACACCATTTTAATATGAGCACAGTTAACTTAGAGCAGCTGACAAAATTAGAGAATCTACATGCATTTCTGAAATAAAAGTAATGTATAACTCTGATCATTACAGTTATTTATAAAAGTAAAGTAAACCCTCTATGTTTTCTTCCAAAATTGCTATTTTGTGGTGGGATCATTAGGGGAAGAGCAACATTTTGAGCCAAAATCAGGGGCAGTTGAGGTTTGGCTATGCCTAATTCTATAAAGCAATTTATTTGCATGTACCTCTCAACCTGTTAATGCAATAAATCTGGACAAGGCCAAATATATTGAGGGAACATATAAACAGTACTAAAAATTACTCTTGTATAAACTGGGACAGTTGATAGAAGAGGTCTTATTTTAGCATGCATTTTTCTGAAGGTTATAAAGTCTGAAACTAGTGTGTCATTATTTAGTGACTTAATTCCTAAATTATTTGCCAGAAAACCACAAATTGAGGAACAAACCAAAAATAAGAAGCAAAAAATCTATTCATTCTTTGAAAATCTGGACAGTTGGGAGGTATAGTTCAGCTGGGTCTGTCTAAGTTTGCCGCCCTTCCCCCTCACAAAACCATGGTCGAATGGAGCCCCCCCTGCAGCCATTCCAATGATCCATTACTTTGCTATTTCACTCCATTTACCATAAACACTAATGTGCATACTGATTTACTTCTATGATGATTTGAACTTCATTTGAAAGTTTTATTTTGCATTTTATAGCACAAACACTAAGACATCTGCTAAACAAACTTGGCATTAAAACTTCTCTGCCCTTGAAACTCACATTCATTGAAACAACATTAAAACCCACATTCAAAGAAAAATACATTTTACCCGTGGCAGATAAAAATTAATTCTGTGCTGCTTTTAAATCATAGGCCCCTTGCATATGAAACATACATGTGCTCTTTGATACACCTTCCTATTGCTTTGAACATTTTTCCAGTAAACAATGAAACAAAACTTCCCAATTCAGAACATTTCCATCATAAAAGTCTAGTCAAACTTCTACAGTCCACCATTATCAATAAATAATATGCACAATCTCTGAAGTAGTAAAAAAAGTAATCGAAATAATTCCACGTTAAATAAATCTAACTAATGAAGAGGTTGCTGCTAGCAATCACCTTTATATTTCATGACTTCACCGAAAAATAAAGTGTCTGATGCCCCTGAGGAATAAATTGCCTAAATTACATTAATAATAAGCTAGTAATATTACAATAGGAAATGGATGGCAAACTGATAACAGGCTCATAGTTAGTGTCTTAACTTTCAGTACAGCAACATTCACCCCTTATGGGAATAGAACCAACAACCTTCTGCATTAAAAGCAAGTACGCAACATTTTGTGCTACTAGCAATGCGAGCCGACTTAGCATAATCAGCACTAAACTTCTCTTCCCCTGCAGCTCTCAGCTCCTTGTAAAATCTACGCAATACTCAACAACATCTCAACTTCGCAGCACAAGAAGTCTGGAAAAAGCCAAATTCATTGGGGTGGGTCAAAAGGGCAAAAAACAGGAACACATTAAACATTGCTTGTATAATCTTGGAAAGCTGCTAGAATAAAATGCTGTGTTACCATCATACATTTTACTGCCAAGGTCACTGTGCAAAATAGTCAGAACAACATACCACTATGCCAAATCACCTGCTTTGTGAAAGAGAGGAAGACTGAAACTTAAATGGCTATCATTTAATGAATTCAGTTCTCACCAAAGCTGTCAACCTCTTAGCACAAAACACCTGGACAAACCCAGTAATGAGGGAATACAGCCCTCAAACATATTCAGTGAATTCAGTTCTTGCCATACCTGTCAAACTTAGCACAAAAAACCTGGACAAAGCCAATAACAGGGTATTACAGTCCCAAAAATAAGAACAAATTTCAAATAGTCATAAACTTAAAAAAATTGCTATAAAAAGGTTGTGTTACTATATATTTATTGCTAGAATAAAAAGTTGTTTTACTATGTCACAAATACAGGGATAAGATGCAGACTCCACACAGAAGGCACCCCAGCCAAGAATCAAACCAGAAAACCTATAGCTGTGAGGCAACAATACTGCCACTGCACCATCAAATATGTAAGGAAGTAAACATTCAGAAACCTGAAGTCTGAAATTTAAATGCCTGTCAATTTGTTAATCAGCACAGTCTGACTTGGAACAAAAAAAAAAAACAATTCTCAGCAGAGGCCCAGGAAAAAATAATGCAGACATGTCTTTGTAACATGGGAGGACACAAAAGCAAACCCACACAAACACAGGGAGAAGATACAGACCCCACCCCACAAAGAAGGCACCCCAGCTAAGAACCAAACCCAAGAACCTACAGCTATGAGGCATCAATACTATGTTGCTACCACTGCACCATCAAATTTCAAGCATTGCAATATTTAAAAACCACAGATATGAGGAATAGATCAGATCAAATATGAGGCAAAAATCTGCAATTTTTTTACAAATGGTGGTGGGTAGGGAATTCAGGTCTTTAACACCTGCATACAAGGTGCAGGGTTCAAGCCTGAGGTATTCCCTACCACACCACCATGAGTAATCACCAGTACATCCCACCTGGGGCATTTTCACACACACACACACACACACACACACACACACACACACACACACACACACACACACACACACACACACACACCCCTCGGTTGCAAGACCCTTCTAAATAAAGTCCTTGAAGTGAGACCAATATAATGTGTAAATCCTCCTGCTCGACCAACATAATGCTTGAATCTTCCCATTCGACCAACATAATGCTTGAATCTTCCCGCTCGAAAAGCATTTGAACTGGCCGGAAATACATGCGTGGTGAGCTCCATTCCGACTGGATGAGCTGACGTCATCGTGCAGTAAAGTGCGAAAAAACAAAACAAGTGAAAATTTAAAAAGCTACCCCCCTTCTAAATAAGTTGTACTGAAATCAGTACAGTGCGTATGCCTCCCGACGTCCCTGGTTGGACATACAGAACAACTTCATATCAGACCTGGTGACTTGTCTGTGGAAGTACCATATGGTAAAGCAGTTAAGAAACAACATCTACTATACAGCAACAGATGGCTTGACAGAGGGGTTTATCTCTACTCCTAAGACCTTGCTGAGAGCATTTGTAGGTACTTACCAATCTCCTTTGCATGCATTAAAATATTACAAACATAGTTACAGATGAAGAGCATAGTACATTCAGTAGATAGCTAGCATCTGTTCTAGCCATAAAGTCATAGCAGATATTAACAATTGTTACAATAAGATGTTACTGCCATATAATAAGTAGATAGACATGGAAGTATCAGAGCTTGTTGTAATCAAAGGTAGTTTGTGGGGTGGAAGAGAGGTAGAGAGTAGATGGAGTGGGAGAAATTAGAGGGGAGAGTTACAAGGGCATAGCCAGCATGTTTTTAGGTGTGCTTTAAGTAAAGCTTTGAAGCGGGTGCATGATGGTAGAGAGGTTACTGTGGGGGGGTGTTCCATAATTTGGCTATAGCGCTGGAGAATAGTGCTTCTTCAGCAGTGTTATTGGCTCTAGTAACCTGTAATTGATTTTTGTTGCTGGATCGTAGTGGTCTGGTGGTGAGATAGGGTTGTAGTAGATACTGGAGGGTTGGGACCATTAGGGGATGGTTAACCAGTTTGTGGGCGAGTGTGAGTTGATACCATTGAAGGAGGTGAGGGAGTTCTAGCCAGCCTAGTTCAGTAAGTGAGAGACAGTGGTGATTGTGGTAGGATGCCCTGGTTTGGCCATAGCTAACATGATAAATGTTTGAGCAACCACCAACGGGTCAAATTCAGCATTGTGTGGCACTGAAAACCCTAACAACGGAATAGGCATCTTACTTTTCAGCAAATTGTCATGTTGTTAGTATCTGAAAGTTTCATAATGAAGTTTCAGTGGAATGTGAGTATATGACCTTTAACAGACAGGCACCACATCAGTTTGTTTAGAGTTGTTCACTGCTGCAGTTTGACATTAGCATTCTACCTGTGTTACATTGGAAGTGTTAGTTTGAACTTCTGCTCAGTATGTGAACATATTAATGGCCTAGAATGCTTCATTCTGGGGTGTCCTTAGACTACAAGTAAAACCCAATATATTTAATCAGAAAAATGTAAGTTTTCATTTATACCATGTTGTGGTTACAGTGTCATGATTTTAACTGGTTAAAGCTGATAACACAGTACCTGTGCATGTGCAATTATTTGCAGCCAGACATAGAGACAATTATATGAGGAAATTCATTGAGTGGACCAAGTCAACAGCTGCACCTCCAACAGAGGCTGATGCTATGTGTGTTTCAGGGAAAGAGCTAGGTAGCAACATGAGGTCTAAATCTGAGCCATAACTGTCAGAAGGTAGTGGGCATTATCTAGAAGGAGTTATTTGAGGAAAATAATTGGTTGGTAGTAGTAAACCTGCATGTGAAACATAGTTGTTTAAAAATACTACACTTTTATATGAAAGAAAAATAGAAAGGGTCACAGAGATAGAGCTGAGACAGACATAACTCTCAGACCCACCTTACATGACTTGAGGGAGGTAGCCAAGGAGGCCCTTGACTCTCAAGGACAGAGAGAGTTTGCATATTTGGAGAAGGTATCACTGTACAGAAAATGAGCTCCTGAAGGAGAGCAAAGGGGAGAATTATTACAATAGTACATAGTCACAAGGGTCTGCCACTGAGTATCTGTCATAGTAATCTATAATATTCCTTTCTCTGACCATTAAGTCAGAAAAAAATCAAAAATGAGGCCTAGACTTTGGCCTCATGATGAAGAAGGATGAAGCCCTGACTATAGTCTGGATTACCACCAGCCAGTTAACATTATGGGTATCTTAGGGACCCTACCAGGGTTGGAGGAGGAAGAGGAGGTTATTATCTAGCCCAGAAATATCTGGCTCCCCCACCCAAAAGACCAATGGGAGGATTAGGTGGAGGTAGAGGAGCCATCAGGCAGGACCTGGAAAGCTGGAGACTTATGCAGAATTTATATTTGCCAGTCACTGCAAAAGAGAATAGAGAGTTCAACAAAAAATATGGATAGTGTCAAAAGGTTGTCAAGGAAAGAGACAAAGCTAAAGCTGCATTGATGTTATTTCCTGTTATCAAGAAAAACATTTCACATAATAGTCATGGATATTTTGGGGCCTCTTAGGAACCCAAGCAGCACAAGTTAGAGGTATATCTTGCTAGTGGTAGATAATCCTATTAGGTACACTGAGGAAAAGATTTTAAAATCTATTGAAGCAGCAGTGATAGCAATTGCTCTGTTAGAAACATTCATCAAGGTTAATTGTTTCCAGAAACTATTGTTGGACATACAGAACAACTTCATATCAGACCTGGTGACTTGTCTGTGGAAGTACCATATGGTAAAGCAGTTAAGAAACAGCATCTACTATACACCAACAGATGGCTTGACAGAGGGGTTTATCTCTACTCCTAAGACCTTGCTGAGAGCATTTGTAGGTACTTACCAATCTCCTTTGCATGCATAGAGGTACCCTTGAATACACAGGTTTCTGATAATGTGAACTACTGTATAGTCACAGGGTGAGGAGGCCTCTCAAACTCATTTTTGATGGGTAAGAGGATGAATCTGTTTCCCAACTAGGAGTTTGATGTATATTATCTGCTAAATTTCTGAGCTGAGCTTATGGAGCTCATATAGCTAATGCAGAGTTATCTGGCATAAGCACAACAGCAACAAAAAAGTTTGGCACGGTAGGACATTAAGACCCTTAAGTATACAACAGTTGGACAATTGCTTTTTCTTTTTTATCAGAGTAAACTGCAGGCCTGCCTATGACCCACAAAACCAAAGTTTGATTAGCTGCTGGGAGTGCATGCCAGGGTGGCAGGGGAGATGTGAATGAAGTGGCTTATGTCAGCTTGCCCAGTCTAAAGAAGGCTAGTGGTTTTGTCTGTTATAATGCCACATCCAACTAGGCATGGCAGTGTCATGTAGCAAGAGGATAAGGGATGTGTGCTCAGCTGCTGATAGGCTTTTTCAGCAATAACCCTACAATGGGATGTAACTTTCTGAAGAGGGTAGATACAGAAACATGCATGGTCTGCCATTGGAAGGAGAACATTGCAGGGCCTTTGCAATAGCAAGTGTCCATGTCAGCAACAAAGTTGTGGGTAGTTAGGGATTAGCAAATAAAAAAACATTGATGGGTACCTAAGTTATGGTCTCTCAAGGCTAGCTCTTGCCTCTTGATGAAGTGGGATTAAATCCCATCATTAGCTGTGAGTGGGCTGATGATCAGCAGGCAGAAGAGGAGAAAAACAGAGCACAAATATTCACTGTAGGCAGCATGGGAATGATCTTTCTCTGTTGTAAGAAAGGTAAGTGATGTTAATTATGTGGTGGAGATGCCAAGTAAAACACAGAAACACAAACTCTACTATGTCAATATGATAAATCCCTACAAAGATATAGAGGCTCTAGTGCTTAGTATACATGGTGGGTTACAAGAACAATACTGTTAGAACTGTTCAACATAATGGATAATATTCAATAACTTCTGTAAGGCACTAAGCACAGCAATCTAATATGTTTTCATTTTTACTAGTTGATGGAATTTCTGAATATAAAACCAAAACCATGTTTTAAGTCACTGGACTTACTGACATGCTGGTTGTTTTATTGATTTATGAATTTCTGAATATCACAATATCTTGATCAACACAATATGAATTTCTTGCCAAAGTAATATCTGCATCCATGTTTCAAAACGGTAGTACAAAGCTTAAATGAAAGGCAGTAGAGCAAACGGGGGGAGGGGACTGAAGAGAATAAGTTTTAAGTACATTAGAATAAGTTGGGGCATATGAAGCCCTGATGGTATTTCCCTTAACCTCCAAATGACAATTTCTTTCAAAAGTAAAAAAGTGTGTGGAGATAAACTCAAGCAATTCTAATAGACTGTTTGCCACTTATAAAAAGCAAATAAAAATTAAGATATATTCATTCCATCTTCATGATTGACAGATCCCTATTGAATTTCAAAATCTGTTATCAAACCATATTCAGATTTCTACTTTATACTCCCATATGTTTTGAGATGTCATGTGTTTTTAATTTAAGATTGATTATTCCATTCCATATTATTTCAAAACTGTATCATTGATTTTATTTAATTCACAAAACAGACAATTCATGCAGAAGTACTTGACCTCCCTGAAGGGTCCATCAGGTTTTTATGAACCAGTGGTGCACTGTAAAAAAAGCAGCATTTATAGGAAGCTAACGAAGACAAATCTTGATCTGCTATGGTGTAAGAAATCCCATTTCAATCCCATATTCAAATAGCCTTTCAATTTCGTTTCAACATTAATTAAATTAACTGAATGGCAACTTATGATAACAACCAGACTGTTCAAAATATTTTAAACACCTTTGTATATAATTCTTCCTACTAAGTGTCACAAGAATTATTCTTCTTGTCATATTGTTCATGACTCTGTCATAATTTTTAGACAATTTAACTAATGCTTGACTTTCAGTGTAATGTAAATTATTTTTTTTTATTTCTAAATACATATTTTGCTTTTGTTAAAATTATCTGTTCAAAATGCTGAGTGGATCCATTTATTCTTTGTGGAGAAAAGGACTTGTAACACCAGAGCATAAGTCAAAAACATTCTTATTTGTTTCATCATACAGCTCAAGATCAAACAAAATATTGTCCATATCAAATATTTTCCTTCATCTTCATGACAATTAATTTCATTAATAGTCTTATTTTTCAGTGAAAATGGAGTTTCATTATAGTCTGTTTTTAAGTGGAAAAACTTGCAAATGGAAGTTTCTAAAGAATTTCATACAATCTATTTCAAAATCCACTAATAAAGCAAAATGAATGGGTATAAAATTGAGGCAATATTTTATTAAGACCTCCTCAATTTAACTAAGGCAATATTTTGAAAGATTTATTTTCTTAAAACTCATCACTTGTTTTGTGGGATCCAACATGCCATCTCTGCAAGTTATAAAGCTTTATAAAGTAGAAGATATTAGCATGTTTCTTGTAATCATATTAATTTTTTATTTTTATTTATTAGAAAATAACTGATTTACACCTTGCATTAAAGTAATCTGAAGGGCCAAATGTTTTTTGAATAGATACAAAATGTATGGATGCATTTCTGTCTTTGAAGACTGCCATGCCATGTCTTCAATTTACATCCTTCTCTCTTGATGGTATATATTTCATTTTATGTCACTTAATGCAGTTTTCCTGTAATTGTTTTTTCTGCTGCTTTGAATATTCGCAACTCTTATGAATTTCCTTATAATTGAGTCCTTAACTAATGAAGGGATAGAGTATAACAAAATTGACTGCAGCTCTTTTATTTTAATTACTACTTTTTGACATTGACTATCTTTTATTTCTGTCCATAAGAATAATCAATAATTTGGCTATACCCATTTGCTATTTAGTATCAATATTTCTTTAAATCATACTCATTTTGATTAGAAGGGGATACCCAAAGCCCTATTGGAGAAATGTTATGCTCTATATTTTTCCTGCAGTAAATTATAATTGTAGCACAAACTGAATACTTTAACATTCAGTTTATGTAATGTCACTGCCATCATTTTTTTTCCAAATAATATAATAGAATATAGCAAAAACAATATATTATTTAAAATTTACAACATTTAAGTTGAATTCATAATGGATTTGAAACATATAATTTTCTTTAGATTAATATTCAATTAAATTTCACTCTTACTATATTTTTCTAATAATGATTAAATCTAGATCCAGTATATAAAAGATGGATTCTTAGAGTATGTTCCCATTCTTATGATACTTGTTTTTTGTGGTATATAACAGTGGTAGCTGTAAATTCTATAAATTCATTAAAGGAAAAAAAAAGTTTTTCACTTCCGTTTCTTTGTTATAACTTTCCTTGCAACAACTAAGTCACAATAAAAGAAGATATTGTGATGTTTTGATAACTACATGAATTGGAGAGTTAATCAGCACTAACACTTCTAATATAACATATATATCTGTCCACATTGCTGTAAAAAGGATTGTATATCTTCCTAATGTTATCTTAATTTTTCACAATCATAAAAAATATACTGCCAATCAGCTAATTTTTTTGCATCTCCAGCAATCAATTTATTTATGGATTTTATTAATTTTATAAAGTGTTTATATATATATATATATATATATATATATATATATATATATATATATATATATATAAGGGTCCCATTTAGATGATCAAAGTCTTAGAACTTCGAATTTCATATGGCTGACACCATATGATCGAAGTATTAAAATTTTGAACAACTAAAAAAAAAAGAAAACCAAAACAAAAAAAATACTGGACATTTCTGGAGGGGGTTAAGCCCCCCCTCCACCCCCCCACTACTTAAATATACCAACTCCGAGATCGTGTTGCAATGAGGAAAAAGGAAAGTTTCCCATTCCGCACCATATGGCGATCTCCGTTTCGAACGTTCAAAGTTTTAAAACTTTGATCACATGTTTTGGCCATATGAAATTCAAAGTTCTAAGACTTTGATGATCTAAATGGGATCTATATATATATATATATATATATATATATATATATATATATATATATATATATAAAATATATATATAATGTGTGTGTGTGTGTGTGTGTGTGTGCGATTGTATGTATATCTCTATGTGTATATATATATATATATATATATATATATATATATATATATATATATATATATATATATATATATATATATATATTCTTCCTTGTAGAGATTTTCCAAAAATAAACATGAAGTTGTTCAGTCAACTTAAATAAAAAAAAAAATTCTCTACTATTATTACTATCGCTGTCACTCATTTCATAGTGGTTTTTAAAATTCCAGCATCTATCCATAATACTTATTAATAACTATACAATTAATTTAAATAATATAGATAAGGATGATTTTTGACAATCGTAAGCACTCCTTGTATTTATCAACCAAATGTACATTTGACAAAATGCAGAAGTGCCATTCTTAGCAAGTGTCTGTATACTCCAAAGCAAAGTTAACTTCTATATTATACTGTATATGTTTTACCCTTTAAAATATTTATACTGCAATTTTAAGTGCATATTATTAGAAAAATAATTTAGATTTTTTCATTCTGTTACACTGGTACACTGTTGGAAACTCCTGGGTTTTGGCTGGTGTGATTCTCAAACAATCTGGAAATATATCACTAATTGTTAAGTATATTTCTTGGCATTTTAACCTTTCCGAGTTCTGCATTGTCTTAATTTTGCCTGACTGAATTATTGTTTGCCTGACTGAATTATTTTATGTTTTCTGGCATTGTTTTGTTTCTCATCTGTCCTGAAACTGCTTGCCCCCTATTTCTGAGGTGGAGTTTATAAAACTGGTCTAACAACTTTTGCGTTATCTGATTGCTTCAAAGCCTGCTGATTTAAAAATAGTTTTTGTTTGTAAATTCTTGCATACACTGTTGGAAACTGATGGGTTCTGGCTGGTGTGATTCTCAAACAATCTGGCAATATATCGCTGATTGATAAGTATATTTCTTGGCATTTTAACCTTGTCTGCATTGTCTTAATTTTGCCTGACTGAATTATTGTTTGGCTGACTGAATTATTTTATATATTTTCTGGCATTGTTTTATCTTTCTCATCTGTCCTGAAACTGCTTACCCCCTATTTCGGAGGTGGAGTTTATAAAACTGGTCTAACAGCTTTTGTGTTATCTGATTGCTTCAAGGCTTGCTGATTTAAAAATAGTTTCTGTTTGTAAATTCTTGCATACACTCTTGGAAACTCCTAGGTTCTAACTGGTGTGATTCTCAAACAATCTGGAAATATATAGCTGATTAATAAGTATATTTCTTGGCATTTTAACCTTTCAGAGTTCTGCATTGTCTTAATTTTGCCTGACTGAATTATTGTTTGCCTGACTGAATATTTTATATATTTTCTGGCATTGTTTTATGTTTCTCATCTGTCCTGAAGCAGTTTTTTTCCCCTTCCCTCCCACCCTATTCTTGTAGAGTTGTTATAATTGGCAGCTTTTCAGTTGCCTACCCCAACTGTAAATTTGATCTGGGGCATCCCTCCCAGTCTGGTGTTCACTCTACTTAATACAGAGAAAACATTTGAGAAGGTCAGCCCACTTAAGTTCTTAACTTCTGCTCCTCCTTCTTCTCTCCTTGCACTTTGCTAAAAAAAAATTGCACTTTATTTTGCTTTTGCCTCTTCTTAAAAGTACTCAATTGTATTTATTCCACTGCATTTATTACTGCTTGGTAGTAGCCTGATTAAATTGTAACTGTTATTCTAAGTCTTTTGGTTTAAGCACTTGGGCTTCAGACCACTTGTTTTAAATTAAGAAGGTGTGTGATCTGCACTCTTGTGGGAGGAGAGGTTAGATTCTGCCCTTCTGAGCTGGGAATTTCTGGTTAAATGATTCATGTGTCAGCTTATTTTAACTGTTTCTTTCTGAAATTGGTGCACCTTGTTTGCTGCAGCATAGACTAGATTTAGGCATGCTGAATCTAGCTCTGTTTGTATAACGTCAGCACTAATCCAGACCATCTTTTTGGAGAAAGTTCCCCTGCACCCTAGTGTCAGGAGTATGCAGTTAGAACTTGTCTGATTGAAGACTGATGGAACAGAGCTCAGTTTTAAGATGTTTACTGATTAATTGGGTAATTTGTTTAAATCAGTTTGCTCATTTTCTATTGTTATATAAAAATGCACTTTATTCATCTGCTTTTACTGTATTTGTGTTTCTTCCTACTTTATTGCATTTATTCTGCTGCATTTATTACTGCTTGTTAATAGCCTGATTAAATTGTAATTGTTATTCTAAGCCTTTAGTTGAAGCACTTGAGCTTCAGACCAGTTGTTTTACATTAAGAAGGTTTGTGGTCTGCACTGTTGTGGCAGGGCAGGTAGTTTACATCCTTCTAAGTTGGGAGTTGCTGATTGAAGGCTTAGTGTCTGTTATTCTGGTTTAAGCACTTGGGCTTTGGGCCAGTAATTTTACATTAAGAAGGTGTGGTCTTCACTCTTGTGGGAGGAGAGGGTAGATTCTGCTCTTCTGAGCTGGGAGTTTCTGGTTAAAGGCTTATTGTACCTGCTTATTTGAACTGTTTCTTTCTGAAATTGGTATGCCTTGTTTACTGTAGCATAGACTAAATTCAGACCTGCAAAATCTAGATTTGTTTGTATAACTTGAGCACTAATCCAGACCATCTTTTTTTGGAGAAGGTTCCCCTGCACCCTAGTGGCAGGAGTGTGCAGTTAGAACTTGTCTGATCAAAGACTGCTGGAATGGGGCTCAGATTTTAGCTTTTTATTGGTTAATTTGTTTAAATCAGTTTGCTCATTTTCTGCTGTTATATTAAAAAAAATACACTTTATGCATCACAGCTTAGCTAGGGTTAAACTATTCCTGGCACCATAAAGTCTGCTATTCAAATTTTCCCTTAGAACTAGCATTTTTTTAGTTTTAGCACTCAAATCTGTTTCTTTGAGTTCAGCACTTGTTCAGAACTTGTTGTAAGCACTAAATAAGCTACAAATTACTACAGCACTCAACTTTCCTCACTTGTCTAGAGGAAAACAGGTTTTAGTACCAGGTATGTCTAAGGGTCAGCTCCCAGTGTTTTCTCCTGTCTACATGATGAATCTGGTCATCCTGGGGCAATGCAGCAATTGCCTCATGTACACAGACAACCCTCTCCTCCTACCACCCAACACTACAACCTGTGAGAGAAGCACTATATAGCCAAACTGGAAGCAAAGCTCTCTTCAGCCAAGACTGGACTAGACAGTCAAGAGGAGAAGGTAAACACTAGCACCACACCACACTCAACCTACACCACCAAAACATCCATACTCTAGTCATAGGTGACTCTATAGTCAGGCACACTGATGTTCCACTCACCAGGCTAAACAAGGAGAAAGTAACTGTCAGCTGCCTATTAGGTGCCAGGATCTGCCACATAATGCATGCACTCAGGACACTCCACAACAAGTACAAATATGACTCTGTCATTGTCCATGTTGGTGTGAATGACCTGAGATGTACCTCCCTGGACTACATGAAAAGAGACATGGAGGAGCTCTCCAATCTTGTAGCCCAGGCAGGTATGGCCCTATCCCTGAGTAGCATCCTGCCATCACCCAGAATGATACCACAGTACAAGGACAAAATGATTGACTTCAACAATTGGCTAAGCTTCTGGTGTTATTCTAAGGGGATCCAGTATCTGTCTGCCTGGGATGACATGATCGACAGACCACGATGCTTTGCCAGAGATGGCCTGCACCTGTTGCCCTTGGGATTCTGGATACTGGCTAAGGCTCTTGCCATCCCTATAGTGCCTTTTTTAGGCAAGGTTCAAATGTCAAATTCACCACCATAACATGTACAAGCAAGCAAACTCTGAGGGTAATGCTACTCAATGCTAGAAGTCTAAACCTCAAAATGCATTCACTCAAGGCAATCCTTAACTCATTACAGCCAAGTGATGCCTCCAGGTGTTTCTACAGTTACGTACTACTGTGCCTCTAGGCATCAAATATTGTTATTCATGTTTGCATTAATAAATCCAAAACCATGCTACATACAAGGTATCAGAATATTGTATCTTGAAGCACACATGATGGTAAACACAATTGTATTCATATTTGACCTCTGTCAATGAGTACTTATTAGAACTAAATGGTGATAACTTATTTTTTTAAAGGCTCAAGCCACACCCACTGGGAGTTAAAGGTATAAAATCAAAAGAGCTGTACAGGAGGGAATGAGTTACAATGGAGAACATTGACATCTGTGCAGTGACAGAGACCTGGTTCAAGGCTCCAGAGAGCACCCCTGCATTACCAGGCTATAATTTGTACAACACCTTTCAGCCACCTAACCTGGACCGAAACACTAAAGGTGGAGGCATGTCCATATTCATTAAGGATATCCACACCTCCAGGCTAGTTGCTCAGCATAATGCATCTGAGATTATCCAAGTGCAACTAACTCTGGGCAAGACTGCAATCCAAATTGTAACTTGCTACAGATCCCCCACCATGCTCCAGGATTCCCACTCCTCATTTCTTGATACACTGGAAAATATTAGGGTACAACCAAACACCATAATAATGGACGATTTCAACTACCCCCCCCCCCCCCATTAAATGGGAAAACTACTCATGTACCAACTCTTTTGCTCAATGTTTTCTGGAATTCATAAATTCCAGTGCCTTGGCTCAACTTATCCACACCCCCACCAGGGACAGCAATATCCTAGACCTGGTCATTACCAACATGGGAGACCGGTGTTCCACACCAGAGGTCAATTCCTCATTGGTCAGATCTGACCAAAAGCTAATCAGCCTAGACATCCACATCCCGCCCCCACCCCCATTAGGGAAACCACCATAAAAAATGTATCCAAAGCCAACTTCACGCTTCTTAAGACAGAGGTGGCAAACTTCATGACACCCATGCAGATGGACAATAGAGTTAAGACTGCTGAATCCTACAGAAATGCACTTTATAAGCACTTACACGAGTGCATGGATCGTGCTATCCCTAACAAAACCAAGATGCTATCCTTCAAAAAAAGGAAGCCAATCTGGTGGTCCCCTGCCATAAATAAACTCTACAACAGAAGAAAGAAACTGTTGCAAAAAAAGAGTAAACTCCCATGACTGGAAGAACTCCCTGGTCAGCCTCAGTAAGAAGCTGAGATCCCTCATAAAACCCTCCAAAGCTAGTTATGAAAACAAAATCACCACTGATTCTAAAGACAACCACAAAGCATTCTATAGCTATGTCAAGAATCTCAATAGCAACACTCAGATCTGCTCTGAGTTACAGCACAATGGCACTAAATATACAGAACCAACTGATATTGCCAACAGCCTGGCAGATAGGTTCAGTGCTAACTTAACCACCCTCACCCCCTAAGGGGCCCATCTCTATACCAGAAGAATGCAAAGTAACTGTAATCACGGCTGCACAGGTAAAAACCACACTCTCCAAAGGCAAGAACACAGCATCCATGGGACCTGACAACATCCCAGGCTGCATTCTGCATGAACTAAGGAATGAACTGGCACCCCACCTAAGCACCATGTTCAATTATAGCCTCACCTCAGGCTTTGTGCCCACTGAATGGCGCACAACGATGGTTATCCCAGTCCACAAAGGGGAGCCACCATGGACCCTGGGAACTACCACCCCATTAGCCTAATGAGCCTGGTCTGCAAGGCCATGGAACATATCATCATGGAATTTATAAACAAAGACATTGGTAATCTCCAAAGTCTGGACCCCACGCAGTTTGGGTTTGTAAAAGGCAGATCATGTCTCCTAAACCTGATTGACTTCTTTGAAGCAGTCACCAAAGCTGTAGATGAGGGTAAGGTGGTTCACACAGCCTATCTAGATCTTGCCAAGGCTTTTGATACCATCCCCCACTCTGGAATTATAGATAAACTCAGTAAACTAGGTATAAATCCCGATGTCACAAGATGGGCTGCCAACTGGCTCACTAACAGAACCCACACTGTGATAGTAGCAGACTCCAAATCCGACTTCAGACCAGTGACAAGTGGAGTTCAGTCCTGGGTCCTCTCCTGTTTGGTATCTACTTTTCTGAAGTACAGGCTAACAGAGAAGGTCTGTGGCTAATGAAGTTCACAGATGACAGCAAACTAGGAGCCATAATTGAAACTCCTAATGATGTGGATATCCTACAAAAGGGCCTCACTGAGACAGATGCCTGTTGTCAAAGCTATGGCCTCAAGCTCAATGCCAAAAAGTGAATTGTCATCCCTTTGGTAAAAACTATGTACCCATGGGCTACCACATAGGTGATAGTCTACTTAACACTGAAAGTGTGATAAGAGACCTTGGGACACAGGTGGACAGTAGTCTCTCCTTTGATAATCACATCGCCACAGTAGTCAGGAAATCCTTCTATGTGGCACACCTCATCACAAAAGGTTTCTCATCCAGGAAAAAAGAGGTCATTGTTCCCCTCTACTTATCACTCATTAGACCCATTATAGAGTACAACGCCCCTTTCGGTATGTACCTCACAAGACATCTACAACAACTGGAACGACGACAGAAATACCTCAGAAAGAGGAATACCAGCCTCAAACAGATGCCCTACGCTGACCATCTCAAAAAACTCCAGCTTTACTCTGTCGCATATCGCCTACTCATAGGCGATCTCTGCCTAACATACAAAGCTATGGCAACCCAGAGCTGTTGGACATGCTCCACTTAAAAAAAATCCCAATCCCTCTGAGCTACATGCTCTAGGGCCCTAAACCTTGTCACCACAATAAACAGAACATGCTGGAGGGATAGATTCCTGTCCCAGAGACTTCCCATACTCTGGAACAAACTACCTATCTATATCAAACAAAGTTCCTCATTAGCACTCTTCAAGAGAAATCTTGATGATTGGATGGGAAATAGGAAATTCATCCCAGGGATCACCTCTGTGGCTCTGCTTGACAGGGGCAAAGGGAAATAATTTTCTTGGGTGGTGAAAGCCAGGGTGCCTTTTTGGCTAGGCTTGTATAGGCCCTAGGGCTGATAGCCTAGTACCTACCTATGAACCTATGAACCTATGTTATCAAAAAAACATAGCTATATTTGTTTTTCAATACAGTAAATTTGCAACACATTTTTTCATCAATGCATAAAGTGCGATAAAATATTTGAGGAGAAAAACAAAACACGTCCTGTATAATGGTGTCTGTATAATAAAGGCATATTACACATTGTCCTTGTTCCCAGTTATGAACATTAGCTTCAAGTTTTTGTCATCAGCTTTCTTTTAATTTTATTTACCTGTTGTGTCCATGAGTACTTGTAGATTTTATTAAACATTTATCCACTTGATGACAGACCTATATCTTCACTCATCCCTCTTCAAAGATTTAACCAATCTTTGTCTAAGATAAAATTTGGCAGCATTTTAAATCACTATTGTTAGATGTTTAAGGCATCTAACTACAGAATCATTGCTAATTCCCTTCTCCCTCCATTTTTTTCATTTAACATATATACAATATTTAACATACATATGCAGGAAGTAAGAAATTCAATATCACATACTGTTACACAGTGCTAGAAATACATTGGATAATCAGATTGAGCTTATATAATTAACAAATTAAGAATTTTGGCATGTCAAAAGCAACATTTTGAGGCTATCTTAACAACTAAAAGTCTGAGTATGATTTACGGATCTTAGTCTAATCGGATCTATATTATGTTAGCTAACGCACTGAACTGTGAGCACTATATAATCAACCCACAATCTCCAAAAACCCAAAATGTTGAACATATGAATCAGCGATTTTATCCCCAGGGTAAAAAAATCACTGATCCATAAAAAAAAAAAAAAAAAAAAAATCCAAACACAAAATAAAGTGGGCAGGACAAGTCCGAGATCACACCACAGTGGAGAAAATGGCAAAATCCCAAAAACAGTCCAGTTCTGTGCTTTCAGAATTTTGCCATTTCACGTAATGGCATTCGTAACAGCGTTTACAATTTAATGCATTCGCTAAAATAATAGGAAGCTTCTAATCACTTCTTTCTCAATTTTTCATAGCACTGCTGTTAAATTTAAAAATGCTCTGAATGTAGAAACCGAGTTCAATTTCCAGTCTTTTGCAATAATTTTTCTATCTACTGCCAGAAGA
This sequence comes from Protopterus annectens, assembly GCF_019279795.1. NCBI lineage: Eukaryota > Metazoa > Chordata > Ceratodontiformes > Protopteridae > Protopterus > Protopterus annectens. The sequence continues at coordinate 1,363,323,486 of NC_056728.1, forward strand.
CTCAAAACTATTTTTTGTTGTTTAGCTTTTACAAATAAAGGAAGTGGTACATTATTTAATATTGTTGATCTTGTTAAAGGACAATTATCAAACCATAACCTCTTAAAAATACTTATCTCATCCCAGTTAACATTTATTTTTTTTGCAATGCATAAATATATGCTCCCAATCAGCTTTTATACCTTTACTGCATCTCCAGCAAATCGAAGAAGTAATTTTACTAAACTTGAACATTCCATGTATATATTTCCACATAAAAACTTTCCAGTATAAACTTGAAGATATTTGACAAACTGAGTTAAGTAACACAGTTTTGTTCTTATTTTCAATTGAGTCACTCATTTCACTACTATCTAAAAAGTTCCATAATTTAGTTTCAATGTCATTATTATTTATAATTAACTTGCATTACTTGGACAAGCTTCCTTTGTAAGTCAAGTTACCTTCAATGATAGCACTCATATACTCTTATAACGGGGAATAGTGTTCTGCACCTCTTTCACTCATATTACCTTCAAATGTATTTAATGCCTTACTGATGGATAATATTAACTGATTAATATAGTCATCCAACTTATAATATTTCATTAAACATTATGGTAACTTATCTTTCCCTTTTTCAAAGCAGTTTGACCATAATATTATCCCATTCCTTTTTAGTAAATTTATTTTTACATTGTTATGAGTTTCCATAAATGCAGAGGTGTGGCAATGGGAAAGCACAGAAATTTCCATTTTAAAATTAATGGGGTTTTAAAAACACATTTCTTAACTGCTTTTAGAGCTGATTTCATATATGTAGAGTCTAAAGATTGAATGAATTACTCAAATTTTATTAACCAGATAAAGAATTGTTATACAATTCTAATTTATAATATTTAATAAACGTATAAGAATTTAGTATAATCTATCCCTGAATGGCTTTCTATTTACTAGTATAAGTTGAGTCTAACCAGAGTAAAACATAGTAAAAAATTGCAACAGTGGAGTAAGATTCTACATATGAGAAGCTAATACCACCATACTCCCATAGTCTAACATGATTTCTATAAACAATTTTTGGCTTTTTAGATCACCATAAGAATGAAGTTAACACCTTTAATGTTTTCTTCAAAAGTTTTTTGTTAAGTATTAAAGCTATTATAGGTTCATAGGTAGGTACTAGGCTATCTGCCCGAAGGCATTTATAAGCCTAGCAGTAATGTGTTGGCTTTCGCCGCCCCCTTAGATTAGTTCCCTGTGCCTCTATTGAATGCAATATACATAATTCCGGGTAATATAATCATTTTAATAAGCACTAACGTATCCTCAAAAGTAAAAAAAAAACTCATTCTAGCTTTTAATAGGAAGTGATGCTTCTTCAATTTTTTCATATTTATGATTAATAATATTTTTCACATCTTGATAAATTTTATTCCTAAATATTTTAATTATTGTCCTTCCCACTTATATTTATATTTATATTTAAACTTATTATCTAGTAATTGGTTTAATGCTAATGTTTCATTTTTATTATTAATAAATTTCAGCAGCAATACTTCTTGAAACTTTTCAATTTCCTCATCTGTTTCTTCGACTGAATAATTTATCCTATAGTAAGTAAAATATCATCTGTAAAGAGCTGTATTTTAGATTTGACATTCCTTATTAATTGAAAATCTATTAGTTTTAGCATTGCGTCTTATACTATTAGCTAAGGATTCAATAACCAATGCAAACAGTATAGTATACAAGGGATATTTTTGCTTTGTACCTTTCTAAAGTGAATCCTTGAGAAATGTAACATCCAATTGTAATATATGAACTGGAATCTCTACACAAATTTTTAATATTCCAATAAATTGTTCTAGACATACAAATGTTTCTAAAGTTTTAAATAAGTAGTTCCAATCTACAGAATCAAAAACTACCTCACTATCTAAGCTAATTATGGCCAATTTTTTTGTTTATTCCTTTTTCTAAACCTAAGATTGTTGCTACATTTTTAATATTGTCATAAATCTATTGGCCATTAATCTTGTTTGATCTTTATTAATTAATCTACTATATCTCTTAATCTTGTAACAAAGATGGAAACAAATATTTTATAATCTGTATTTAATAATGAAATAGGTCTATATTATGAAACTAACTTATTATTCTTTCCTTATGTATAAGTGATATTGCAGAAAATTTCCATGAGGGAGGAGATATTTTGTCACTCTGAATTATCCTGAAAACTTCACTCAGTAATTCTAAAATATTTAATGGATGCAGACTATATAATTCTATACTTACACCTGCAGCTTTGCCATTTTCCTTTTTAAAGCTGTTTTAACTTCTATCAGGGTAATAGACGTATTCAAAAGAAATTTTTGATGATCATTAAGTTTATTAGTAACATTTTTCTTTAAAATCTTATCAATTTTTGTAATCATTGGGATTATTTTATTGTTATTAAAATCCTCACAGATTTTTTTAAAAATATTAAGCATTTCCTCTATATATGGACAAGCTTATTAGTGTGAGGATTTCAGATATTATTGATTTCTGCCCTTTTGCTTTACATCTTACTTCTATTAGCTCATCATCATCGCATAACTGTGTGATTTTAATTGTACTCTCTCCACTTTACACATAAAAATTGTTTGACACTTTGTCATTTTTTTTTAATGACTGCAGTATTATCTGATTTTTTTTCTTGTTCAAACCTTGCTTTATGTATGTCACCTTGTATTTTAACAACTCTTTATCCCACTCTTTCATTTTATTACTCGACCATCTTCCCATTCTATCTTTAACATGCATTTTTAAGGAATTTCATCTTAAGGTAATGCTTGAATTCTTTTAATTTTGGCATATATACTGGAAATCAATAAATAATTAGGAATTTCCTTATATCGACTGATATATTAATACTTAATGCATCATGATCAGATAAAGGACAAGGGATACTCCCTATAGTTTATATTTTACAAAAATGCAAACAACCCTTGGTAGCATTTTTTACTGTTTCATACATGGATTCTTACTATCAGTCTTACACCCTCTCATTAGAACATCACATAAAAGAAAGAATACTGGGCAAATGTATTGTATGAGTTCCTTGAAAAGAGGGAATGCTGTCATATTAATCTGGTAATCACTTCAGTTCACTTCACTTGCTGCTTGCTTGGTCACAGGAATATAAAAATGTAGCCTTTATCTAGATTGCTTATTTAAGAGCACTTTTAAGGCTGTGTGTTGCTATTATATCTATGTTTATCCCAGTGACCCAGATAATCAATTAGTTAAAGACAAATATGTAAATTACCAAGACATTCTAAATATTTAGCTTGTGTCAATACATGAATGACACTTTATACTGTACTATGTAGCCACAGTGCAGGACAAACATTAATTTATTTGTTACAATGAACTGGTACTATTTTCAGATACACAAAGAAGGATCACATTAGGAATTCTTTATAATAAATATACATATTTGTTTCACTGCAAACTTTTTCAATGCATTTAATCAGTTTTATAAGTTTAAGATTACAATTTCTGGTGAAATGTTTTTTATCACAACTAGGTAATAAATTGTATTTGTTGTTGCTGAATATCAATAAAATACTCCCATTTGAGCATACTTATGGTCACAACAACATTCTCATACTTTTGTCAATTACTGAACAAATGCATATGAAAAGGTATTGTTGTATGGGCTCAAGTAATTCCTCGCAGAGAGTTTATATAAATTATTTGGAGTCCCCAGTGTAAGATTCAGCTCCTGTCTCTCCAGGTAATATAAAAGCTAATGCCACAACTGCTGATAACACATTCCGTGACTTTACAAAATTTAGATGCTGCTAATGTAGAGACAAATGATGATGCAGAGGCCACTGCATTAAAATACATAAAGTTTTCCAGGTAAAACACATCTCTCCACAGACTCTGACACAAAGCAAAAAGTATCTAAGTACTATGAAGAGCTTCAGCTATATGATGCATTTTCCTTGTATCTGATGGTAACAATAAATTATAATACACTTTCTTTTCTTCTCTGTATTAGCAGGCTTCCTGCAGAATACATGACTCACAATTAGCCAAATTTAATTTCAGTGGCATTTGTTGGCATTGTTTAGTTGAATCCTAAATTAGTTGTACAGCATAGCTTGATGTTATTAAAATCATAAAACATCAGTGTAAGCTAATTTTTCTTGCCTCCAATGTTGGTCAAACAATTAGTAAGTATAAGTGGAGAAGAAGGGCTCTGAGAGGCACAGCTTCCTGCAATATTAGAATAAGCAGGGTTTGAGGGGCTTAGTTTCCCACATAAGAATGCTGAGCAACTTCCTATTTACTACAAAATAACTTTTTGCCCTCATAAAACACTTTTTAATAAGTATTTTGACCATTATCACATTTTTCTGTTTTTTGGCAGTGTAAATTGCTTTGATAAGTTCCGTAAAGTTACCAGGAGGGGATGAACCAAAGATCATCTCAGCCTTATTCTTTGTTCCTTTATTAAGAATGCACTGTTAATAGGTGACTTTATAAGCAAGCTCCTTACTTCATTGATTAGGGATTTAGTTTTCTCCTTTCCTAAAAGAACAATTTATCTTTAATAGGATGGAGTGCACTTGTCAACGCAAGTTTAAAAAGAAGCAGAAAATTATTTACATGCTGGTATTAACAACCTTCATAACCTTTCCTTATTTCATACAAACAACTTGCTATAATAATGATAAACTTTTTTCCTAAATTAAGGTTGCTGTTTCCATAAAATCTGTTTCTTCATCTTATCAGTGGAGATTGATTCGCAGTTATGTTTAACGGTTGGTTGTGTATGTGATGTTAACAGCAGATGTGAATGGCAACATGTTTGCAACTTATGCATTGTATTTTTCTTCAAATAGCTGATGTTGCCTCCTTTACATCACTGAAGGACTTAATTGGCTGTGATCTGACAACAGTAAGAATGATAAACAGACAGCTGCAGTGACAGATTAAGCTCCCCATGATTCCATGCTGCATGCCATAGTGTGATCCATAAGGCAAAGCATTCACTATTTTATTCACATGCTTTGCTTTACTACACGATAGAAAAAATAAAAGAAGAAAACTAACAGGAAAGTGAAATGTTACAAATTTTCCAGTGTGTGTGTGTGTGTGTGTGTGTGTGTGTGTGTGTGTGTGTGTGTGTGTGTGTCTGACAGACCTTGCCATGTCATCACTTATTTCTGAGTACTTATATGTCACATTGTACTGAAAGGGTACAGATAAGAAGTAATGTGACAACAAAAGTTTTAAAACAGTCTGTCTTAAATGTATAGCATTTAATTTACACACACAGCTTTAAGAATATAGTTTGTATATTTCCATGAAAATCTGAAACAGAAGGTAAAAGGATGGGAATAATCCTCCTAACGGCAAGAAGAAGTATGTGGCACTCTGTCTTACCCTCTCATAGAATGAAATCCAATTTAGTAAAATTAAAGAGTAAAGGGAACAAATAATTTGAACACATTATAAATCCTTTCCTGATCATAAATTAAACATTAAGTGGAAGCCATGTTTTTTTCATTATCTTTCTTAACTCATTGAAACTTAACTCTAGCTAACCAAGATCACAGAACACATGGCCTTTTAAATAATAGCTGTTTGACAGCATTGGATAAATGAAAGCACAACAGCAATGTTTAATTCTGGTTATGTTGAGTGAATGGAATCTTGAAAACATATGGCATTAAAGCAAAATAACCACTGAGTTTTAATAATCACATTTTAATTCCTGGCTTTGTTCATTTTTTTTCCCTGATTATTTACATGCTTATGCTCCTGTTTAATTATATGTGTGCTTGTATATACCTACGTGTGCACCCACATGTTTGCTTGTGTGTGTGTGGGTAAGCATTTGTGTATATGTGCATTTATGTGTGTACATGTGTGTCTGTGTGTGTACGTTTGTGTGCACACTTGCATACATGTTCATTGGAGTGTGTGGGTTTTGCATAATTAACAGCCACTGAAAGATTTATCTGCCTACAAATAAGTTTGTTACATAGAAGGTAAAAGAAGATGTATAGGAAATTGTTGTGGGAAGTTGGCATAATGGTTAAGGTGTTTACCTTACAAACACAAAGTACAGGGTTTGATTCTCACATGGGGTAATTGGCTTGCCAAACAATGTCCCATAAGGGCAGTTAGCTTAGTATTAATCTAGGAGCCTATCTAATCTAAAATGTGAGAAAGGATATTAGGTAGTGAATGTGCTCAGGCTTGCTGCATGTCAGTGAAAAAGATGATGGTAAAATTTCAAATGATGGGGTTCAAAAGAATTTGTGCAGAGCTAATGATTACCTTCATTGCAGAGTAAGAATCCTCTTGGAAGCATGTAAACAGATACTGACACAATGGACAGTACTGATTTGGGACAGTATATCTAGAATCTTAGCTGACATGACTAAGAACATCATTAGCAGCTGTAATGACTAAGGACATTATAAGCAAACAGTATTCAAGGGATTGGCACAAGAAAGCATCACAAAAATCCTACTGTCACCTCTGAAAACAACAGAGCAACAGAACAGTTAGTCACATAACCTTCCATCATGGGAACCAGATCAGGAGTAATTCAGTGATGAATGAGCAAAAAAAGGATAATGATTATATAAAATGATTATGCATGCATACCCACACACACACACACACACACACACACACACACACACACACACACACACACACACACACACACACACACACATACACACACACACACACACACACACACACACACACACACACACACACGCATGCACGCATGCATGCACACACACACACACACACACACACACACACACACACACACACACACACACACACACACACACACACACACACATTGTCGAGTGTTATAAATAATTGGAGTCATAAATATGTAAAAAAACAGAATAAATCCAATTTGGATACAAATGAAAACAGCTCCGGAACCACCAATAAGTGCTTCACCACTCGCCAGCAAAAAAACAAATTTATTACAACAAAACTGAAAGCTTTTGACAATATAAGAAATATAATGAATATAATTTTGAATCTGTTAATACAAGTTAAACGCTTTCACCCAAAGCATTTGGGCTTCATCAGAACAACTCAAAATTCAAAACTTCAGGCTTATATACTTTTTTTGGCACCAAAAATTTTTTGTTGTAATAAATATGTAAAAAAAACACAGTTTGATATGAATTTACCCACTTGATTTTTCTCATTTGATTTCACAAAATATTTACACAACTTGCAGTACCTTAGAAGTCGAATTCACAGTCCTTAGAGGTACCTCCACTACATGTGCTTGGTTCCACACCATTCCAGCAGCAGGTGGTCAAAGTAAAGGTCATGGCCTCAGGTCATGACTAGGTCTGCCTTTCTGCTTCACAGTGTACTTCACCTAAGTTTCCCTCAGTCCACATCCTCAGTAAGTCTCAGTGGGCGCACCCAATTACATGATCACTACATTTTGGGAAGAGCCCCTGCTCCACCTCATGATTAACCTCTCTCTCAAGTATTGAACTTCCTGATTTTCCTCCATCAGGGTACAGCCTTTTTCACAACACTGACTAGCAATTCATTTTGTATTAACTACCTAATGCAATGAATTGCATTCCTAAACTGCTGTGAAAATTGTACATATAGAAGTCATACTTCACACACAGTAGAGGCATGCCTTTTTCCTAATACAAGATGTTACACCTACCCCATCCCAGTATAACTCTACTGATTTTGGTCTCAGACCAGCAGGTTGTAATGCCAAGACAACCCATCAACATTCCTGCTAGCCAGATCCAATCCACTGCTTATAATGCACTGGAATGGTTGGCATGAAATTGTCCATAGGTATAACCTATTATTGTCATCCTGTAGTTTACTCAGCCAGTGCAATGGGACATGATCTGTCACAAGATTAAAGCATCTCCCTAATAGGTAGTCAAGAGAATAAAATGCTGGCTGAGTGTTTTTTGTTTTTTTTTTTTAGCATTGCTTAACATTTGACTAATGAATCATAAAGGGTGATCCTCTCTATGAATACCCTGAGATAATACATCTCCCAAACCTACTTATGATTTATCAGTATACAAATTAAAATTTTTAGCAAAATAAAGGATCAGTTCGACTGGTTCAGAATACAATATTTTTATCATTTTGTCAAAAGGCTCTATCTACCACAGGAAACATTTGCACCTTGGTAGGAGTTTTTCTTTTTGTGAGGCCTGTGAAAGGACAGATCATAGTTGCAAAATTAGGTACAAATTTCTGTAGTAAGCAGGCAGATCAAAGGCTGGGGTTTTATTATTTTTTTCTTCAATCTCTGAAAGGTGGACGTAATTCCAGATAGGTCATATTGTGGCACAATGTAGTGATTTAAGCTTTCAGTGTTTAATCAGTAGAGTTGCAGTGTTTGTTAAATTCCTGACAAGGGCAAGATTATATGAATGAACTGATGTTATATAAACACCATCGTATCTAGTTATTCATATCCACTTCTATGTTGGACAATGATATATTATCACAGTTTGTGATTGCTTTGCATTGAAATGTGTATTTCGGGCAGCTCATCCTGTGAGTGTCCCTGCGGTATGTGCATTGAATGTTGGATTTTACAGCATACTTACACAGATAAACTGCTATCCGATTCTGGGACAGTATGTGTCCTACATGATAGAAATAGCTTCCTTGTCAAACAATCAGTTATACTATAATACTCAGTGTTGTGTGGACAGTAACATGTGCAGCTCCTTTCCGGCATTCTGACTAAATCTGATTGTTCATATTATATCCCTACCTCCTATGTTAACAGACACATTCAGTTTAGTTACTTGTGACAACCTCCATTGCTGTCTGATGTTGCACATGTTGTCAGTACAGAAGTCTAGACAGAGCCTTGTATAATAGGCAGAGGTTTGAATCTGGTAACATCTTTCTGTCAGACAAATGTGTCAGACTATAGTGGTTTACACATAATCACAGGGCCAGCTTTTTCAGGCATTTTCATAACAAGTAGGTCATCAGTACACCTTATATGGTATGATAGTGCTGTATGCCCTTCGAGGGCGATCTTCTTTATGTGGCCAATATGTGTATGTCTGTGGGGCCCATAACTGCTATGCATCTCTCTAATATCTGCTCACACATGTGTTCTAAAAAGATGTGATGCAAATGTTTGTTTGGTCAGTCCTTGCTCATATGCATTACCTTTTCACAAGATGATTATGTTCTGTATTAAATGTCTTCTTGTCTTCTTCTAGACATGTGTTTAATACTGCAATTGTTTCCATCACAATATACAGCTTAATGGAAGATGGGTAATTCCATAAACGTTTCTTATTGTATAGCATGCAGGGAGACCATCAAGGAATGTGATTGGTCCTCTGTTACAACACTTTCCATTGTGCTGCTTCTGTTGAAGAGCTGTTCTGTTACTATTCCCAGCAATTAGATTGGCATGTAACATTTGCATAACCATATAACACTTGTTCATCTGTTACATGCTTGTAGGTAATAAACCCCTTTCCTATTGGTGCCACAGTCATTTCTTTGCATAAACATGCCCATTTCTGATATATCTGACATTACAACTGTAAGTTCCTTTTGTTCTTGTTTATACATGGTGAGATGGATAATATAATGGTGGTATCAGCTTGCATATATCAGTTCCCTGTATATAAATCATTATATGTCATAACTGCATCCTATGCATTCATCCCATAATGCATCTTCTGTCCTTGCTAACTGTTATCTCAAGTCAGCATTTAATTAACATGTATATCACATTTTCACTCCCCTTTGTTACACTGCAGCTTTATGTCCCTGTCACATCCATTATCAGCATGTTTGTCATTATTTATGTGCATAGCTGTGGAACTGACATTCACACTAATTATCATTGCATCAATATTGCAGGTTTTAAGTCAGGAATGCTTCTTATACACTTTTGTCACATTGTCTGCAGGATATGAATATACTTTAAACATTTCTCCTCTCCAACATTACTACATTATATAACACTTTTTTATGTAACAGTTCCTCCATTTCAATTCCCCTCATTCTGTATGGTTGATCTGTACTTGCCCTTAAATATGTCTGAGCTACAACATGTGCTTGTATCTGAACATTGCCTATATGCAATCTGTTTTGTTTACGTTGTGTGCTAGTGCTTGCATGCACCTTTCCATGCCTACAAACACTATTGCTGGCTGTGGAAAGCTGCTTGCAACTGTATAGGCATGATCAACAGCATGCATATTCCATTAGCGCTGCTGCTCATCATGCTAACATGCTTACATCATGCAAGTTTAGAACAAAGCCTACACAATTGTTAAAGAATCCTGGGGACTGTGTTTATAAGCCGAGTACACACAGAAAAACATTGCACTTCTGAGTGAATCTTTGTAAATTCTTGCAAATTTCATACACAAAAAGAGTGCATATCCTACAATAGCATTCAAAATCTTTTATATGCACTATTAATTAACCAACAATTATTTTTGTAGTCTAAATATTTTTCTAATCTTATCTATTATAGGACTTTTTCTTGTAAAGGGCACTGGGAAAAATATGCTTAGGAACATCTAGAAAAATAAATGAGTTACATTTTTAATGCTACAATAAAGAAACTAAACAAGTGATCATAAAAGAAGCCTGGGAGACCATAAATATTGTGTTTCTGATTAACTCATTCAGTTTGTTCACATTTGCAAGGCTCCATTTGTGTTGTAGTGGTTCCTTTAAAACACATAAAGTTACATCTAAGGTTTAATTTTCTATTGTGCTTCTTATTTAACAACAATTTCTTGTGTAGACAGCAATGCAATAGAATAGAGGTCCAATGTTTTGACATATGGTTTACTATCAAAATAAAGAATAAAAGTTCAGTGAACATGGGATGTCGAATTACAGTTGGCTGAATTCCGTATGGCCAACCTTCATGTTTGCGAGTGTCCAGTGCAGTGAATGCTACTGTGCATTTGCTGATATTTGGTCAAAGATATAAATAGAGATTGCGGTACAGTGTGGATTGGGAAATTTATCCTCTTCCTCACTGTAGTGCAATCTTGGAGTTGGAATATATAATTTGCAGGGGGTGTAGCGGTGCAGTCTCCCATGGAGGGTGCAGGGGTGCTTGCCCCCTTGCAAAAACGTGACGTTCAGTATTGTGCAGTACTTTCGTACTGCTGAAAACCAGAACTTCACTTACTGCTGTAAAAGGTGCAGGGGAAACAATATGTCAAATAATGCCAAATTTGAATACTCGGCATTCAACATACTAACCTACTTACTCTGCTGTTGTTAGTGTTGTGAGTCACTCATATGAATGGATTCTGTTGTTTAATTCACAATTTGTAAATCACATGTAGTATTCACTGCCCATAAATCATCTAGCAATTTCTTTAAATCATATACAGATGTGCATCTCTTAATCAAAATTGCTGCTATAATCTCAGTTCAAGCTACATCGCACACCAATACCACTTTTTTTTTTTATTTAATTTTAGTAGCACGTAACTAAACCTAGTTTTAGCCTCAAAGGATGCACAGAGCAAAACAGGCCTCTAGCTTTTCTTCATTTCACATAGTACTGGACCTAAGAAAGTCTTATGCATTTTTTCTCCAATTTGGATTCTATAATTTTCAGATACAGTTTAAAGCTCATTATTAAAATCATTCTGCCTTTTACCAACATAATTATTCTGTGTGCAGCACCATAAATCTCCTTTTTACAATTTATAGTACTGTGTCCGACAGTGCCCTGAATACCAGACACAAATTATCATTTAAGAACCTATAAAACACTGAGAACAGCAATAACTGATTTATCTGTGTAGCTTGAATTCCAATTGTCAATATGAAAAACTTTTGCATTTTTGTTGTACAAGGTGTTTCTGCAGATGAATCAAAAGAGTTTTTTTCTGCAGTGATACATGAGCACTGTTTGATTAAGTGATGTGCTCAGGGACACAGCTGACAAATGAAGAGTTACAATGACCCTCCCCACCTTCATATTCCCTCCTTTAAATCTCAAAATTGTGCCCCACCCTTTATCACTATAAACCAGATTCTAGAAACTTGTTACCAGATTTACAAATAACAGTCACAAGGGTCATAATAGTATGCTGTACTGCTTTATTGTTAACACAAAGTATAGCTGAACAACTTTTTAAATTATTTAATTAAAGATTCTCTGCATTGTACGTGCCTGAGAGATGGAAAACAGCAGCTGTGGTGCATAAAGATAACATTACAAATGACTCTGGAAATTATTGTCCCTTAAGCTCATTAGTATTATTTGTAAATTAATGCAGCGCTTCTTACTCCAGTTTACTAACACATAAATTGGTAACTTAGAAACTTTTGATATTAGTCAGTTGTCAATTCTGCTTTATGAAAGGTAGTACTTATCTACATGATTTGGTTGACCTTTATGAGAGTGACTAATAGCACTGATGCAAGTTATTCAGTTTGTGGACCTTTTCTTGACCTTGTTAAGGCATTTGATATAGTTCTCCATGTGAGCTTTATTGATAATCTCAACACCATAAATATTAATTGTCACATCACTTAATACATTGCAAAACAGCATTACTAAGGTGGAATAGAGGGATAAAGCCCTGACAGGGACCTGCGTTCAATTAGCAGGTCAGGTGACTGATGGATTGGCAGGGAGGGATGGGAATTACCATACAGGGGCAGGTCTGTGTGCCCATAGTCATCGTCTGTGTCAATCCCAGGTGGAGGCTCAGGACAGCACACTGATAGATGTGCCTAAAGAGGGGTGTAGAGTGGTGAAATAGCTGAGCTGCTGTGGAGGCAGGGTAATACACCATTCATCTCAGCTGCACACCCACCTCCAAGACATATAATTGGGGCCACAAAGTAAGGGGGAAATGGGTAAGTCATAACCAAAAAAGACCCACCTGGATGGATTTTCAGACGTGCTGAGCCCCCAAATGCCTAGCTCAAGTGACTAGCCTCAGCAATACCAGATTAAATTTGGAGTGGAAACAAAGACAACTGGTAGACCTGGCATGGACAGTTATTAGTGTGCCAGGCTGGTATCATAAAGGATGGGGAAGGAGAAAAAAAAACTTGCTGCATTACGAATTGACTGTCTGATCAAACACAGTAGTAGGTGGCACCTCCTCATCTAGTAAATGAGGCAGCAATGTAGTGCTTAAAAATATTGTACTGGGTCCGTTTAACTTCAGAGTCTAATTATCTGCTGTGAAGGCAGATGTGTGAATTTTGTGTTTGATGAAGTTCATGAATGGCTGTAAAATGAATGTAATGCATGGAGTGTGGTTATTACACTCCAATATTCAGAAAAAAGACAAACCAGTTAAATGCTGGAGTGGCCCAATGCTCAACCTTAACAATTGTTAAGCACCCACTCCTTATGTTGTTAAGACCAAGTCTACCACTTGGCAGTAAAATCTGCTTGTACTGATTTGAAAATGACAGTGACAGAGATAAAGATTTGTTTCTGCCTGCTATCCATACCCTTAACATGTCCCTAACTTCTTGTAAAAAAAAAAAAAAAAAAAAAAAAAATTAGTAAGTTGCTAGACTAGCAGGATGTGTTTGCGTGCATAATGCGAAGGATACAAACTTTGAAACTCAAATGTATGTCATTATTTGGTGACTTTAGTCCTTGGTGGTTTGTCTGAAAACCACAGATTTTATGAGGAATATGTCAAAAATATGAAGCAATAATCTGGACGTTCTGTGAAAATCTCGACAGTAGGGAGAACATTAAAGGTAAATGTGATGGACAATGTTACACTGCCTTTCTGACAGTGTTCGCTAAGTGTTTTACTGCTTTGAAATCCAGCAAAATACTTAACATTTTTGTCCCTGTAAGTAATAGTACATGGAGCAGGTAAAGCTCCATGTACTACAAAGAATTATGATCGTCTCACCGATTATAACCCTGTAGCCAAGATTCACCTCTCGAGCTTCTCTCTTGAGGTAAATTTCTCAGCATCCATATCTAAAACACATTACAAGTGGGTTAAAATCAGTGAATCAGTCATAATCCTCTGTGTCATGTCTGACTTCCTACAGATTTATATTCTTTGGGACTGGCTGGATATAGTCATCACTTGGTATTCCAACTTTGCCTTAGCCCTAATTCCAAAACATGCAGTGCAGTTGCATTTCTGAAACAAGCATATCACACAGATTTCCACATTAATACTAACCTGCTTAAGCTGACACTGCCATTAAAGATCTGGGGGTGTCACTGACAATGAGTAATTGTTTGATCATTAAGTATCAGTTATTGTAAGAGTACATTTTTAAAGATACATCCTCTAACTCCACAAACAGTATAATTTATTTGTATTCTTCCTGTATTAGGCCAATCATTTATATAATGCAGCATCTAATATCCATCTCCCTAAAGATGTAGTCAGATTGAATGACCTCAGTAGTTTATAATCAAAAGAGTTAAAGGACTAGGCTCCCTAAGTTTCCTGGATATACTAAAAGCTCCTTACGTTGTTCTGTCTCATATAGATTTCTGAGTGGTGATTTCTGCCTTGTCATTAAAAAGTATGAAAGTTCCTATCTTACTAGACTTTCTCCACCTCAGAAACACTGCTAATGTTAAGACCACTCAATTGAAAGTTCTCAACTTATATTGTCACAAATATTGGACTTTTTGGAAGGACATTGCCCAAATGATTCCCTATCTCTGGAAGAAAATTATCTTTACTGTTAAATGGTATAAAACTTTAGCTTATTTCAAGTAAAGTCTTGGCAATTGGATGAGTTCTGATATATTTACTCTTGGGATTTGTTATATGGCCTTTATCAAGAGGAATGGCAAATATACCAGTATACTGCCTGGGGTGCATGACCAGGCTCTGTATGGTCATTCATGCCATTTGCCTAGTACTACTCTATGAACCTAGGACTCCATGACAGAAACAAACCCAGGACTTGAGGATAAAGTTTTTAGTGCTCATAACCTTAATGGTCTCTTCTAAAGTGCTAAATTTAGGTTATGAGCACTAAAATCTTTATCCTGTAGTCCTGAGTTTGTTTCTATCATAGATCATATGTTGTTTCTGCCTGCTATCCATATCCTCATATAGGACTTAGTGCACCTTGCCTCCAGAAATACATGAGTGCTAGATTCACAAAGTATCACATTTCACCAGTAGTCAAACAATAAAAATTCAAAGCAGAGTACAAATTATTGTACTGTGTAACTTTTCTTATACAACACTGCTTTGAGTCAGGTTCATGACACCAAGCTTTAATCTGGTCAACAAAAGTGAAATAAATAAAACAAATATTCCTTCTGCCTTAAAGGACAACACATTTTATGACTGAAGCCTTATCACATTTATGGTGTACACAGTTCAATCCCCTGCCTATCTACAGAAAGTCAAAAATATCAAAAAGACTGGCATACTAGAGACTTTATTGCGTACAATAATTGAAATGTCCTTTGACATAAGCCCATGGGAAATATGCAAATTACCACTTAAGAACATACACTGCCTCAGCTATATGGCTTCTGAATGCCTCTAGAACTTGTATATCCTTAATAGATATTTTGCATTTTTTCATTGGGCCTCTGTCAAAGAAGTTTTAAGATATCACACACACAGTTAAGTCTCTTGCTTGCCATGGTCTTTTTGATGTTTTTGCCTTTGAGGTTATTCTTTGGGACTCTTTTATTTGTTTTATTTGTAGAAAGATAGCAAGCAAAACAGGTGTGGGTTTTCTTATATTAGCTTATACATTAAATATGATAAAGCAGAACATTATTAATCATCAAACTACAGAAGTTGTTGCTCTTTAATTTAAGTAATTAAGCGCAATAATGTTAAAAAAATAAATTAAACCTATTTCAGAACCGAACAGTAGCATCATATGAGTTCATCAATAACTTTGAAAAATGCCCGCTTTTTTCTTTGACAGTAAGGATAATTCTGCTATTAAAAACTGTGTTTTTAGGGTATGCCTCTATAACAGCAGGAGCACAGAATGAAATTTCCAAATTGTGCATATTTGTCTGCTTGACAAATACATTTATTTAAACCCAACCATAGATTTCCAACTTCTGCATTATATATGTTGCCTGCTGTCAGAAGAAAATTAAATTACTAATGCAAAAACATGCTCTCTGAGAAATTAATTGCAATTTCTGAAAATAAAAAAGTTCTTGTAATACTTTAGCCATTATTACCACTCGCTTTTTAAAATTTATCATATTTATTACATCTATGGAATGTCACTGTAAAATATTAGTCCAAGTTCAAGACATAAACTTATTAAAGTCCATAGGATTTCTTGGTAAGTGAAGAGGTAATAAACATGCTGATCATTGGCCTGAATCCCTATTCCATCCCTGATAGTATTCATACAGATGAAAAGTCTCTATCCTTGCTCTGTATAGTGGATGAGCTCACTGTTGGCCATGACCTCCTCAGAAAAAGAGAAGTGCATCTCTGCTGCAGAGCTTAGGCTGACATACCTCGTCTTTGTGAATAGAATATGACCTATTAAAGACTTCTTGTCTTGTCAAATGTTTATGTTCAGTAACTAAATCTGACTGGTGCTGAATGAGAGAGGGCAAGCTTTGGCACATATCCATTGCCAAACAAACTCTGCTCAATAAGAAACAAATTGCCTGATGAAAGGAGTTTGTTTTATCTGCACTCTGAGCATAGGAAATTTATGTGATACAGATGTCTAGTTTGCATATCATACATTTCAGATGCTATTTAGTTTCCATTGACTCCACTTTACTTAAACAAGCTTTTAAGTAGATAATAGATACCAGCAATGGAGAACTGTTATCCAAACATGAAGATACATTTATGACACAAGTTGTTTTAAAAGATCTTTAATGTGTTGAAGTAAATAGTTACTGCCATCAGCACATCAGTAGCTCTTCAAAAAGTTTTCTTTTCTTTATATGCCTCCAGACAAACATGCAGAGTAAAACAGTAGACTAGTAGCCTGTCTTCATTTCACTAGTACTGAACCTAAGGAGGTCTTGCACATTTAAACTCCACTTTGGATTCTATACGTTTCAGAACTGGTTTATAGATCATTATTCAAAATGATTCAGCCTATTGTCAGCATAATACAAACTACAGCTTTTGTGTGCAACTCCAGATTGTGTGCTGAGAATTGTTTAATCTGTTGCTGTCTTTACATTATTTTTCTCTGGTATAAATTAAAGTTTAGAAGAGCCAGTAACAGTTATTTTTAAGTTAAAATATACACAACCGTTTCCCCTAAAACAACTGAAATAATGTAAAGAATGTATTATCTTCCATCACTTAGTTTTCTGACATATGTTCATGTGTTGATTGAAATTCTCGTAAACATTGTGAAAGCTCTATAAAGATTTGATATCAAACTAAATGCTCCATTAAAATGGTATGAGAAGAGTTTGTACGTTGTTTCAATGGAGTTGCCTGAGAATTATAGCTGGTTGCATTCACCTTTGACCTTAACAGTTCTTCTGTCCTTTAAATACCTAGTTTGGAAACCATGCTAGTCTAGAAGTTCATTGTCACTTTTAAAATAATATTTAATGTTTCCAAAATATCCAGCTGTTTAATATCAAAGTCCAAGATCTGGCATGTGGATGACAATGAGAAGGTCTTTATTTTTTTTGTTTTACAGGACAGGGGCAAAACATACAAAATAATTATTTCATCACTTCTAAGAAAAGTCAAATGCAATATTTCATTGTTTCCTAAAAAAAAATAATATTTTGGTGTCTGTAAGAAATTAATTTATGTTCCTTGTTTTCCTAAACTCACCCTTAAGAAAACATCAGCCAGTGTCAATGAGTCTTTCTGCTTAACCAATCAACAGCTTATAGCTTATAAGTTAGCAACAAACAAAACTATAAGTAAATAAATAAAGATAGTTAAATAAAATAGAGCCAGCTGGGTTTTCAGTGGAAGCTAAACTACAAAGACAGCCTGATTGTGTATTTTCACATAGTTAGTCTTCAACAAGATGCTACTTATCATAACGTCAGAGATCTAGGTCAGTAAAGCTTAATAATTATCAGTGTTCACAAAATGCCTCCATGAAATAGCTGTCAGGCTGAGATACAGAATATTCAATGAAAACTTGACATAGATGCTGTAATTAAAAACAAATAACTGATAGTGAACTAAGTAGGCTAATAGTGGACATATAATTCATTAAGCATATGCTGTGAAGCATAGAGGATATATATGCAAATAGTAGTTACATTTATATACATACAGTGCTTAATGCATATGCAGAAATAATGGTACATCTACCAAGTGTGCAGTATACATCCTGAAGGACTATGCATAGCACATTTTACATGTATGCCTTCATATCATGACAAAATGACCCAAATAAATGTTAACCTCGTGCAGAATCAGCAGGCATTTCACATGAACTATGTCATTAATCAGTAATTCGACATGTTTAAATTTGGATATATGTGTTGACATTGTACAAATGTGATGGCAATAATACAAGGTAGATTGAGATGTAGTTGCACTCCCCATAGTTTGTAACAATAGTAATGATCTAGGCAGTTCAAGACAATCATATGCAACAACACCTGTTCATAATGTCACATCTGAGGACAATGATTCTCTCAAACTTGACAATGTGTGCACTGTGTAATATGCAGTCAGTACAGGCCACACACTACAACCCATATCCAGTACACACTTATTCATCGATCACTTAATTCAGCCAGGCTGCATCAGTCTGGTATCTGAAACACTACTGTGTATAATGTAACCTCTGTTAAAAGTAGTGCTCATCATAAGAAAAAGTTGCATATTAGCAATACAATACATCTAGACAGCACAAATGCCAGACATAGTGGTCTTTAGTAGTATTATATGCAATTCATGGCATGCAGTATTAATACAGAATATAAACACTGCATGCCATAAACTACACAATATACTGCTAGAGAACACCATGGCAGTATATCGTGTGATTTATGGCATGTTGTGTTTATACAAAATATAACATATCAGAATACTACAACATACAACACTCAAAGGTAATGCACACATTTAAAATGCGCAACTTGTACCTGTTAAAATGCACTGATCATTGCTGATGTTTAACTGCTACTGTAAATGCCTGTCTATAATAACATTATGCTACAACTGCAATATATAACAAAAGACATTATATCACATCTGCTGTTCATATCAGAGGAGTAATAAGTCAGCTGAGACCAGTGACAAGTGATTAAACTCTTGCTTCACATCATTATCTTCATCATTATCATCACATCTTAAACATTAACACATCATTCAAAACACTGCACACATACACAGATACCACAACATATCTGTCTATGCCAAATGTGTAGAGCCTCCACTCACCACAAACAAGTGTACAATAGTGTTTGCCTACAAACATACATTGTGGCATACTGGTAAAAGTAATAGCAGAAACAAAGCAAATGTTAAAAGAGTCTGCAAAGCTGCCTGAATAACAAAATATGCTGTATCAGACATGGTCACAGTGCGATCTCAAACTCCTGTGGTTGACAAGTTCGACAATCCCAACACACAGAATGCTGTGTGCATCATATAATGAAAATCTGCACAGCATGAAATAACTATCTGTGGAAAATAGGGCACAGACAAATGCTGAAGACATAATCCTGGCCCAGTGGATTCCAGTACACAGTAGT
The DNA here is from genome assembly GCF_019279795.1 of Protopterus annectens. Lineage (NCBI taxonomy): Eukaryota > Metazoa > Chordata > Ceratodontiformes > Protopteridae > Protopterus > Protopterus annectens. The sequence goes on from NC_056728.1 coordinate 1,363,343,182, forward strand.
GATGTACACATGACTTGACACCATCAGCAAAGGTATCATAAACCGGCAATACTGTATAGCTATATTATTGAATACTATCAACACACATAGTGTGCAGCCAGTGTGGCACATCTAAAGATGTGAACATCCGACAGACATAACAAAACTTCAGGAAAATAATACCCCATGAAAGATCCCTACTATATATGTAATAAAAACAGTACATGATGTATATGGCATTATCGTTCAGAAAATTAACTGCATATTTCTTACAGTAATGTATCAACACAAAGAATTTCTCAATATCCATCAACTACCACAGTTTATTGATAAAGGGAACAAAGTAACAAAATACAAATATAATCACACTAAGAGTATACAAAACCTAGACCTAAAAGGAAAATCAAAAACTATGATTACCCCATAATTTTCTGAAACAGGCTGCACACAAGAATTATACTTAAAAAAATTAGCAATAACAGCAGTTACATGCACATGGCACAGATGTGCTCCAGGCCCGTGTGTAATAGTACTACTGTAATGCATGTAGAGAACAAAGCTGGCAACATCCTTGACTTGGTTGTCACTAACATGGGCAACTGTTCCTCAACACCAATAGTCAATTCCTCCCTGGTTAGATCCGACCACAAATTAATTACCATGAAAATCCACATTACACCCACACCACCAGCAAAGGTAACTACCATGAAAAACTTCTCCAAAGCTGACTTTGGGCTCCTAAAAACAGAGGTGGCTAGCTTCACAGCACCCATACAAATGGAGAATAGTTGCATGACCGCCAAATCATACACCAGTGCACTGTACAAACACGTACATAAATGCATGGAACTAGCCATACCCAACAGAAACAATATGCTCTCCTCCAAAAAAAGGAAGCCAATCTGGTGGTCCCCTGCCATTAACAAACTCTACAATAGAAGGAAGAAACTGTTGCAGAAAAAGGTGAAGGCCCAAGACTGGAAAAACTCCCTTATTAGCCTTAACAAATAGTTGAGATCCCTCATCAAAACCTTTAAAGCTAGCTATGAAGGCAGAATTGTGGCAAACACTAAAAACAACCACAAAGCCTTACACAATTATATCAAAAATCTCCACAGCAATACCCAGATTTGCTCTGAGTTACTGCACAATGGTACCTCCTATATTGAGCCAACAGATATTGCCAACATACTGGCCAACAGATTCAGTGCCAACTTTGCCCCTCCCCTCCAGGACCAATCACAATACCAGAAGAATACCAGGCACCCAGCATTACTGCAGCACAAGTTATAGCTGCATTGTCCAAGGCCAACAATACAGCTTCCGTGGGACCTGACAATATCCCTGCCTATGTTCTACATGAACTACAAAGTGAACTGACACCACACCTGTGTGCCCTGTTCAATCACAGCCTCACCTCAGGCTTTGTCCCTACAGAATGGTGCACTGCTACAGTCATCCCTCTCCATAAAGGGAGAGAGACTACAGACCCTGGGAATTATCGCCCCATTAGCCTGATGAGTCTGATATGGAAGGCTATGGAGCACATCATCATGGACCTAATTAACAAGGATATAGGGAATCTCCAAACTCTGCATCCCACGCAATTTGGTTTTGTGGAGGGTAGATCAAGCCTACTCAACCTGGTTGACTTCTTTGAGTTAGTCACCAGAGCTGTGGATGAGGGCAAGGTAGTTCATACAGCCTACCTTGATCTGGCCAAGGCCTTTGATACCTTTCCCCACTCAGGAATTATTGATAGACTCACCAAACTAGGCATCAACCCCTATATCATTAGGTGGGTTGCAAAATGGCTCACAGATAGAACAGACAGTGTGAAAGTAGCAGATTCCAAGTCAAACTGCTGACCAGTCATGAGTGGAGTCCCACAGGGATTGGTCCTGGGTCCTCTCCTGTTTGGCATCTACTTCTCAGAAGTCCAGGCCAACACAGAGGGACTCTGGCTGACCAAGTTCACCGACAATTGCAAGCTGGGAGCCATTATTCACTCCCCAAGTGATGTAGACATCCTACAGAAATGCCTCACTGAGACCAACGACTGGTGTCAAAACCATGGCCTTAAGTTTAATGCCAAAAATGCGTCATCATTCCCTTTGTGAAAAACTCAGCTCCCACTAATTACCACATTGATGGTAGCCCACTGAACACTGAAGGAATTATAAGAGATCTGGGGACACAGATTGACAGGAACCTCTCCTTAGACCACGACATTGCCAGTGTGGTCAGAAAGTCCTTCTATGTGGCACATCACATTACCAAGGGTTTTACATCCAGGAAGAAAGAGGTCAACATCTCTCTCTACTCTTCCCTCATTAGACCAGTCGTAGAGTATAATGCCCCATTTGGTATATACCTCACTAAACACCTGCAACAACTGGAAAGGCCACAAAACTACCTCATGAAGAGGATCCTAGGCCTTAAACAAATGCCCTACATGGACATACTCAAAAAACTCCAGCTTTTCTCTGTCTCATATCATCTATTAAGGGGTGATCTCTGGTTGACTTATAAAGCCATGTCTGACCCAGCCCTGTTAGAAATGTTACACCTAAAGAAATCCCAATCCCTCTGCACCACATGCTCCAGTGACCTCAACCTCATTGCCACAAGCAACAGAACATGCTGGAGGGACAGGTTCATAACCCAGAGCCTGCCAATGATCTGGAATAGACTTCCCATACATGTCAAGCAGAACACCTTACTAACCCTTTTCAAGAGAAATCTTGATGAGTGGATGGGAAATAGAAAGTTCACCCTGAGGATCACTCCAGTGGCTCTACATGATAGAGGCACCGGGAACTGATGCCAGCATGATGCCAGGGCACTTCTATGGGCTAGGCTTTTAAAGGCTCCAGGGCCATTGGCCTAGTACACACCTATGAACCTATGAACCTATAAGACCAGCTAAGACAGAAAGTCACCTGTTGGTGTAATAAGCATGAAAACACAATCATAAAGCCTGGTAAGGGAAATGGAATATGATTAAAGGAAGAGACAGACTTATACCTCTCAACTGTCCAGATTTTCTCAGAATGTCCAGATTTTTGCCTCATATTTTTGGTCTCTTCCTTATAAAATTTGTGGTTTTCTGGGATGATCACTGGGGTGATCTGAGGATTGAAGTCACTAAATAATGACATACATTTGAGTTTCAGACTTCAAACCCTTCAGAAATGTATGTTAGCATAAACCTTGTTACTCTATCAACTTTCTAAGTTTATAAGAGCAATATTTAAGATCTGTTCCTATTTTTGGGCCTTTGTCCACCCATTTTGTCAGGTTTTGTCCAGATTTCTTACACTAAGAGTTTGAGAGGTATGGAGACAGCATTCTCCAATATACCACCATGCAAATGTTGTAGTATTTCCATTATCACTCATGCATTGTCAGGAGCAGGAAGAACTTGACTCACAATGTGGACATTAACATCACACAGTGGCCTGTATGAAAAACACTTATGCAGAGGGAAATCACAGCACAGAACAGTATAGCTCAAGTCTGTCAGACAGGTGTGCTCACAACATAAAATGACTAACTCTAACAATATCCATTCGACACACAATACCCCCCAAAATCTAAAGAATACACATGATCAGATGTATTCAGCAGCAAACCAGGAGGCATTCTAGAATCAAGTGTTCTAAACAAACCACACAATATTTTCAAAAAATAACAGCATGTTTTAAGTATGCAAGAAAAATCCACTTTCACTGATATACCTCAAAATGTCCTTACAGTATGCTGTAATCACAAAATATGCACAAAAGTTGCAATCCTCAGAGATGCTACACAAAGTGGCATCGGCATATATATACTGTTCTGACAGCAAAGCAATCCTACACCCATCATGATCCATATTCTATTTCACTACAAAATCAGCTTCATAGCTTTTCCTGCATGCATAATGGTTCATCCTTACAATATCTTAGCAATGGACTCTTGTAACATGTGACCCATTACAGTCTGTGTCACCCTCTAACATATAGAGATATCAAAACAGGTAGTCTAGTCCAAAAGGATACATCTGTGTGGCAAATGAAGTGGCATAAGAAATACAAAGAATCCAAGAGCCAATACCCAGTGTGCAGTAGATGCAACTATACTTACATACTGCAAACATGAATGCTTATCATTGCTGTCATGAATTGCCCTGTCACAGATTAAATGCAAAAGTACATACAGACCAAGTCCAGATCTAGTTGTCTGTCAAAAGATATCTATTTCTAAGGCAAAGAATCCACGAAATAGAGTGCTGGTCATAGTGGACAAACATATGTTGGTACTTACGTATTATCGCAACCACATTCTAAACGACTCGCTGCTGATGTACTGTGGCAGTCCATCAAGCTGTTGTTTCCTTTGGGAAAGAACATCCACCTTTTTTAGGATGTAATGTTTAAAACACAAAGTATATGGATATTGAGCACATGAAGATGTTTTAAAATGTTATGATAGTCAGCATGCAAGTCGCACTGTATGATCTGTATTTTTCTGACAGAAACTCCTGCTGATATTCAACTGTGTTTTCAGTTAACTTTTTCTTCCACTTTTTATGTAAAGCCATTTGATCATGGCAATGTTTTAATTGCTGTAACTCCTCGTGTTCTTCAGGGTTGTTTATAACAGAATAAAAAATATGTGTTAAAACAAGAAAGAAAGATGCTGGTAGACCCCCGAATGGTAATGCCATCAGGAGTAAAAAGTTTGACGAGCTACATCGAGTAGTTTCTGTTTCTGATTAACCGCAGTATCTTCCTAACACGATTAGACATACCTCCAAACCTCTGAGTTCAACATATCTGCCCAAACACAAAACATAATAGTGGGGGACAGGGTAGATAAAAGAAAAAACATGCACAGATTTTTAGACATTGCTGGTACAAACTTAGAAGCTGCTACAAAACACGGTTATTGTTTGCATGCATTTCCTTGAATTATAGGAAGTCTACATTAAAAGGTATGCCATTACTTAGGCACTTCAATCCTCAACGATTGCCAGAAAATCAAATATTTTATTAGGGAAACCCCACAAAAAATTGAGGATTCAATCCTCAACAACTGCCAGAAAACAAAACACTTTATTAGGAACAACCCGAAAATTATAAGGTAAACATCAGCACATTCTGCGAAATTACGGAAAAGTGAGATGTCGTTTAGAATGTGGTTGCGATAATACGTAAGTGCCCATATGTCTAACCACAGAATCTTTCTTCAGAAGCCCACAATAGATTTCCATTGAAATATTATCCAAATTATAACCACAGTCAAGCAGAAGATAATACCACAGCCGACATCATAAGGTGGCCAAAACTTTCACACTTCTGTCGTACAGAAAGTCGAATCTTGTCAAAACACACACCTGCATCCATTTTTGCTAACAAAATGTGTACATTACATAAGTAGCAGAATGAGAGCTCTGCAAATGTGCCATACACTCTCTGTCCCTCAAAAAATAAAATAGAGGAGCCAAAAAATTAAAAAATGCATCAGCAAAGAATGCAACGAAATACTGGTGCAGGTGCTGGTTTTATACTTCACGTAACTACACAGTCCTTGCCAAAGAAGTTTTACAGCACAGGATTACTTTGTCCATGTTTGACAGCCGTACAAACTGTATGTGACATCACAACTATAGTTCACCTTACACACTGGGTCCATGTCTATCTGCCTTACCCATAATTCATCTATTGTACAACTAAAGACAGATATTCACATATGTACGTGCGCCCGCTCACGCGGGTGTGCACAAACACACACAAATACACACACACACACACACACGCACGCACGCACACACACACACACACACACACACACACACACACACACACACACACACACACACACACACACACACACATTCCCACACAAAAGCATGCACACATAGACAATGTTAATCTCAAATAATTCTCTTGTAAACATGTTCATAGTGTTGTCAGGAATGACCATTAGGACCTGTGCTGTATATATTCAGATCACTGTTGTGTGCACACAGTGACAGAAACCAATGCTTCAGTACTTTTAATGCCACTTCTTATACATTGGTTCATTGATGAATGCTAGGCTGTCCTTGTGGGTCATTATAAGCCTAACCAATTGTCCCATTAGTTGAAATTACCTGTATACCTAGCTCCAAGGTCTATACTTATATAATAGCCATACTGTAGGAAGAGCATTTGGGTGCTGCCTTTGTTCATAAGTAGCACAGGGATAGTCCTGGGATAAATTTCCTCATTCTCATCCATAGATCCAGGTCATGCTTGAACAGAAACAGGGATGACCTTTGTTTTACATATGGGGAGTCTGTTCCAGAATAGTGCTAACCTCTGACAGATGTGCTTGTCTCTTCAAACCATTCTATTTAAGTTACAGAAGAGGTTCATGTACCTGGAATGAGAATTTCTCATGCCATTTGACTTGCAGATGTTCAGTGGTTCCATTAGTAAAGGCTAGAAAGAAACCTTGAAAAAAACTACGCAGTTTCCAATCGCCACGCAATTTAATGAAACACAAGAATAAAATAAGCGCTTTTGTCTCTTACAGGGCAATATGAGACATCATCAGACAAAGGACTTCATAAGCCAGAACTCCTTATATAAAAACAAATCACATGATAGCCATCTTAATTAATCTAATTAAATAATCAACAAATTCTTAAAACCACAATGATACAAAATATAAAATATACAGTTGAAAATAAAGAATATTAAATATACATCACTCTCCAAGCCTGATGTTTTTAAACCATAACAGATTTGCAAAATATAAAGGACATAATTCACATTACCTAAGTTGAGCTTTTAACTTAGGCAAACATCCAAAAGATGCTAGCTCATTTAAACCAGGCCATACAACTGAATGAAAATATAATATCCAATATGATTCACATCTCTCCAGGTGTAATGTCCACGGCCCACCCCTCACATTATGTTCTACTTTTTCAATGACAATGAATTTAATATTATGCCCTGGATAGTCAACAATGTGTTTATATAAAGCATGTGTCATCTTTTTCTTTTGAATTTCATAAATGTGCTCATAAATTCTGTCTCTAAGTCTTCTTTCAGTTTTTTTCAATATAGAATGCATAGCACTCCTGACAAAGAACTCCATATACAATACCAGTAACATTACAGTTGTACTTACCCCTAATTTTAAAATGGTCACCATTAATTTCAAACAGCTCACCCACATCAAAACATTTACAGAGTGTACAACCCCCATATTTTTTCATATATGCACTTCCATTGCATTTACTTTTTGTTTTATATTCCAGTAAACTTTTGAAATTGGGACCCCACCTATATGTAATAGTAGGTTTTTCACTTGCTTTATTTTTGACATTCTGATCTTCATTTATAATATTCCAATTTTTTTCAAAATAATCTGTTTAATTAAATGACTGTCAATAGTAAAAGTAATAATGTGGGATAAACCGAAGTTCTCATTTTTCAGGTTCACTGTGAAGGCTGCCAGCCTAGCTAGACAGACTTTTGTAAATAATTCTATGTCATTTGTAAATATTAATGTAATCCACAGACTTGTTCTACAAATGTAAAGAGAGCTATATGTTATGATTAAGCTATATCATGTACTTGAGCTTCAAAAATGTAACTACAGTGCACTCTGCTGGAAGAAAGCTGATAAGTCAAGCATGGTATGACTTTAGATCTCAAGCATGGAGACAGGATGTCTGGGCCAGTAAATTATTTCTATTGTCTTGAATTAAGAGATAATTACTAATGTTTTACATGTATAATGTATTTTATTGATGTGGCTTCCTGGCCAGGTGCAGCTTACTAAGAAATGTAAATTTTGACTATCTGTTAGCCTAGGAACTAAAGAAGTGATACAAATGATGTACTCTGAAATGACTCAGCAGTACTGGGTATTTATCAATTTAAGACTTTCTCAGACAGAAAGATTTGAGAATTTTGGATTTTGTCTAAAGCTGACAAAATCTCACCAGACACTTGCATTGCTCTGTAAGTAAGATATTTATTTAGAACAGTGATTTATCTTAGAGATAGATAGAAATAGCCAGATTATTCTAGCTATTTTCTTTACTTATGTCAGACTATTCTATAGTATTATTTTAAAGCATTTCCCTATGATTTCTGAACTCTGTAATATCATTGTGTTGAAGTAATAAGTATCGTCTTGCATTTTTATTATTTATTATTAAATATTTTTAAACCTTTCAACTGTGGCTGTTTTATGTAAAGGTAATTTAAGCTATAGAATACTTGCATGTATTTGGTGATGCTGTACTAAGCCACTCCAGAATAGCCTTAGCCCTGGGTCACACTTACTATTTCGATAACAGCAATATTATACAAATTGGTCACCCTTTGGGAAGTACCTTATTAGTAGCTGATAAGAGTAGTTGGTGGCAGGGATTACTACCTGATAGCCTGGCAGGAGGGGACATAGCTGGAGAACCTGTGCCATCCTTCCCCCATGAGTGTCTGTGTGTTTTTATATAAACCAAATCTCAAAGTGTGTCAGCTGTGTGTGTCAGTTACTTGGGAAAGGACACGAAGCACTGGTTGGACAGAAAGGTACTGGAGGTTTTGGCTTGACTACTCGACTGAGATCTGAATCCTATAGCTGTGCCAGTGGGGAATCTTATTGGGAATCTGGAGAGAAAGGGAGAAACCAGCCCTAGACTGACTGTGATCTCTGTGTACTCTTACGGTAAATTGTACTTTATTATGCGTGTACTTGTTATCCCCCCAATGTGCATGCCCCTCACTGGTGCTAGTGGTGAGGATTGAGGCTCCCTGATTACTGGGCCAGTGCATGGGTGTCACATTTACACTCATATATTCTACAGAATGAGATGTTAAATTATTAGAAGGGATTAAAATAGGTGAAAAATAATTATTCTTTCACTTTATAATAGCCTCATTCATGAGGTCATCTATAAACTTTAGAGGATAATCTCTCTTAAAAAAACATTCCCCAGGATTCAATAAAATCCATGTAGGCTCTGTGTAGAGCCTACACTGAATGTGCACATGTACACAGCCATGGTTCCTCCTCAGCAACTTGTTATGCACATTAATCATGGCGCTCTGCTGAGGGAGAGCATAGTAACAGGGATATTGAATTCATGTAGGCAGAAATGTAGAGGCTATCCTATGGTTGTGGATTGCCCAGGGAATGCCTGATCAGATGTTATATACAGGGTGAGAGTCCCTCTAATGTACCTTGCTACTGCTGAAATGCACTGTGCATTAATTTTCTATGCTTTAATTTTCAAATTTCTTTATTATGTTTTAATTTCCATTTGCATAGCACAGCACAGAGTGTAGCAGTGCCAAGCTGCACTTAAATAAATAAGCTGACACCTGCTAGACATTTAAAAATAGAGAGCAGATGTAATTATTATAATTTTCTTTTTTTTTTAATTTTTAATGTCCATTTGCACGGAGCAGCACTGAGTGAGCCAAGCCATGCTTACACATACATTATTGACACCTGGCAGACATCTAAAAATAGAGACAGGATGTAATTAATTATTTATGTCTGGTTTTGTTTAAGCCCATTTGCGCAGTGCAGCATGGTACTTAGCAATGCTAACAGGCAGCTTAGTAGTATATGTGAAGGTATTCAAGCTTACATACTCTCCAAGCAGCTAAATGGGTAGAGTCATGGCCTAAAGCATAGTAGGTCATGGGTTTGAATCCCTCAAACTTATGCCATTTTTTAATGTAATTTAATTTTTAGTTTAATTTAAAACCAAAATTGTCACATTGACAAGAGCTGAGTGGTATTAAGCACTGCTTAAACATGGTTAACAGTTACTACTGTTTGCCCATTGCTAAGTATTACTAAAATCATGGTTGCGTGAGTGTCTGTGATGCTGAGCTCTGCTAAGCAGGTTTGTGCGATGCTAAGCAATGCAGCACTTTTTTGAATGTTGCAGTTATGACATGTAAGGGCAGGAAAAAAGCATATATTAAGGCCAATAGGCAGGAATTCTGCACCATTTGTTGGAGTCTGTCTAACTGTTGGTATGCTAGCAGGTAGAGAGGGTGTGTGCTTTCGGGCACAGAGATGGGGTGCACTAGAGTCCAGGGCTTTTGTTGGGCTCCTGTATGCAATTATTAACCTTGACTGTTGCAGGGCAGTTACCAGGATTCAGAATGTAAGGCTGAGACCTGGGATCAGTTGGTTAAGGAACTTACCAGTGCTACTGGTGTCCCCCACACTGGTGAGCAGTGTCGTCACCACTACAATGATTTGAAGTGTAAAAAGAGGGAACATTGGTCAACTGGGTCCAAGAGGTCAAGGATGGGCATACCCCAGATATATGTAAGTATTTCTGCACTAATGTAATAAAATATAAGCTGACTCTGTGCAAAACTGTTATGCATAATGGTGTGCTTCTCTTCCAACAGCTGTAGCTAAGAGGGCTTGCAACTTGCAGTCTCATGCTAAGCACCTGACCAGGATGTGCCATGAGTTCAAGGCTGTCTCCAGGCCATTTTCAGTCACATAATGCTCTCTTTTCCTCCCACTCCAGGAAAAGAAAGTATATGGATGGGGAAGCCCACTTTTTGGGCAGATATCATGTGTATACTTCACAGATACTTAGCAGCAATACCAATAAAGTGTAATGCAGGATTGTGGTTTCATAATAAAATGTGTCTTAATACTTGCAGTAGGGCTGTATTCATTGCATGTCTGTTCTAAGTAGCTGCAGTCAATTGTTACATTATTTGCAGATGTTCCCTGCAGTCACATCTTTTGGGTTCTACTCCCATGCCTGCCAACTAAGACATGATGGCTGTCTAGTCTACTTAATGTACACAAACATACGTCTCAACTGTCATGATTTGTCATAATGTATGGATATAGTATAACTGTAGTGCAATAAAGAATAAACAATAAAAACTGTAGTGCAATAAAGAATAAACAATAAAAACTGTAGTCCAATACATAAACAATAAAAACTGTAGTGCAATAACCAATAAACAGTACCAGTAACAGAAAGCAATAAGGTGTTAAGCAAGATTTACATAATTTCAGTAGAGCTGTATGCATTGCATGTCTACTGTAATGTTGCTGCAGTGAACTGTACAACTGTAATAACTGTAGAATGCAAAAGTAATTGCTTGAAAAATGTATTGCACAACCCACAGTATAGTTCAAGGCTGTCTCCATGCCATTTTCAGTTGCATAATGCTCTCTTTTCCTCCCACTCCAGGAAAAGAAAGCATATAGGTGGGGTAGCCCACTTTATGGGCAGATATCATGTGTATACTTCACAGATACTTAGCAGCAATACCAATAAAGTGTAAAGCAGGATTATAGTTTCATAACAAAAAAACCAATAAAGTGTAAAGCAGGTTATAGTTTCATAACAAAATCTGTCTTAATACTTGCAGTAGGGCTGTATTCATTACATGTCTGTTCTAAGTAGCTGCAGTCAATTGTTACATTATTTGCAGATGTTCCCTGCAGTCATATCTTTTGAGTTCTACTCCCATGCCTACCAACTAAGACATGATGGCTGTCTAGTATACTTAATGTACACAAACATACATATCAACTGTCATGATTTTTTGTAATGTAATTACAACCTCACAAACTGGTCCATGATTAGCAGATAAATGATTACCTGGAATGCAATGTATTGTCAAAGCCATTTACAGAACAGTTTGGTGGTCATGTACATGCCATACCTCTCAACCATACTGATTTATTCGGTTTTTACTGAGTTTTGGGGTCCAAATAAAGGGGTGTCATGATTCCTGAGTGGCACTCTTTCATTTCCAATTTATTTCCCTATTAATTTAAATTTTCGAGCTGTTGGCACTGATGTCATCACGTGAGCGATGATGTCAGTGCCGTCAGGGCGACCACCCAGTTGGAATTGAGATGAGGGAGCTCACATCATTTCCGGCTAGCCGCAAATGTGAGTGGGATGTTTAGACGGTTATGGAGTATATAAATCACCAGTTAGTTCTTCAAAATGCGAGTGGGAAGAGATGGGTTTTATGGATATATATATATAGTATGCAAGAGAAGCTGGAATCTTGTTTGGCCATGAATGCGAGAGCTTAATGGCTCAAATAAGGTATGAAGAACACTTCACGTTTAGCTTAACGGCCCAAGTAAGGTATGAAGAACACTTCACATTTAACTGAACGGCTCAAGTAAGGCATGAAGAACACTTCACGTTTAGCTTAACAGCTCAAGTAAGGTATGAAGAACACTTCGCGTTTACGGAGAGAGCTATTGTGTGTGTGTGCATGTGTGTGTGTGTGTGTGTGTGTGTGTGTGTGTGTGTGTGTGTGTGTGTGTGTGTGTGTGCACATGTCTTTGTGTATATGCAGTGGCTGGAATGTGAAAGCATGCATATGAAGACTAGGCAGGTAATGTGGCAATTTTAATTAATGAAATGCTGAAGGGCTGCTGACTCAGTACTCAGGTTCCACACTTTTCACTTCTGTAAGCCTTTTGTGCTTTATAAATAATATATAAATAATAATATATAAATAATATGATGCACAATACTTAATGGGTTTCAAAAACTGTTTCTTTACAGTTCAAAATGCCTCTGCCTGTACATTTTGTTTTTGCAAATCCTGTAACATTCTGTGCATACTGTACATTATACAACACCCTAAAGAATGATGAATGTACTAGTAGTCAGATCCTATGAATTACTTGAGTGGTACAAAATAAGCAAGGTGCTAGATATGATTTTTGTTGTCTTGATATTTGAATGATGCATATTACATGTTGCAGTGGAATGTAAACTGAACTATGTCTCTTGTAATTTTTTTAATTATCTTGTAAATCACTGAGGATGAGTTCCATACTATTTGTTAAGAAATGCATGTTGATATAAAACCTGTTGTTTCTGTTGTTTTATAACTTTTTAAAAAGTGAATTTGAGTAATATTTACAAATTGGTCTGATTTTGGTCCTTTAGCCCCCTATTTATTCTTGGCCTTGTCAAAATTATTGAGTAAAGAAGTTGAGAGGTATGATACATGCACGCACACACACACACACACACACACACACACACATATATATATATATATATATATATATATATATATATATATATATAGTGTGTGTGTGTGTGTGTGTATGTGTGTAAGTAGACTTGTATGATAGAAATGTTCTGAATTGGGTAGTTTTGCCATTATTGGTTCATGCATTTTGTTTCATTGTCTACTGGAAAAATGTTCAGAGAGTGAATTTAAAATGTGCTCTAAGTCCAACAAGTGTGCTGTATTATACAAGGAATATAATTTAATAAAGTCAGGAAGGTGTATCAAAGAACACATGTGTGTTTCTTGTTTTGTGTGCAAGGGGCCTATGATTTGAAAACAGCCTAAAGGTAATCTTTATCCACCACTGGCCAGATGCATTTTCTTTGGATGTGGTGTGGGTTTCAATGCTGTTTCAATGGATGTGAGTTTCAAGGGCAGAAAAGTTTTAATGCTAAGTCTATTTTCATTGTGAGACAGTATTGCTTTGTTTAGCAGATGTCTATTAGTATTTGTGCATTGTGTCATAAATTGTAAAAATAAAATCCAAATAATCACTGTAGAAGTAAAGCAACATGTACAAAATACTGTTTATGGTAAATGGGGTGAAATAGCCAGGTAATGGGACATTAGAATGGCTGCAGGGGGACTCTGGTGCCATATTTTGGTTGTCTGTTTTTCAGTTTGTGGTTGAACGTTGGTATCTCACAATTCCATCAAAGTGAGTGGGTTACATAATTATGTATGTAAATTTTATGTTAATTAGTGTACCGATTTGTACCTATTTTTCATAAGCCTTGTCCAGATTTTTGATGTTTTCAGGTTGAGAGGTATGATTGTGGGCTACCTTGTCTATGACGTGAATACCATAGGTCATCAGAGCAGGAAATATGAGCAGGTTTGACACTGTGCAACAAACATGATTAATGCTGCACACAGAAGAGCAGCAGATGTAGCTAGGGATTGTGGTGTCACCAGTGGAGGGCCTGCACCAGAACAACTACTCTCAGCCACTGAGGAATTCCTGGCAAACCTACGAACATACGACAGCTCACAGGCATCCATCACACTGTACATTGTGGATTTGGGTGCCACAGTTGCCATAGCAGAGGAGCGTCCAGGTAAGCTTAGTTTGATCAGCACTGAAATACAGTAGCATTCAGTGTGTCAGGTCTTTGTCTGTTGGGGGAGGGGTTTAACTGCAGTTTGAATCACATGCTCAAATTTTTAACAAAATAATTAACACAGTAGCTACTGTAAATGTGAGATACATGGATGTATTATCTTGTTATAGTGCAACATGTTATGGTACTTACATTACCTCCCACAGGTCTGTCAGGTATCGGACAAGGCCATGGTCGAGCTCCTGGTAAGCTTGACATGGTTTTGTTACAGATGTAGATTTACAGCAAAGTATTCCCTAAAGTGTCATCCCAGGCCTGCTGCCTGGATTGCTGTACTGTTGGCATGATTGCCAACTGCACAGATATCTTCTGACTTTACACACGTTAGAGTCATACCTATGCCTTGTAGGTATGATCACACTGATAGATGTGACAGTGTTGTCAGGACATTACAGATTGTCATATGTGTCAACTGTGCAGAGTCTTCACAAATTTCAACAGTGTACCTCATTGCTGCTTATGTGATTCCTGTGTAAAGAGCTTTTATTTACAAATAACTACAGCTGTTTGTGGGAAAATATTGTCCTCATGTCCTACTATATGAGCTTGATTTTTAATCTTGTCTGTATTAGTGTATAGAACTTCACATGTATTGCAACATAGTACTGCAAAGCATAATAGTGCAGGTATTAATGTACTGCTTTTCTCGTTCTTTTCACAGGTTACCAGGGGGGTTGGTCTCTGTCCCCTACACAACCTGATGTCAGTGTCTCTTCTGACTCTGATGATGATGGTGGCCACAGTGAGGCACAGGTGGAGGTTTCAGGGGCTGAATTTGTCCCAGAGGTTGACATCCCTCTTCTGCCCTCATTGTCATTGCACACAGTCACTATGCCTACACATACCCAGTCCCTGGAGGCCTCAGATATTGGACAGTCAGAGGGTGGGAACATTGAACAGGAAAGTGTAAATACCATGGATCCAGTCAGTGTAGACACTGGCCATAGGCAGACAGCTGGTGAGGTTCCACACAGGCAAATTGATAGGGGTGCTCATAGGAGGCCTGTTACCCTTCCACCATTTGTTGCAGGTGTCACATCACAGGTCACTCAAAGTATGTTTCAGGCCATCATGGAGGCACAGGCACATTCTTAAAGGAACTCCAGATGTATGCTCAGGGTTATGGATGCAGCACAGTCTGACTTCCATGACTGCCTCCACCCCATTGGTGACACCCTGGATCAGTTCACTGATGTAGTGGAAAGAAGGTGGTCTGAGACAGATCGCAGAATATCTGTCTTGGAACACACGTTGTCTGTGCTGGAACATCTGGTTGGGGTTGAGCATCCGACTCATGGACTTAGGTCAGCAACCCCATCTGCTGAGAGTCTTCGTGGCCATGCACAATCACGTTCCCATAGCAGCAATACCTCCAGCGCTACAGAGGGGAATGTGTTGTCCACAACAAGACATGGCAGGCCATGGTCTCATAGTCCTGGGTGTTCTCGTGGAGGACATGGACCCAGCAGAAAGCAGTCACTGTCAGGTACTAGCACTGCTTCTGACCTTGGCCATAGCAGTACTAGTACAACTCCTGGCAGAGCCAGTTCCCATGTTTGGGGGTGAATTGTCATCTCTACCATGCACGGTTCAAAGCTGTCTAACATACACACATGTAGGGCTAGCACTGAGCTTGACCATGTTCATGCACACACTCACACACCACTGTCAAATTCAGGTCACCTACAGACACACACGGCACATTTTTATGGTCCATCTTGCCTGCTTCTCTTTCTGACTCACACACATGCTTTCAACCTATTGGGTCAGCCTAGGCGACCTGCACTCCCACACAATATCCTGCGCAAGTGATGATAACTGTGCCACATCCCTGTCATCCTCGTCATCGATGCAGGGGAAATGAAGCTATGTGTCTGATGCACAGGGTGACTACATAAATTAATATGTATTTGTGTAATGCAGTGTTGCTTTGACATCCCACTTGTACTGGTCACTGACAGAGACTGAATGATGACATTTGTAATGAGTAAGCTACATAATTTGTGTACCTTATGTTGTATGATGTTGTAATGGCTGTGTACTTACACAATAAAAGGTGTGTCACAGACCTGTTTATGTTTCAGTTTCAGGAGTCTGTAGGGGTCACCTATGGGTACACAGTGGCAATAGACCCATTGACATCACAGCACAGGATGGAATGTCATCACAGAAGAAATATGTCTTCAGCAAGGTACAGCACTATAGATGCATGACTCCATAGGTTCATATGTGTATAACAGGCTAACAAGGGCAATGGCATCAACCAGCCTACTCATGCATCCCTAATATATGCAAAGATCTGATACCCTTGATAAGTGTCACCAGGGTTTCAGCTGTGGTGATGGAGATGGCCAATCTACAAATTTCATGTGTCCATTGTAGACATTTGTCCTACACCAGTTATGAATGTCTTGTTCTGTATTCCATTGTGTAACTTGCACATGATTTGTGTTACAATAGATGTGTGCTTCACATGCATGGGGGCCTGCTACAGATAGGGTGTAGTGTCTGTGTTACATACCTGTCTCTCCACCATGTACTATTTATACCACAGTGATGGTGTAGGTGTGTAGAACAGGTAATACATGTACATGTATTAGTCCTGTCTTGGATATGTGGGAGTTAGACAGTGGCATCTGACAACTCCCTGTATGGCAGCAGTACACATCCCCTCCAGGACACAGGACACAGACTATACATGCACAGTCTTGACACAGACTGCATAGGATGTCTTATCTACAATGTGTAGTGGTTTACCATGGAACCTGCATGGCTGCTGCAATTGTAAGTTATGCCTATGTAGTGACATGGCAAAGATGCCTTTGCACTCAATGATAGATGTGATGACTGCCAAATCCAGTATAACAATGACAGTCTGGGATTTACACGCCATCCATTTCTGCATAGGTTGTACAAAACTGAATGGATCCCCACATCTTACTGACCAGTGAAAGTCAAAGGCTACATTACTCTCTGTGTCCATAACTCCATGAGTAATGTCTCAACTGTTTGTGATGTGTGGACACTACTGTATTTTCCAGGGGTGGATGACTTCCCAAAGGATAGTATTGTGCAGTTGTTGGCATTTACTATTTGTCAGTGGCTCTGACAATAACTGAATGTGTGTCTTAGGCCATCCTGGATAAATGTTGGTTCTGTGTGGGATTCAGTGACAGCTCCTAATATGCAATCACCTGCTAATGTAGTCAGTCAGAGGTCATTGACAGTAGCTGTGACTGCAGAGAAGGGAATGGCTAGATGGGGTACTCCATTAATTATTTCTGTGGAAATCCACTGTTGACTGGCATTATTGTAGCGTAAATCTCCCAGTGCTAGCTTCCCAGAATATGACTATTTTGCCTATCCAACAGCTGACATACCACTATGTAAATAACCTACTCAGTTTTCAGCAAAACCTGCTGGCCTAATATTGTCAAACACCTTGCAGGTCATGGTAGGTGGAGTGAGTCATATTCCCTTCATCCATTGCATAGTTTAACATTCAATGTGGTCCACCAGTTAGGGTAGGTATGCATGATCTGGCTTTGAGCTAAACAAACAGTGTGTGGTCCAGTGTCAGTAGGTGTATGACAGTGTTACTGCTCATACCCATGCTAATTTCTTTCATGACGTTTCATGTCACACGACTCACAGATCTGCAGAAACTGCTTGGCACTGCATGCTACTTGTCCTTTGTGCAAGTAAGTATTGCAGTTACTTCCATCATGTTCCAAGAAGATGGTCATCCAAGGTGTCTGTACAGACCACAGACAAACATTTTGGGAAGTGTAGTATGTATACCCTGTGAAGGTAAGGTGGGGATTTTACACAGATATTCTGCAGTTGGACACTACCCAAAGGGTGTGTACTGGAAGGACACAATTACCTTGTGAAGACTGTGGAAATCAGAGGAGTTCATGAAATTGCCAAAGCCTGGCAACTATTAATGCTGGTCTTACCAAAAACACTCTCACATAGGATACCATGCTCCAATATGTTTTCTGTCATCACACACAAAACATTACTACAAAGCTCATTATGAGAAGCAGGACACAGCCTGTTTGCTCATTCACATAGCTGTCCCACATCATGAAAGGCTCTGTAGGCTTCAAATACCCTTCTGCAGATAGATGCCTTAATTAGCAACCTGGGCACTCACTTGGCTTTTGCATGTATTATGCCTTCTGTTCCAGGGTTGGTGGTATGCCACTAGAGAAATGACAAGATGGTGATTAGGAGCACTGCTCCAGTGTCACAATATAATGTGCAATGTCCAGTGACATAGATGTCAAGGCTTTCTGAAGCAAGCAGCACAGTGGCGGTGATCCATTATAGCTGACAGTTTCACAGCAAGTCATGCATCCTTCCCTTCAACAGATTAATGGTAGACATCTGCATGACATGGCTGTGAGGCCTACTGCAGTGGGCTGTCCACCTTTGGCCAATATGTGTCCACCTGACACATGTCCTAGGCATTTCATACTATACAGTTATGTACTCAAAACACATCTGTGTTCCCACATCATGTCACACAGCAACCAGTGTGCTGTCTTGACAGACATCGTATGCTTGTGAGGACAACTTAATGTCAGCAAAGTTGAACAAGTCCTCTATGCATGCATGGGCATCCAAATCATGACCCTAACTTTGCAGGACCTGCTGATGAGATGTGGAAAGTGTCCCCACCCCTCTACTTCTATGACACACAAACACAATGTGTAACAGATGTGACTGCATTTCAAACCTTGCTTCCATGGTGTCTCCAACAGCAGTCATTGCATATGTAAATGAGCATTTTGTGAACATGCACAGCTCACATCCTGCACCACCTACATCCACATCATGCACACCTGTATGTGTGCAGCTCCTTACCAGACACATTCCCAAACAGCAGACACCTCAGAAAACCCTGCTTCTGGAGAGCACAGTACACATAATAATGCATGCACCACTCTTTCACTGGTCAAACACCTGAGGCAAAACATAAAATCATACCTTTGAGTCATAGGTGATTACATCATGAGACACATTGATGTCTGTGTCAACAGGCTACATATCAGAAAGATGTCAGCTAGCTGTCTGTGGGTTGACACAATATGCCATACCACACATTGCCACAAATCAAGGAATATCAATTAACATAATGTTGACATCATAGTTCCTGTAGGTGTGTATGACTAGGGATATACATCACCGCACTGTATGCAGACACATGAATAAGCTTAGCCAGTCTGCGTCTCTCACAGGTATGTGTATACCTTTCAACTGCAGTTGACTCTCACCTAGGATGATGGCTCCATACACATGGACATTGATGGAAGTCAATAGTTGCCTTACCATGTGGTGTCATTGTAAGGGGATCTACTACATGTCGGCCTGGGATGCCTTACCCAACAGACATAAATGCTTCATCAGTGATGGGCTTCATCTCTCACCCATGAGATTTGGAGTACTGGCCAAGGCTGCTGACACCTCCACAATTCATCTTATATGTACTGAGGGAAAACTTTGAAATGAGAACACCATCTTTATACAGCATCATGGTTATGCTGCTATGCTCTGAGAATGGCAACATTGAACCCCACTCTGTGGAAGGTGTCCCCACTTTGGAATATGTAGACATGTGTGCAGTTAAGGACATCTTGTTCAAGGCTGTGGAGGGCTCCACACCTATACCAGACTACAGGTCCTTCCACATGTTCATACCTCAAAATGACAGTGTGCAAAGTAATGCAGGTGGTGTATACATACTAATTAAAGACAGATACACATCCAGATTTTGTGAAACACTGTGATTTCCCAGAGACACTGCAGGTGCCATCCACTACTGGAAGGGCACATAATCAAGCAATTGCCAGCTACAGGAGCAGCTCCATGAATCCAGACACCCATTGTGCTTACTTGGATGTATGCATGTCAGTCAAGATATATTACACCATGGTTTGGGGTGGCATTAAGTGACCACCAAATGTGTTGCTTAGTCATACTGAAGCTCATTGCCCAAAGGTTAGTCTACATCCTTAACTACAATTCCCTGGAGCAGTGCTGTGATCCAATGCATTTCATCATGTGTTTACCAATATGGGTGACTACTGCTGCCCCCCACCCCACTGTGAGGTCTTCCCTGGTGGATCTGACCACAGATCAGTCTCATTAAAACTACCAAAACTAACCAACCCCCCCTTGCAGACAATATAGACATATATTTCAACAAAGCAATGTATTACCTCCTGTGGGCTGATTTACATAGCTTAGCTGCACTTCCCCCCTCAGATGGGACAGGCAATGCAGAGCTCTACACCCATGCATTATGCAAGGAGCAGTACAACTGCATGGAATCAGCTGTACATGATAGGAGGAACACAGGCTCTTCATGGCACAACAAACCTGCCTGATGGACAACTGGCATTATCAGGCTGTACAATAACAGGCAGACATTGCTGTGTGACAGTTGGGGTGAGGGTGCCCCCCTAAAATGGAGGCACAACCTTCCTCATCTAGAACAAGCACATATTGTTTTTGTGACATCATGTAGACACAGTAAGTGACAAAATTAGCCACCCACGCAAAGAAAAATAACAATGCACAGTGCAGTTACATGTGTAACCTCAAAGGACAGGCCCAGATTGTTGAACTTATACATAATTATGTCACATATAATGGGTCTGTCATCATAGGTAACCTGTAGTCCCACAGGTTCTGCACCATCTTCACTCCCTTGTTCCCACCACATGTGCCATATGACATTCCTACAACCTGTCCTATACCTTCCAAATCTACAGAGCAGGTCATAACTGGCCTCTCCTTGGGGGATACACAGCATCTATTAGACATGCTAACATCCCAGGCTGTGTCCTATAGGGGATCTGGCAAGGATTACTAACACCACTTTGAACACCTTCCAATCATACTGAAACCACTGGCTGCACCCCAGCTGACTGAACAACAACAACTGTTATATCCTTGCACAGAGGAGGTGTATCCACTGACCACCAGAACTATAGATCTCAGTGTACATATATATATGCCTGTAGGGCCAATCTTTATGAAGATGATCAGCACACATATATGTGATCTACACACAGTTGACTATACACAGTTTGGATGTCTAACGGGGGATCATGACTGTTAAATGTGGTAGAAATTGTTGAGGTTGTCACAAAGGACCTGGGTGAGAAGACATCAGGGCATACAACCCCCTGGTCTTAGCCATCCCACTTAGGCATCCATGGTAATATCATTGCAGGGGTCAGTAAGTGGCCCATTGATGGCACAAATACTCAACGTAGGGACATCCACATCCAATAGCTAATTTGTGAGCAGCAGTGTTCAACAGGACTCAGTCCTTGGTCCTCTACTGTTTGGAATCCATTTAACCATTATACAAGTGAATACTGAATGTCTGTGAATAACAATGTTGGCTGATGCCTGCAAACTCTGAGGACTCATAGAGTCTGTGAGTTATGGCAATATCCTACAAGATGGTATTGATGAACAAATGCCTGTTGACATACTAATGGCCATAAACTCCATGCAAATATATATGTAGCATGATTTCCATTACTAACACCTATGTACTGGTAAGTAGGACATCAGTTGCAACATGTGATGTACATACTCAGGGATGATACAACTGGGGAAACAGGCCTGGCCACACACATTTACAGCTAATCTTCCTGAGATCACCATGTCTCCCCAGCGGTATGATAGGAATCATATGTCATAACTGAGCGCATAGTCACCCGTAACTGACATACTATTAACCTTCATGTACTCTTCCCTCAGCATGCCAATATCTGAGTGAAATGGTCATTTGGTAATGTATCTTTCCAAGCAATACTGGCAATTGCACACAACAGTATGGTCCCTCACAAGGGAACTTCACGTCTTCAGTATCTGTTCAATAGGGAACATTTGAAATCAGTGTCATTGTAGCCTGTGGCATATAGACTACACAGAGGTGATCTCTGCCTTGCATATGGGTCAATGTGTGACCCTGTTTGCTTGTCAATGCTACATATCTGTAGGTGGCATGGTACATGGATTAATCAGTCTAAGGACATTAACCTAGTATGTGATGTTAATAATATATGCTGGTTGGAGAGATCTGTCTAGCAGACTTTAACACACCTTTGAAACGGAACCCTGCCTAATGGCAAACCGGGCACCTCAGTGCACCTCATCACATGCCATCTGTATGACTGGCTGGGTGACCGTCATTTCACCACAGGGCTTCTGCCTGTGTTCCTCTTGAACTGGGGCAATATGTGCTGATCATGTAAATAAGGGTATAAAGTTGTCTAGCATTGTGAGGGCTGTATGTCCATTATTCTAGGGAAGTTCAAAGGTTCTATGGTTACATAAGCTGATGTAAAATGCTCTAACAGCTACACACACAAACCTGGCTACATTGAGAATAGCATCAGTTCCAATTACTGCTTACAGGACATGGCACACACATAGTGCAAGTTGGCTGTATGCAGATTAGAACACTTACCTATCTAATGGGGCACACTACAGACCACAGTACATGATGCACGCAGCATACCTCATGTCTACTATTGCTATCTCTTTAGGGCATACTATGCTTGATGGCATCAGCAGGCCTAGCTGCGGTCAGGAAGTTGGAGGCCTGCATCACCTGGTACAAATAAAATACTGCAAAACCCTACCTCTTTCTAAGTGACTGAAGTGATCACCTTTACAATGTATGGACATACACACACCAAGTGGCATGGAGTGAGATTAGAATGACTACCTATCTAGCTTTACACACTATAGACCCCAGTACTTATTGCACATGCCACAGTTTAAGCCTGATGCTCGATGGTAGCTGGTAGTCTTAAGGTAGACGACATCATCAGGCATTGTAAAAGACAGGAGTTTGGAAGCCAGCAGCAACTTACAGGGCCAAAAAGTGCATACAATTGCACTTTGAGAGCCAATGAGGGATTCTCAACTGCTTTGCAAGGGGATACATGTACACACACACACCGAATGGGCTGGAGTGAGATTAAAACCCCCTACTTATCTAGTCTTACACATATAGATTACAGGACTTATCGCATGCACCAAAGGTGATGTCTGTTTTATATATGATTGCCAGCAAACTACTTGTGGATTACATACACTAGGTTTGTGTTGAACAGCATCTGTGGCCTGCAGAGTAATATTGCTTCATACTGTTATCTGCATCTAGTATCCTAGCAGTCAGATAACTGTTATTCATCCTAGCTATGTATCTACAGTTACCAATATGGCCATATGTGGCTGTTTGCACTTGGATGGGCAAGCACGAGTAGACAATATTATACATTACACCACCTGCTCACCTCTTGCTGTATGTGTGGTGGCATCCAGCAGGCACAGGGGTCTGAAGATAAGTGCATTATATACTGTTGAGCCTTTACTTTGGATCCTTTGAACTACATTATATAGGTGTGATAGTGAAGCTTTACTTGCCATTACTAGGATATGTAGGACAATACAGACATCCACACACACATATTTATGTACATAACAGGGATGTATATATAAATGTAGCTCTATGTGTGTGTGTGTGTTTTGTGTGTGTGTGTGTGTGTGTGTGTGTGTGTGTGTGTGTGTGTGTGTGTGTGTGTGTGTGTGTGTGTGTGTGTGTGTGTGTGATATGTATATGTGTTATGCAGATATATGGGGAGAGAGTGAGATATTTATACATATATCTATACATAACTTGTAATTTGATCAAGGGGCAACAGAACTGAACTCAGATTAATTAAGTGTATGAGCATGCCCAGTGTGATTGCCAGTACTTATAAAGTGACTCCAGCCCATACCAACCTGTACTCCAGTCCAGGATTTTGTGTGTTACAGACAACGACATCTGTCCCTGTTTCTGCAGTACTGCACTTCACTCAAAATGTCAATGGCATTCTCCAGCTGTCTGATGTAATTAATATGTTTCAGAGAGTAATAATGTTACACCACACACAGACTGACAGTCTGTAACAAACAAAAAATATAATAATACCTTGCATCCAAAATATGGGATACTTTCAGATTAAAACCTTCAACACACTAACTCCCCTAGTCCACTGAGCCACACAAGCTGCCAGAAAAAGAGGACTCATTCATGGCACAATTAACAGCATATATATGTGAGTTGCTATTTCTGTGTTAAGCGAGACATACAAATGTATGATCCATTTCTATGTTACTGCCCTGAGATTGCCTGGCCTGCTAATATACCATTGATGAGTTACTCATATAGCAGTTATATGGGAACACTGCTGTGTTGTTGGTGGGGGAACAGCACTACATCTTCTGCTGGGATACACAGAAGTCCAAATATCATGTGACCCCACTGTTTAACATCTCCCTTGACTGATGTAGTGACTATTCCAACCATGAGGCCTAGTGAATATTAAGGAACACATACTAGTGGACTGGGTATGTGTAGTTCCATGTGGATGTTACTTCTGTTTAAATAGCCCACTATATTTACTTGTATTAATGCAGCAAATCCATACATACAATACCATTTCATAGTAATCATTTCAAGTACTGTGTAGGTTAGAGACTTATCTTGCGAATGCAGCAGTTGACAGAACTGTATGTCAGGGCTGACTCTGTCTGACGCAAGCAGTACAGAGCCAATACATGGATAGGTACAGATTGTGTGGGCTGCCTGGCATCACTGTTAATATATGTATGTGAGTAGGAGTAAGATGTCAGCCATAGGTCCCTAAGTTGTCAGTGAATGTGCTAAGTGTTATCTCTTAGTCAAAGCTAGGGTATACTGAGCATGCCTACATCTGCCTACAGGGACATCAACATGGGGTTCCTCCTCTAGGTCCTCCTGTGACTGTGGCTGTGGTGACATAGGCACTGGTGGGGGGCTATGTATCCCTTCCCTTTGCTGATCTTGCTGCAGCTGTTTCCACAGGATCATATTGTATAGCATAACACATACTGTGAACATATGAGCACTTGTGGGTCAACAGTACTGCAGGGCTCCACCAGATATATCTAGGCACCAGAACTGTGACTTCAGAAGCCCAAACACATGCTCTGTGATGTTCCTAGTTTGTGCATGTGCCTCATTATGGCATTCTTCGGTGGGTGTGTGTGCATTACTGAGGGGTGTCATCATCCACGGTTCTAGTGCATAGCCAGCATTCCCAAGTAAATGACCATGTGTTATGTTCCCCCAGCACATATCTGGTACCGATGTGATGTGTGCCAGATATGGGAGTTGTGATAACTGCCAGGGCTGCCAGCACATACATTCAGGATAATCCCATGGGCATTGCACATGACCTGGCAGGTGATGGAGTAGTACCCCTTGCGGTTGGCTAAGATTCTATTCTTCTCACTGGTTCATAGGTTCATAGGTTAGTACTAGGCTAATTGCCCCTTCTGGATCATGTTAAGCCTAGCCAATTACCCCGTGTGAGAATCAAACTCTGCACCTTGTGTTTGCCAGGTAAACACCTTAACCATTATGCCATCCTCCCACCCCAAGGTGGTCCCTTGATGTGTACATGAGTGCAATCTATGGCACCCAGTACTTTTGGGTAGTGTTCTGCATGGTAGAAGTGTTGCATATTGCTGGCCCTCATCTCAGCGGTGAAGGGAAAATAAATGTGCTCACTGGCATGTGGTAGCATGGCATCCAGGAACTGGTGCACTAGCCTGGATACAGATGCCTGTGAGACCCCCTTAATGTTCCCATTTGGTCTTTGAAAAGTACCTGTAGCTAGTACCCTAAGGGCTACACATACCTTTGTTTCTACTAGGATGGGTTCCCCTCTGTTGGCTCTGGGCCTGAGTTGAGGGTGGCAGAGCTCAGTGAGTTCCTGTAGTATCTCCCTGTCCACTCTGTAGTGCACTACAATCTCCAACTCATGTAGCTCATGGTAGGTTACCCTGGGCATGAACAATTTTCTCCTTCTCTGTCTAGGCCTATTGTTAGCAGCATTGACTTCAGCATCTAGCCCATATATATGTAGCAGACCTGCAGCAGCCCCTAGCATTATCTCAGTTAAAATTCCCCAAGTCTATACTCCAGTGGTGCATTATTGGAGAAAAATCAAAATGTAGGGTGTATACATACTTTATACAGCTCTGATGTAGGCGCAGAATGTGTGATTGGCTAACTAGATAGGGGTCCAGGGAAGTAAATAGTGTGGGAAGAAATAGCCAGGGAATTGTTATGGCTAGGCTTGTATAGGCCCTAGGGCTGATAGCCTAGTACCAACCTATGAACCTATGAACCTATGAACTATACATAGAAATGTTTCAAGCATGGGCATTAAAGCCCTTCTAGCTTGCCAATATGCCAAAACACTTGTTCCCATAATAAATGTCCCCCTTGTTCTTAAAAATATCTAAACTAGTACTTGCTTTAATGTAATTTGGTAGTCTGTTCCAAGCATCAGCTACTCTGTCAGAGAACCAATTAGGACACTTCTCATTCCTATAGAATCTTCTACATAGGTTATCTGACAATTCTCTAGTACATTTTGATAACCCCAAGCATACCAAAGGTAGTTGTCCCTAAATGCCCTATATACCTGAATAAGATCTCTTCTTAAATATCTGTAAGAGACACTGTACAAGTTCAGATATTTTAGTCTTTCATAATAACTTAGATTTTCACATCCATGGATGCCCTTAGTATATTTCAACTGTACTCTTTCCAGTTTATTCATGCTTGTTTTCCTATAGGGTTTCCATATTGCTATTCCATACTCAAGTTTGGGTCTAATGTAACTAACAATGACTTCATTATGTTTGATTTCCTAGACTTTATAAATATTTTTATACAACCTATAGTTCTATAACTATCATTAGCCAATTGGTTGATATGATTAGAAAAACACATAGCTGAATCTACCCATACACCCAGGTCCTTAAATGAGTCTACAGTTTCAATCACTGTGCGCTGTATTAAATATTCACCTTTCAGTTTATGTCTCCCAAATCTCATATGCTTAGTTTTTGATGTATTTATCAACATATTATTCTCCTGTGTCCAAATGGTCAATTTAGTCAAATTATTTTGCAGACATGCCTTATCTGTAACACTTGTAATCAGTTTACCCAATTTCAGGTCATCAGCATATAGACTGTAGAACACCGCAGATGAAAAAGTAAGGGCTGAAAGATACAACCTAAACAAGTAAGGGCCTAATACAGAGCCCCGTGGGACACCCTGACAGTAACCAAGGATATCACCTGTCCAGTTGGTGTGTGATACTTGCCATGTCCTATCTGTAAGCCATGCAGCTATCCATCTTATCAACAGTACATCAATACCTAGTTGTACTAATTTACTGATCAGTGTTTTGCACATGACTCTGTCAAATGTTGAAGTTAAATCTATATAAATCACATCACAGCACAATTTTTCATTCATAGCTGTTATTATATTGTTATAGAACATCATGTTGCAGGTGGTAATAGATCTATTTTCAACATATGCATGCTGATGTATGGTTTCAAGTCCCAGCCTATGCAGTTCTGACAATAACTTAGCCAGTATTACCTTCTCCGTTATTTTCCACAACATGAAAGTAGACTATGATGCATTCCACATGTCTACAATAATACTATCATTATTTAATGGCCCTATTTCAGTGCTCAATGCCGCTCACAGCACCACTGCACACAGCATAGTTTAAAACAGTCAAAATTTCTAATTGCATGCATCCAGTTTTGAGACATGCTTAGCAAGGCAGCACACAGCTCAAACATGTGCACCGATGCTTAAAAGATCTTAAAAGTGAATGGACACACAACCTGATGTCAGCTATATCTTGTGTAAACACAAACATGGGTCTAAGCCACATGAAGGGGATATGCTGACATGATTACTTCTTTCTGCTATTCAGTAGCTCCATCTCATTTGCATACATATCCAAGCTCACGGCCTGGAAACTGCATGCTTCACAGCCCTACCATGTTTGCAATAGCACCAATGCACCATTGTAGTGCCCCATGCAATGTCATGTAATACATTTCTGTCACACAATATTAATTTCTTTTTTTTTCCATTTTATTTTTCTATAAAGCTTGTTTGCACACTGTGGCACACAGCGCAAACATGCTGAGATTATTAAAAAAATAATTTAACTTATTTCCTTTAATTTTTCCGACATACAGGATAATAGTTTTGCTCATATGTGTATGTGTTATTACATTTTCAGTGAACTGCTGACCATATATCTACAGTTTTACACCCCCATTTTTCATCAAATAGGGAAATCATTTGTGCCGCCCTCACAAATTGTCCTTTGACAACTATTTTTTCTGGGAAATAGGATGGGAGATAGGAAAATGTAAAAAAAAACTATTAGAATAAGTGGGTTTTCTGTGAATTTTAGATATAATTATCTTGTTTATAGTATCTTTCTGTAATGCCAAATCCAAATAGTTGATTGCTCTCTCACTGATCTCATAGGAAAATTTAAAAAAATCAGTGGTATTATTAAGGTACTTCAGAAATTCAACCATAAGATCCTTTCCTTTTCTCCAAATGATAAAAATATCATCCAAGTATCTCACTTATAGTTCATAGGCTTTAAACCACTTATTGAATAAAAACCTATCCTCTCATTCTAACATAACTATATTTGTGAAAAAGGAACAATAGGCAGCGACCATAGCAATGCCTTTCACTTGCAGAAAAAAATTGGTTGTCAAAATGTAGTTATTCTTAAGGACAATTCTAAAATTTCTTCATAAAGATTAATTCTATCCTATTATAACCCCTTCTTAAAAAGATTGTCACTAAACCATAAAATACCTATGTCATGTAGCATTGCTGAATAAATGTCTTTAACATCAATTGTAAAAAAAATGTAATCATCCTTATATTCCAAATGGCTACACTTCTTTAAGAAGTCCCAAGAAACAATGCAAATGTACTGTTTATTAAATACCAGTCCCTTTAATTTCAAATCCAAAATTTTTTCAAAAGGGGCTGTAATAGAATTTTGAGCATTCACAATCAGATGTCTAGGCGGGTTGTGCAAATCCTTATAAATTTTGGGTAAACCGAATATGCTAGGAATTAGTGGGTTAGGCAAATATAAAAATTTATATTCATCAATTGAAATACGTTGTTCAATTAACATGACAATTGCATTCTAATTCGATTATATGCAATGTTTAGGTTGTTCTTGGAAATTTGGTTGTGTCATCAAAAAGCAATGCATAAATTCTATGAGTATAATCTTGACTGTTCATAACCACCAATCTGCCCCCTTTCTCAGGTTTCATAAATCTGATATCCAAATGTCTGATGGAAGCCAATAAATTATTTTCTTCCTTATTGACATTAGGAGATTGGAGACTGTAAAGTGGTGGCAGGGGAAAGTGTAGTTAGGCAGCATAAGATGGTGGTTTGTAGAATAACATTGGTGATCAAGAAGAGGAGGATGAGTGTGAGGGCAGCACCAAGGATCAAATGGTGGAAATTGAAAAAGGGTAATTGTGAGGTGATGTTCAGGGAAGAGTTAAGACAGGCACTGGGTGGCAGTGAAGAGTTACCAAATAGCTGCGTAACTACAGCAGAGCTAGTAAGAGAGATGGCTAGAAAGGTGCTTGGCGTGACATCTGGAAAGAGGAAGGAGGACAAGAAGACCTGGTGGTGGAATGAAGAAGTACAGGAGAGTATACAGAGAAAGAGGTTGGCGAAGAAGTGGGATTGTCAAAGAGATGAAGAAAGTAGACAAGAGTATAAGGAGATGAGGTGCATGGCAAAGAGAGAGGTGATGAAGGATAAGGCGTATGAAGAGTTGTATAAAAGGTTGGACACTAAGGAGTAGGGAGAAAAGGACCAGTACTGATTGGCTAGACAGGGGGACCAAGCTAGTATAGATGTGCAGCAGGTAAGGGTGATAAAGGATAATGAGAGAAACGTACTCACAAGTGAGGAGAGTGTGTTGAGCAGATGGAAAGAGTACTTTGAGGGGTTGATGAATGAAGAGAATAAGAGGGAGAGAAGGTTGGATGATGTGGGGATAGTGATTCATGAAGTACAATGGATTAGCAAGGAGGAAGTAAGGATAGCTATGAAGAGGATGAAGAACGGAAAGGCTGTTGGTCCAGATGACATACCTGTGGAAGCATGGAGGTGTTTAGGTGAAATGTCTGTAGAGTTTTTAACTAAATTGTTTAATGAAATCTTGGAAAGTGAGAGGATGCCTGAGGAATGGAGAAAAAGTGTTTTGGTACAGATTTTTAAGAATAAGGGTGATGTGCAGAGCTGTAGTAACTACAGAGGGATAAAACTGATCAGTCACAGCATGAAGTTATGGGAAAGAGAAGTGAAAGCTAGGTTAAGAAGGGAGGTGATGATCAATGATCAGCAGTATGGTTTCATGCCAGGAAAGAGCACTACAGATGCGATGTTTGCTCTGAGAGTGTTGATGGAGAAGTACAGAGAAGGTCAGAAGGAGTTGCATTGTGTCTTTGTGGATTTAGAGAAAGCATATGACAGGGTGCCTAGAGAGGAGTTGCGGTATTGTATGAGGAAGTTGGGAGTGTCAGAGAAGTATGTAAGAGTAGTACAGGATATGTATGAGGGTAGTGTGACAGCGGTGAGGTCTGCGGTGGGAGTGACGGATGCTTTTAAGGTGGAGGTGGGATTACATCAAGGATCAGCTCTGAGCCCTTTCTTATTTGCAATGGTGATGGACAGGTTGACAGACGAGATCAGACAGGAGTCCCCGTGGACTATGATGTTTGCAGATGACATTGTGATCTATAGTGAGAATAGGGAACAGGTGGAGGAGACCCTGGAGAGGTGGAGATATGCTCTAGAGAGAAGAGGAATGAAGGTCAGCAGGACTAAGACAGAATATACGTGTGTGAATGAAAGGAAGGATAGAGGAATGTTGAGGATGCAGGGAGTAGAGGTGGCGAAGGTGGATGAGTTTAAGTACTTAGGACCAACAGTTCAGAGTAAAGGTGAGTGTGGAAGAGAGGTGAAGAAGAGAGTACAGGCAGGATGGAGTGGGTGGAGAAGAGTGTCAGGAGTGATTTGTGACAGACAAGTACCATTAAGAGTGAAAGGGAAGATCTACAAGAGGGTAGTGAGACCAGCTATGTTATATGAGTTGGAGACAGTGGCACTGACAAAAAGGCAGGAGTCAGAGCTTGACGTGGCAAAGTTGAAGATGTTAAGATTTGCACTGGGTGTGATGAGGATGGACAAGATTAGGAATAAGTATAATAGAGGGTCAGCCCAGGTTGGAAGGTTTGGAGACAAAGCCAGAGAGGCAAAATTACGTTGGTTTGGACATGTGCTGAGGAGGGATGCAGAGTATATTAGGAAAAAGATGCTAAGGATGAAGCTGCCACGTAACAGGAAAAGAGGGAGGCCTAAGATAAGGTTTATGGATGTGGTGAGAGAGGACATGCAGGTGGTTGGTGTGACAGAGCAAGATGCAGAGGACAGGAAGAAATGGAAACAGTTGATCTGCTCCTAATGGGAGCAGCCAAAAGAAGAAGAAGAAGACTGACATTAGACTTAAAAGATGTTATCTGCTGTTTTAATCCATGTCTAAGATCCAGTTCACACACCTTTTCAAAAAGAAAGAATGTTGGGTGTAATGTTGGGTTACATTTACTACCAACACAAAGTGGCAAAGAAAAAATATCATTAGTCTCTTTAAAGATAGTAGCCAAGTTAAGTTTTCTGATGAATATTTTAAAATCCATAGGAGTAGATGATATATTCGCCTTCCGTGAAGGCACAAATGTTAAACCTTTACATAGTACGTCTGCAACTAAACGGTTCAAAGGTTATGAACTAAAGTTATTTGTACAATTTCCCAATGAGTTCCTTAAAATATTGCATAATGGTGCTGCCATTGCATGTTCAAGGTATAGAAAACCTCCTATCTCTGATTCCACTCAATCCTTCCCTGATTCCATTGCTGCCATATTGTGTGACATTGATGGGAGGGTGTGACTCTGTTCCAATCCACCCATTCAATGGATTGATTCTGGTTCTTCTCCTTTATCCTTTTGGACTGACAAAGTGGTGAGGGACCTAAAAGAGACAAATCATCTACCTATCCATGATAATTCCTGTCCTATACAGTCTGCAATTCTGTATCAGATGTTGTATCCTAAATTGGTTGAGATTGCCCATATTTCTGTCCCACTCTTGGGAACCAGGAGGATTTGCATATGCTATATTTTGAGCATAGTCATGAATGTCCTGTTCAGGTTTTCTGTTTTTTCTTTCCCTAATTTTATTAATTTGATTATGAGTACTATAAAAAAGTTTAGAGCATTCAGTTTTAAATTGATCACACAATAAATCAGTGGTAATAATGTTGCCGAGCACTTTAATTTCACTGATTAGTTTGTCAATAAGCTTAGCATTGTGCCTGACAAGGACATCCATGTATTTACACCCCTGTTTGTTGAAGAGGGTTAATAGTTCTCTATGATGGGGTAAGTTCTTCATTATTTTAGTAGGATATCTCCAATTTCTAAGGCTTTTCAGTACTATATTAGTTTTTATAGATTCAATAAGGTATACATTTTCCACCAGAAGCTTACATACCTTAAGTCATTTTTAGTGGAAAACATCAAGATTTTCATTCATAGAGGTACCTGTTTATAAGTTTGTAGTCATATACATAAAATCCAGTTTTTGGTTTAACCAGTCATTAAGAATGGGCATGTTAGCTTCAGGGGCATTCATAGTTGACAATGCCATAGACATGGCATTATTGAAGTTAGTTGTTATATTTCCAGAATCAGCGGTTCTTGGAATCTATTGACCTGGTGGAATAGAGCAGGAATTCGAATACATGGTGCCAGACGTAAGCTCTTCTAATCTTTGGGAAAGCTGGTGATCTATTAATGTTAAGTTCCCCACCGAGGCAGTTAAATCATTCAAGTGCATGCCAAGAAAAAGTAATGTGAACTGGTAGCAGGAATCAAAGACATCAAAGCCAGCCAAAAAATAAACAGGCTAAGAAAACTGGAGGAGAGAGATGATTTAATGAAACACAAAAATAAAATTAGTGCTTTCATCTCTTACAAGGCAATACGAGACTTCATCAGACAAAGAACTTCATAAGCCAAACCCCTTATGTAAAAATAAATCACATGATAGCCATCTTAATTAATCTAATTAAATAATCAACAGTCTTAAAGCCACACTAATACAAAATATAAAAGATACGGTTGAAAATATACAATAGTAAATATACATCACCCTCCAAGCCTAATGTTCTTAAACAATAATAGCTTTGTAAAACAATAATAGATTTGTAAAATCTAAAGGATGTAAATAAGTCTGAAGTCTTGTATTGCCTTGTAAGAGATGAAAGTGCTTATTTTATTTTATTGTTGTGTTAGATTAAATTGTGTGGCGACTGGAAACTGTGTAGTTTTTTGAGGTTTCTTTCTAGCTGTTTTGTGTGTTTACCAGTTTGTCTCACTCCACCAGTTTTCTTAGTCCATTAATATAGGATCAGAGGATGCTTATAAGCCAGACACAGGCCCCCTCTCAGTCTGTAGGATACTGAATACAGTCACAGTGCTTTGAGATGGTCTGTGTAGTTATTATGTTTTTAGGTTCTGTATTTTCTTTGCAAGAAACATCTCTGTGCATTCAAGTTGTTGCATATGCTTGGCCAGATACATGCCAAAAGGTGCACAGTACTCAATGACTGGCCTGATGACAACAGAGTAAAGGGGAACAATGACATCTCTGGTCACGGAGGCTATCCCTTTGGTTAGAACCTGTGCAGTATAGAAGGATTTTCTTTCCACTGTAGACATGTTTGTTGAATGCTAGGTCACTGTCCATATATTCTCCCAAATCCCAGACTACAGGGTCAGCTCTTTGGTGTGTATTGTCAATGTCATAATTTCCCAGGATTTTGGCTTTCTCACAGGATACAATAGTGCACTGTGGGACTCCAATGGCGACTGGTGTTTTTGTGAAGGTAGTTTCCCTTATTCTTATCTCTTGAGTCCTATCTGTGAGCTAATTGGCAATCCATTAGCTGATGCAGAGGTTTATTCCTAGTTGTACAAGTTTTTCCACTATACCTGAGTGAGCTATTGTGTCAAAAGCTTTGACTGTACCTAGGTAAGTAGTATGCACAATCTTGACTTCATTCATTTTGTCTGTGACCTTTTCAAAGAAGGCTACTAGGTTGATTAAGCAAGACCTGCCTTTGACAAACCTATACTGGGAAGGTTAAGTATTTGGAGGTTTTGTATGTCCTTAATGATAAATTCCGTGATGAGTTTTTCCATGGCCTTACAAATTAGGCTAGTCAGACTTATAGATTCATTACCTGGTTCAGTGGATAGGCCTCCCTTGTGCAGGGATATGATTGGTATAAATCCTGCATGGAGGCAGAGGTTGAACAGAGTTGTTAGACACAGATAAATAAAGCTTCATACTATTTAAGACAAATCTTGGGATATTGTCAGGGCCCATTGATGCAGTATTCCTGGCCTTTGACATAGAGTTCACAACTTGGCAGTGAGGGGGGGGGTATTGGTTAATGGGATATATTTTTAGTTAATAGGGGTGAAAGATGGGGTGAAGTTGGATCTGAATTTATCAGCTAATAAATTTGCTATGTCTTCAGCTTTGGTGTAAGTGGTAACATTCACAATCAACTCAGCATATGACTGTGTATAGCTCTTGAGGTTGCAAACATAGCTAAAGAAGACTTTATAGTTGTCCTTTGCATGTGTTACTGTCATTGCCTTAAACCTGGTTTTGGTGGTTTTAATTAAACTCTTGAGTTACTTATTTATTTTACTGGTGATGGATATAGCCTGCTGTGGGTTACTCTTCTGATATTTGGCTATTATTCTCTTGCTTTTATTGAAAGGTCGTTTATGTTGTGGATTCACCAGGAATGTTCTATTTTTGGGGGGGTTAGCTATATGCTTGTTCCTACAGGGTACAGCTGATTTAATGCAGTTGTTGCCATGCTGGTACAGGTTTGTGGTGTACATTTCTGCATAGGCTCCTAGCATCCATGAAAAACACCTTCATATTATGTTTTTCTCATATAGTTGTGTTGATTGATATATCTGATTGACATTGCCTAAAAAAGGCAGTATGGGGGCAGAAAATGTCTTAGCAAATATTTGAAACCCTAGAAGTTACAGGTGCAGTCCATCTCAGGTGAATTGGTGTGGTTTATTGATCATGTCCTACCAGGCAGACAAATATTGTATCATTTCAAATGACACCAAAAGCTAAGCCGATTTTTATTTCAATTGTTTTTTGCTCATATTGAGGCATCCCCTTTAGAAATGGTAGAATGCCATTCAATGTTGGGATCATCCCTGCCTGAGACACACAATCAGAGAGCTCTAGGATGTATCTCATCATATAGTCTAGGAAGGAGCATGTCAAATTGTTAACACCTACATGTGCTATGACAAAATAATACTCATAATCAATGTTCAAGGACTTGAGTGTGTGGCTAATCTGATACATCCTGGCATCAGACAAGCACATGACCATCACTATTTCCTTGCTCTGCTGAGTAAGAGGTACATCTGTATGTCTTACAAGGGAGTCTCCTATGACTAGAATAGTTGTTTGGGTAAATTTTTGCCTTATGAGCTCAGCATCTAAGACTTTGGGACTCCTAGTGCTATCTGAGGTAGTAGACTTTGCAGTCAGACAGTGTTACTGAGGGTCTTTATTGCCTGTGTTATATTTTGAAGGTCTTTTTGGCTTATACAATTTTGTCTTAAGAACCTCAAAATATGACTGATTATGAATCATATGAAATCTGGACTGATCTAATGTATGCGTGTCATAGTGAGTTGAGCTGCGTGGTATATTGATGACGATCTTGATGTCTTGATTATCTATGAGTAAGATACTGGACTCCAAGGAAATTATATAAGTACATGATCATGCAACAGCGTAAAACAATTCTTACACTGTCTCAATATACTCATCTTAATCAGGCTGGCTACAGACACAGGAAAGTGCTGGATCATTGTTTCAAAAAGAGTGATATCGGGGTAGGGGGTGTCTTAACTGTTGGTGAATGTAGTTTGTTTAGGTCTAAGTTACAGGGTTGTGGGCCATCAGATGATGGTATCAGCTGGATATGAGTTTAGGTACATTTAGTTTACTTAAGTGAGGTGCAGTTTAGTGTAGCTCAGAGTGCCTTAATTGCTCTTGGTGCAGATTTCCACAGACAGAAAATGAGAACATTGATGGCCATTTGATTTAGCAAGTTTTTGATTTTACAGAAAAAGCTGTTGCACAAACAACCCATTGTAGAATGAGCCAAATGGCGGTGGTGCTCAGAACAGCCTTTTTTCTTTCCTTTCTGTCAAAAAATCCTGTTAAGAATGTCTGGAGAATGCCAAAATCAATGCAACTCTTTTCTCAATCATCAGTCCACTCTGTTCAGACTCTTTGATTGTAACTCAGTGCTTGTTATAGGAGAGGAGCAGAGGGATAAAATCAGTCAGAAAGATTATAAACTTAAACCTTGTGCAGCTATTTAAACAGATCATGTAGCCAAACACAATTCTTATAAAAATGTTAATGTGGACTACAAGTCCTGAGTCATAAATGGGATAGAATTATAGCCAACTATAAACAAATGGCAGGAAAGCCAGTAGCTATGTATCCACAGGAGGAAACAGCTGAAAGGAACAGAGGTTATGTAATAAAGTGACATGGGGGATCAGTAGCAAACTGTGCCAAGAACAAGGATGGACTGCAACAGATGTAACAGACAGAGGTCACTTTTAAGTGCAAATTATATTATGTACTGTTTAGCAGAATTAATAAAAAAGTCAGAATATGGACAGCTAAAGGTAACACAGAACTTGCAGTAAATCACAGTAGTCTCACTGTTGTGAATCAGGCTAAAATCTGTCACACCAGACTAGGCAGAGATAAGCAGTAATGTATTTTTAGGCAAAACAACAGCAGGTGGTATTTGGATATGCACAGATTCTGTTGTCAACCACAATGCTCTCACGTATTGTAACTCACACTACAAATCTATGATACGACACAAGGAAGAAATAATCAGTAAGTGTACGTTTAGACAAAAAATACAGCAGTGGTTGTTTACAAATCCTGTAGTACAATCACAACGTAGCTACAAAATCTATGGCACCATGCTGATCAGAGACTTGATTCATAGCCTCTTCCAGGTATAGCATATTGCCCAACAAATCTGGACAGATCTGATGCATACTGTTAACTATGGAACACTGATGTACATTAAGGAGTTCTCTAAAGTTTATACCAGAATTACCACTGTATTATGCTCACTAAGTATAGAGACTTTATTGATTTCACACAACTTAAATGCTCAGTTGTGATCAAATACAAAATAATGACAATTGCCACAGTGATATCCTTCAGCTTTTTCTAGTGAAACACACACTAGCCATGCCAAACCATATCAATGACTGTTTAACTATGATCAAAATATTGCAGAGTTCAGTTTTTTATTTCAAACATGATCCATACCCAGTGGGCAGCAGTAATACACATGAGGATAAGATATTCATGTTATTATAGAATAATAACATATAGCAAACTAAGTTGAATAATTGGGCATAAATACAGTCTCTACAGATACAGAACTAAAAGTACAGTCAATAGTCTGAGCATTATATCAGATAAGTAGTTAGAGAAAGTCAAGAAACATCTGGAATAGTTAAATGAGCCAAACATGTTTACATTGTTTACATCTGGCACTAATTATTTTGAAGCATTACAGAACAGAGTATGAGCAGTTGAGAACAGCTCTTTTCCATTTAACAAGAGTATTTGGATTCATTAAAAAAATGCACCTTTTGTTTAATTTGAAACTGTTTTAAGTCAGATTCCAGATAAATCTCAAATAAAATATAACTCCATGTCACAGGAGATAACTTAGTGGTATTTCACCAGTAGCTGTTTTAAAGCATGGTCTAATGAGTGTCAAGACATCTGCTTGCTCATTTCTGAATGAATAACATGATGCTTTAAGTTGTAATTAATTTCTTAATGGAGGATAGACTGCATATTCTCCAGCAGTGAAAACAACTTTATTGATTGTGCACAACTTGGATGTCTGATTCTGATCAAATGAATGAAAAACGACATAAACAAAAAAAACATAATGACCACTATAAAATATTTCAACTTACTGCTGCTATTTGTGTACAGTGCAGCCCACTGCAACCTCCCACTCACACACATATAACACAAACACACACACATACACACATACACACACACCCCCACACACACACACACACATATATATGCACATGTGTGTGTGTGTGTATGCATGAGGTGCAGCCACTTTAATGAGAGTGTGCACCTCAGAAATCTGATTGTGTTTAATAAATACTCTGCGTGTGTTCATGTGTGCATACACATGCACACACACACACACACACACACACACACACACACACACACACACACACACACACGCCCACCCATTATATCCACTTTAATGAATGTGATCAAATAAATAACTAAATATGAAAATAATCACACAAATAACAGCCACAGTAATACATTTCATTTGACTGCTATCAGACACATACAGTACAACCTATTGCAACACACACACACACACACACACAGACACACACACACACACACACACACACACACATATAGACACACACACACACACACACACACACACACACACACAAAGACATACAGTGTTAGATGTATCTATCTTTCTATAGCTATATATATATTTATATATATATATATATATATATAGAGAGAGAGAGAGACATATTCTCCAACAAGCTGGCTAGCAGCGGCACCACTGAACAAAAGAAATCAAGTAATTTCATAAGACAGGGATCACACAGCAGGCTAATTACTTAACAACAGTAATAATAACATCAATAATACATTTTTTTCATTCAGGCTGCATCAGGCACCAGTCATCTGAAGCAGCCAGACCCAATAGGAAATGTTGCATTCCTTCATCATTTATCATCTTAGTTTGGCTAAACTGAAGCACCTTATCTGCCCCCCCCCCAAAAGAATATACATCAGGAAGACCTGTAATAAAGCCTAATTCCCTTATTTTCCATTTGAGTGTATTTTTAAGTGGTTCTAACTTTCATTCTCTTGGAAAACAGCCTTGCTAAGTAAGCTGTTTACCTTTTTTATCTAAGCAGATATGCAGCAGCATGCATGGAGATCTGAGCCTCCAAAGTGGGAAGGTTGAATGTGTATTAAATAAAACAAATTAAAATATGATTGTCTAACAGATTATTTTCTTTTTTCTTATTTGAGAGGTTGCCCAATCACTGACTAGAATGAGATACCTCTAAGTTGTAGGTAATTTTGTAGCATTCCAAACTTTTTCCTGTATTTTTCTACATTTCCAAGCTTCATTTTGCTGTAACAGCTTTCTTATACACAAAGCTATCTTAAACATATTAGGCACAAACTTAATAAGATTGTTCTTCTTTCAGCTTTTTCCCTGTTAGGGGTTGCCACAGTGGAACTCCAGTCCGCTAATGATTGGCAGTAGATTTTCACAGTGCCGAGGTGCCAGTTCGACGCCCAACCTTCAATGAAATCACGCCCATTCACGCATGTCTTTCGAACACCACTTGACCGTGGGGTAGAGATGCAGACTCCACACAGAAGGTGCTCCAGCCAAGAATCGAATGGGAGAACCTCTTGCTGCGAAGCAACAATGCTACCACTGCACCACCGCGGCTGTGTCATTATTAGAAACCTATACAGTGCTTGGTGTTCTTGTCTAATGGTTGTCTCGCCTTGGCATTTCCAAAATTTCTCAAAGATTTTGTGTATAAGATTTCATACCCTCTGGTATTAGAATATGAGTCATATATTTCAGGCTTGCCAATCTTATTTTGCATTTGCTCTTATTTAATGTCCGATTATGCTGTCTTAATCTGTTTAACAGTTTCATCCTCTTGTTACTATGCTTTTGTGCCTGAACCTACAATACTAGATCTTCAATTATGTTTACAACATTATCCAAGCCTTTGATCTCCTGTTCAACAGCTTTTAGAAATACCACTATTGCTGCAAAAATACCAAACTGGAGTCTAAGCAATCTGTAGTTTCCCAGTGGTATATTAAATATACAATGTTTGAAGTGATCTTCATCTAGCTTATCTGCCTTAAAATTGTTTAAATGGAGTACTTAAAAGACTTTTCATTTTCATCAGTTAAGACCACTTCCCCACCAAAAAGCAGTGGGTAGTTTTTCCTTAAAACCATACTATTCAGATATTGAAAACCAATACAAATACAAATCTTGCATTTCTTCATAATAGTAGCCATTGTATTCACCCAGTCTGTTTATTCTAATTGCTTATTAATGACATCTAAGCTTTCCATTCGCTCATGGCATAATATTCTATTTGTATGTGATATTTCCCCTAACAAAGTCCCTAAGCCTGTAAACAACTCAGTATAGTTGTATAGAACATCATTGTTATGTTTCTGTACAATATCTGAAGTGTTCATGTGATTGTGGTAGTGCCTGTACTGAAACATATTTTGCCTTCACACCACAAATTTGATTTATCATTTCTCTTTTCTTACAAGCCAATGACCCAAAATATTTACAGAATTTCCCTAAGTGCTACAATTTTATATAGGGGCCTTTTGTTTCTTACTTTTATATTCACTTTAGTAACTTTATCGAGTGGCTACATTGGGTGCCCAGAATATATCAACAGTATTCATACCACTTTGTCATAAGTGTATAAGAATCCCAATGTGTCTAAAGTTTTTACTGACAAAATATTATATTCAACACACATATCTCATTTACATTCAGTATTTTGCTGACTGTTGATTATTAGTACTTCATGCTAACAATCTGACTTGCATTCTTGTCTCATTGGACTGGAGACACATTCAGATATAAATGTGTCAACTCTTTTCAATGAAACTACCACCACACTCATTTTCTTTATATTTTGTCATGGGTACATCCTTTGTCATTTATACCACTTTGAAAGATGGTTTTGTCTCATTCAGATTTACAAGATTTATTAAAAGTGGAGCAGTGCTTCCTCTAATGCCGTTAGATACAATTACTTCATGAAAGTTGATTTCAACTGCACAGTTTTCCTTTCTACTCTGTTTTGTGTCTTCTTTACTATTGCAATGCTTTCTCTAATGGCTTATATTTTAATATTCATTACTGTTATAATACGTTCTCATTTCATTTCCTATTTTTGACTTTTAAATTTCATTTTATCTTAGATCATTTTCCTCAGATAATTTGTTTAATAATTCATTTGCAGTTTTACTAGGTCTTCAGTCATCCATAACATTTGGTAAGATCAGACAAGTTTCTCTTAAAAGCTTTACCATTGTTTTATCATTTCTTATACAACATATATTCTGTCTGTTACTACTGAAACATACAATTCAGCAAACTCATTATTGGGCTTGAATTGCTGGCTTGTTAACATAAACATCTAAAAAACATATCTAGTAAATGACAACTTTGTTTCTGGGGTAACAATAATTACCACATTTCTAAGATATGTTATTTTGTCCCTAGAACAGGGGCTATGGTCCCTTGATCTAATTGGCTACTGCCAATTTATATGTGATAGTATGGGCTTTAAATCTACACAACTGGAACCAAATAGTATGCAAGGTGTGGCTGGCTTTAACAGTGCACAGTAAATGAGCACAGCTGCCTTGGGTAATAACCAGCACCTGCCACACCTAAATAAGCCTTACAGTGACCAGCAACAGGACTGATTTACAATTTCTGATTCTCCAGGATCTGACCCACCTATCTCCCAGTCTAATTCCTTCCAGTGTCAATCACACACACACACACACACACACACACACACACACACACACAAACACACACACACTCACACACACACACACACACACACACACACACACACACACACACACACACACACACATACACACACACTCGTGCGCACACACATATAAAAACACACAGACACAATGTTTTCCAGTAGGGACTGCTAATATCTTTCTAGTTCAATGCCTTGTTTCCTATCTTTTTGGCAATAATGCTACCAGCATGACCAGAAACATGATAACACTTCACTTATAACTTAAGCCAGTTGTTGTACAATTGTTTGGTAGTTATTGCTAAAACAATCACTCTTCATAGGTGGGAGACAACAGTTAGTCATACATCAGTTTAGCATGCATGCACTTAAACTAATAAATGCACCTACTTGCTGCAAACATTTGAAACTGACTAATAAATCTGGTTACCTGAGATACAATTTAGAAATACAAGTTGTAATAGTAAAAATGCAAGCAGCTTGCGCAAAGAAAATTAAAATGTGATTTTCAATAGATAGATGCTATATAGAAGAACTGTAGTCGACCTTCCTCTAAACTGGAAGTTCAAGTGGCAGATGTCTAGTTTCACAGGCAAATGAATTCCAGGCTTAAGCTTCTGTGCCACAGCTCCAGTTGACTATGCACACTTCTGAAACAAGGCAAAAACTAGCTGAAGTCCCAGTAGCTGGAGTTTAAAATGTCACAGTGCCAGAATTCTGAGATGTCAAAGAAGGCTCTGAAATTGGTCAACACTGTCAAATATAGTTAATGCAACCCTGAACAGGCAAACTATCCCTCTTTTAGGATTTTCAAGGCCCGTATTTTCAGCTGAATCAGAAAAGGGTATCAGCAGTGTATTTGATTAAGTTAATTGGAATTACTTACTATTAGTACTGGAGGAATGTAATTTTTCAAACAATTTCCTACAATTAATCAAACTTCTCTATGAAAACGCCCTTGCATGTATTAAGATAAGCTCATATACTTTCCAATCAATCGTGATTACTAAAGGTAGTAAACAGGGTTGTCCCTTGTCCCCATTGCTTTTTACTGTAGTTATGCAACCTTTTGCAAATTATATAAGATCAAATAAAAACATCAAAGGCATACTAATAAATAATGATTTAATCCCCAAAATACAATTATTTGTAGATGACATCCTACTAACTTTGACTGATTCAGATTCTACTCTTATTGCAGTATTCCAAGCAATAAAAATATACCAGAAGAAATCAGGACTCAGCTTTAATGAGAATAAGACTAAAATGCTACATGTTAATTATTATATTAATAAAACAAATAAATTACATAAATACATTGTGAAGGATAGTAAAATCATGTACTTAGGGATAATCTTGTCTGATAATGTTAAAGATATAACAACCCTTAATTATAATAATAACTTAAATTCCATAAAACAAACTGTTAATAAATGGAATATTGTTTTCACTATGAAATACAGACTCTCCTT
This sequence comes from Protopterus annectens, assembly GCF_019279795.1. Classification (NCBI taxonomy): domain Eukaryota; kingdom Metazoa; phylum Chordata; order Ceratodontiformes; family Protopteridae; genus Protopterus; species Protopterus annectens. The sequence continues at coordinate 1,363,386,688 of NC_056728.1, forward strand.
GATTAGAATGATTATCATTCTTAAAATTCTATATATAATACAATCTTTATCTCTCTCACTCCAAAAAATATAAAAGAATATAATTCTTTGTTTCTGAGATTTTTATGGTTTCCTAAATAGCCTAGATTGCCTTTAAACCATCACATTACAGACTGGACTTCGGGTGGTATTGGTCTTCCAGATTTAGAATTATATTCCTCATCCTCAATTGGTAAGGCAATACTTTCTTGGTTAAATAACAATTATAATGCCAAATGGAAAGATATTCAGGGAGGTATTTGGTGCAAATCCAATAATTTAACAAAATCATGTCATACTAAAATAGCTACTAATAAATGTCATTGTTTAGTAAAATACTATTTTATAGAAAACAAAACAAACCAGTTAACTCTTTTTATATTAATATGATAATAACCTCCTTTAAAATTTCATTTTTAGGTACCATGAATATAAAGCATGGATTTTCTTTCTATTTCCAATTGCCTATACTTCAACTAGTATTAATCCATTTAATTTAACAACAATGACTACATTTAAAGACAAAAAAAACTGTTTTACTGGCATCAATTACTAGACAAGGAGAAGTTACAAAATGTTGATCATATCATTAATAAGTTTGAGTTAAACAAATATATGTAGTTAGAAATTTAAAATTGTAGACAATTACCTGAACATAAGATTAATTTAATGCAACCAATAGTTAGAAATTCTTTCCCCGCATTCACTGATTTACTCATTATTCTAATACACTAAAAAAATAATTGAAAAGGGGCTTCTATCTAAAATATATAAGGTATTTAAGAAATTAACAGTATGTCACAGAAAAAGCTATTACAATTATTTTAGACTTGTTAATCATAACTCCCAAAGTGAAGAAGCTAAAAAACTAATATTCCAATTTTCAAAACAAACCACTTCATCACTAAGGTGGAGGATATTCTGTTGGAAGTTTTTACATAGAACCTTTATCAAACCACATAAAGTTGAATTGATGTATAATAAAGACATAGGATCCTGGAGATGTAAACTAAATGTTAAAGCTGACTGGCAGCATATGTTTTATGACTGTATAAAACTTAAAATATTTTGGGATAATATGACTTCTGTCTTACAGTCTGTTTTAACGATAAATTTATGCTGACCAACTCTCTTATTTTATTTAATACACCTATTCCCACTTGTGTCATGAAAAGAAAATATGCTCTTTTATGGAGTATCTTAACATTAGCAAGAAAAGTCATCACCAAGAACTGGAAGAGTCAGATGACTCCTACTATGAAGGAATTTGTGCACTTGGCAACTGAAGTTTGACACCTTGAACTTATCATGATCAAGACAAGAACATCTAGAATCACCTCTTCATATAACATATGGTTGAAATTCAAAGAACTGCTGGATAAACAGACTTTAATAATTCCAATAAAAAAACAGGAGAGGACCATCATCAGCTGGTGTAATAGAACTTTATTGTAAAAAACAGTAAGTGCTTTCACAACCTCCTGGCCGCTTCATCAAACTCAAACATGGCAAAGCCATCATCAAGTTACTTAAGTAGTGTTCTAAGCCAATCAGAGCTACTCACTCATTACTAAATCTTAAAGACACATAAACACAATAAAAACATACTAAATAATCCCTGGAATTCAATAAAGCCTACACTAAGTGTACACGATATGTATTCAATAAAATACTTATCTCATTTTTTGTGTTTTCTAGTAAGTCAGAAGATTATGCTAAGTGTACATGTAGTCTAGACTTTGTAGTAACCGTTATGAATCCCATTCAATATTTAAAGCAGCAAAAATATCAATAGGAAAACTAAAATTAGGAGGAATAAGGTGTGTGCTATGCCAGTGTTGTCTGTTCCTCAGAAAAGTGTACACGTAGTGTGCACTTAGTGTACACTTAGTGTAGGCTTTATTGAATTTAGCCCAATGTGTAAAAACATTCTAAAATAATATATTAATACATATGTTGCCACTTAGTGGGGAAGTGTGCATGCACATAGCAAAGGTTTCAAGGAGAAAGTATCGTTGATTCCTGATGCTTTATCTGCATTAAAATATATTATTCATCTTAATTCAGCTATTTCTGTTCTATTCCTGATATCTCCCCCCAACATTCTCTTTTATAATCTCGAGCACAATTAAATTCACGGTGCACATCATACATCATTGTATGTTTTGCCAGTGCATTGTTCTCCTTGCTGTTCTTAATATTCCTTATGTGTTCCTTAATACGTTCTCTTAGGGAGCAATTTGGTTTACCTATATAGAACATTCTGCATTCTATACAGAAACTGTAATATATAACATTCTTAGATGTGCAATCAGCATACAGCTTATGTTCCAAATAGTCCCTAATTGTGTGTGTAAAAAGTTAGGACCTACATAAATAAAATTACATGCACTGCAATTTCTACAAGGATAGGTTCCTTGTTTTTGTGAAATGATTAATGGCTTATCTACTCCTGCCCTATAACATAACTGTTCAGTGATAAATTATTTTTAAAAGAAAAAGAAGTGTATCATTAATTATACCACTCAACTCTTCTAAGGCCTTCAAAATAGTCCAATTCATTTTTATAATATCACAATAGGGTTTGCATTACTAGAGAAAGTCATACGGACTCTGACATTATACCTCACCCCATCTTCTGTACTGTGTTCTGAAAAATAAGGTATCCCTTTTGTCACTCTCTCTTGTCTTGCCATCTTGAACTTCTCACAATTAAGACAAGAATATCTAGAATCACTGCTTCATATAATATATGGTTGAAATTCAAAGAACTGCTGGATAAAAAGACTTTAATAATTAACTAACAAGTACTCATCACATTTCGTTTTCTTTTTAAAAAGATTTGCTTTATACTAGACACCATTGTAAATAGTCATGTTGTTGTTTATTATTGTCCTTTTAGATATGTATATTTGTTTTATAACATTTCTATTATCATATATAAATGTTTTGTTGTTAAAATTTACAATAAAAACAACTGAGAAAAAAAGAAATCTGAAAAGTACATTTTTGTGTTACAACATTCATGAATACTGAAGAGGGAAAATAAAAATACTGGTCTTTATGTTGTGGTCCTAAAGAAAAAAACACTATGGTAATACTTTCGAGAATGTTTGAATACAGATCCAGCTTCAGAAACATGACTCAATACTCAAGCAAAATAACTGCATGATTCCTGTATAACTTTGCTGCATTTGCTTCATGCTTTATTGGAAAAAATAGTTACATTTTATTATAGTTCCAAAAATAAAGAGGCACAGCCACGGCTGTTCACACCAAAAAACTTTTACTTCAGTGCACAAACACAAGCGCTTTCACCAAAAAGGCATTGTCAGGTGGAACAATTGTTGATGATGCCCTTCATTTGGGTCTACAGTTATGCAACGTGTGTAAAAGTTTTGAAACTGAACCACATAAATATGTTTCAGAAATCATGAAAGGTTCAAAATTTGAAAATCCTAAGCAATGAATTGATAATTCCTTATGTTGTGGCTGTACAGCATGTACCTAGCAAAGAGTGGTCTGTATTTGTTTAGATGCTGAGCTGTAGTTCATATATAAAACTCTAAATACGCAGCTTTGCTGTAACACTTAAACTCAGATAGCATTTCACATAGCTATCAAGACTTTTAAAGAAAATATCAGTATTACAAAAATCCATAGGTTCATAGAAAAGGGCAGAGTCAAGCCTCCTGTGCCCACCATCTAGAGCATTGTGCCATCATATTCTACCCTTCTAAATTATTATGATCCAATGTCTGGGAAAAAGGAATACTTTGCTTCACTGGGAAGCCAAGTGTTTCTTGCTTTTTTTCTAACCTCGTATGACAGTCAGAAAGGAAATAGTAGGAATGTATGGCAGTGCAGACCATTGAGACTGCAGTGCAAGAGTTTTGCTCACTAGGAAAAAAAGAAACTCTTGTTATTTTTCTTAACTTAATTTTATTTTGTAACTAATTGTAATCAGCGAGTATATGTATTTGGACAATTTTGACAATACAATGTTCATGTTGTAACATATAAATCTGTTTCATTGACAGTTATAAGTGACCTCAGTGTAGTACCTCACCTGCTCTGTAGTTTTGACATGTTTTCATGTATTCAGGTGTTTGGTGCCTTTTGATGATTTACTGTTTTAACTGGTATAATTTGTTTCAACACACATCAGGATTTAAAAAGATGTTATATTTTGAAATTATTGGAATAGGTTATAAAATGATTCTGTAATAATATGAAAACAACTGTCATAGTTGCAAAATATATTCAACTAAATGCTATATTTTTGCAATAATTCATGCTTAGCTGGGGATAGTGTAGATTTACCCAATGCAGGTGTGGTTTGAGCATGGGGGGGGGGGTGACTCCTGAGTGATCATGCAAAGCCAGCAGGGTGTAAATATGGCATAAGCCACAACTAAACATGAGTTAATGCTAGTATACAATGACATTATTTAAGAAAAAAATGTTTTCCTTTTCTAAATAATGTCATTGGATAAATAGACATCAACACTCCTTTGTGATTTCGCCCAAGTAGGGGACAAGCATGTACTGCACATGCAATGAACTAGTGTGAATCAGTGCTTGCACAGTACATAGCAGTTTCTGCTGCCTTTATTATGGAATTAAGAGTGCCTGTGATGCACAGAGGTGTTTGACTGGGTATTCTGATATCCAGACCCATGAGTTTTTCCCTCAATACGAGTATGCCTGGATAGTGTATTTAAATGCTAGAGCATTAATACATGTTATTTGGCAGGGAACATGTCTATTCTTAGTGGTATGTTTTCTTTAATTATTTTTTAATAACTTTCTTATTTCTTTTTTAACCAGTTACTACAGGTGTCCCTCTGAGCTTTCACCTGGGTCCTCTTCTATATAATATATTTGTAATTACCTCCACGCCTCCACTCACCACGCTAGTTTAGTTCAGTATGCAGATGACTCAATATATTAATATGTGTGGCTTCAACAATAAATAAACTCCAAGACATTACCCAGAAATCTTATTACAACAGATGACAGTCTCAGACTACAATAAAATAGCTAACTTTGCCACCAATCTCACTAGTTTGAATCATACAATTACCTAACATAGTCACAACTAACTACAGCACACAAGCTCATTCATCATTCAGAAAAATGCCACAAATAAGTCAAATAATGTTGCAGGAGACTGTCTACTCCCAATACAGTGTTAAACTTGGGAATAGTATCCCCACACAAATAAAACTGTCTGACAAACTCAATAGCTTTAAACCAGCAGTCCCCAACCACCAGGCCATGGACCAGTACCAGACCGTGGATCATTTGATACCAGGCTGTAGAGAAAGAATAAAAAAACTTTTTATGTTGGGTGCCTAACTGTTCAGAAAAAAAGTGTATGTGTGTATGTATGTGTATGAGTGTGTTTATGTTTCTGTCTGTGTGTGTGAGTGAATGCATGCCTGAAAGCAGGAGACTGTGTATGTGTGTATGAGAAAGAGTGAATAGTGAGATTGATCGAGCTGTTATTATACACTTTCTAAGCAGCATGTTTTGCTGTTTAGTGAGTGTAAAATAAAAATTAATGAAACCGAAAAAGGTGTGTGAGTGTGTGTGTGTGTGTATGTTGTTACAGAGAAACAGAGAGTGAAGAGTGACAGCGATCTCTGGCAGCAGCAGCAGTTAAGAGGTTTGCGTACCTCTCAGCTATACCTGTCAACCTCTCAACACAAAAAATCTGGACAGAGCCACAAATAACGGGGGACAAATTACCAAAATGAAGGCCATATTTTTAAATATTGCTCTTATAAACTTAGAAAGTTGCTAGAACAACATTATTATTTGAACAATATGAAGTCTGAAACTCAAATGTCTGTCATTATTTAATGACACAAATCTCCAGTGATTTGCCAGAAAACTACACATTTTATGAGGATGGGACCAAACATATGAGCCAAAAGTCTGGGCATTCTGCAAAAATCTGAACAGTTGTAAGGTATGCTCTGTTGACTCTTAGCTCAAGATATCTGGATAAACCTAAAATAAATGAGGGACAAGGTCTCGAAACAGGAATATATTTTACTTGATTATTAGGATTTGTGTTAGCATACTTTTCTCAAACAGAGATGTACATGAGAGAGTGAGTAAGAGTGACAGTAAAGAGGTTTACATACCTCTGGAACTTTCAGCTGAAGAAATCTGAATAAACCCTAAATTAAAGAGGGAACAAAGGTCCAAAAATAGGAACAGATTTTAATTACTGCTCTTATAAAATTACAAACTTGCTTAAATAAAAGGATTTGTGTTAGTATGAATTTTCTGAAGAAAATAATAGTCTGAAACTGAAATGTATGCCATTATTTAGTAACTTCAGTCTCCAATAACTGGCAAGAAATCAAATGTTTTAGTAGTAAGGGACCAAAAAGTAAAGTAAATGCTTGGGTATTTTTAAGTGTTATATTTTGTTTGTAAAATGCTTCCTCCAATACTATTAACATACACTGCAGCAAGTTTGAAACATTAAGCGGAGGAACTATTTTACATCAAAAATATGTAAAAAAAAATAATAATATAGTACTTAATAAAATAAATAAATACAACACAACAAAATTACAGACAGCCCATTCTCTAAGCTCAATAATGCCCTCAATGGTATGTGTTAATGTGTAATTGATGCTCTTTCAGGGATGCATGCTGGACATTAATTACACATTAACACATACCCTGGAGGGCATTATTGCTTGCTTATTATGTGCGCACAATGACCGGTCCATGTAAAATTGTCTTACATGAAACCAGTCCGTGGTACAAAAAAGGTTGGAGACCACTGCTTTAAACTGCTGCTTAAAGAACATCTTAACCAATCCTGGTCCTACACACACTTATCACAAGGTTAACACTTTGTGTTCACTGTACAATACAAATATGGTCCTTAAACAGAATATTCTCAACCTCTCACTGAAATGACAAAGCAATTTTTATACATAACTGCTGCCTGTATAGGGTTGCCACCCCTCCATTTTCTTTCCAGACTATCTAGAAATCAAAACTGATTCTCCAGTAGTCCAGAAAACACTGTACAAATTCCAGTATTCTGTTTCAAAAAGGAAGTAGACTGTCAAGGTTTGTAAATCGTCTGATTTACTATGCTTTTGTTAGAGAAAAGCATAGTAAATCAGCTGAAAGGAGGCAGCAGGAATGGAAAAAGAGGGCGTTCCTCGTCAAGTGATGTCATCATGACATCACAAAATGGGTGAAATATGGGCGGGGAGGGTTGGGATGGGCGGGGTTACTGATGATGTGAGAGGTGTGGCTATACTTCAGTTTTAGCCACGATTAAAGGTGGCAACCCTATGCCTGTACAATCCACTAAGCTGCACATGGGCTTTCTCTTTAGTAACTTCCACCTCTGTAAAATCTTAGAATGTATAAATGTAACTACTGTTTGTGTAAATGTAAATAAAAATGTAACTACTCTGTGTTTAACTGGAACTAAGTATAATGCAATGCAAGCAAATGGAGCTTTTAGCTCCAGGCCTCTGCTGAAAATGGATATTACCCAGTCGGACTTTCCCAGTAAAGAAAGACAAATAAATAAATTAATGTTTTTTACCTTGTCATATCATTGATGATATTTACAAGAGAGAAAAAAACAGCAGCTGTGACCACTGTCGGTTTGGTATTTATTTTTTGGCATGGTTCATTCACTCAGAGATGCTCAATGCTAACCAACCACACTACTATTTTACACCAGATCTGACAAAGTATCAGTCTTGAAATATAAACAGTCAGTACATTTTGTATTCTTACTGAGTTACTGCAAAAACTCTGCACTTAATTTTGGTACTTATAATCTGTGTGGGAATTGCTTGGGTTTAACTTTAAAGAGAGTAGAGAAAGAGCCTAGCCATTCTAGGACTTTGATTGCTGTACAACCTTGAAGTGTGCAATTTTTCTATTGCTCAGTGGGCTCGTTTAAATATTATTACCTATCCTGTGCTGTTATAAGTTGCTCACATTTACATGGCTCAGATCATCTCATAGTTACATTTGAGTGGGCAAAGTGTAGATGCAGGGACTAACTAAAATTTCTCTAACTTCTCCACAAATTCCTAGTGTACTTAGTCAGTAAATGCTGAAAAAGCCCCTGGTTTGCATGAAGAGGTGTGTTGCTTTTCTTGTCTAGAGTTAAATTGTTTGTTCTTTAGTCTAGATGTAGATTGTTCATTTAGACAGACTTTTTTAAATTGACTGCAAACCTCTTATGCACTTCTCCCCATCAGTCTACATTAGTAAGCAACTGAAACCATGGCATTGCTCTTTCCAACCATCTCTGTAACCAGCCTGGTTGAAATGGTCATTATGAGACAATACAGTAATTGTTTCTTGTTTACTGATTACCCTTTACTATTACATAAACTGATATAATATGTGAGATGTGTAGTTATATAATGTTAATGGAGACTTTACTAGGGATGCACAAGCCAGTGCATTTCTTTGTGCCAGTCCCAAGCCCGGATAAATGGGGAGGGTTGCGTCAGGAAGGACATCCAGCATAAAATTTTGCCAAATCATACATGTGGACAACAATACAGATATACATACCGGATCGGTCGAGGCCTGGGTTAACAACGACTGCCACCAGTACTGTTGGCCAACAGGGTGCTGGCGGAAATTGGGCTACTGTTGGCCGAAGGAGGAGAAGAAGGGGAAGGCATGCCCAAAGGCAGGTAAAGGCTAGGACTGTGATAGTGAGGGTCGGGACTTTGAATGTTGGCAGTATGACTAGTATAGGGAGAGTGTTAGCTGATATGATGGACAAAAGAGAAGTTGATATATTGTGCATGCAAGAGACCAGATGGAAGGGGAGCAAGGCTAGGTGTATCAGAGGTGGGTTCAAATTGTTGTATCACACAAGCCCATTCCACCACAATGCTCTAACTGTTTATGCAGAATCCTTTACTAACAAACTTTATGCACATGTAAATAGTTGCATAGATACATCTGTCCCTCTCAGAAATAAATGTAATGCAAAATTCAAAAATAAACTCCTATGGTGGAACTCAAATATAAACAGGCTCTGTAATTAAAGAATAAAAGAAAACACACACTGCATGCAAAAATACAAAAATAAATCTAGCTCATAAAAAGCCAAAATACTCTAAACAAGGAAGTCTGGATCCTGATTAAATCAAGCAAAGATGGGTATGAGGTAAAACTACCCACCCAGGCAAAAGATAACCTCAAAGCCTTCTTTAACTATGTTAGAGACCTCAGAAACAGCACCCAGCACTGCACAGAGCTAATAGTAAATGATATAACATATTCAGACCCAGCGGACATAGCAAAACCACTAACAGACAAATTCAGCAAATACTTCATCCCCCTCCTATCCAATATTCTCAGAACAAATACCTACATCTACCTACCCCAAAATCTCTCAAGAACAAGTTCTCAGGGCACTATCTAAAGTCAGGAACACAATTACCATATAAGGTGATGAAATGCCAGGCTTCAGTATGGTAAACCTGAAATGTGATTACTTGGACCCCCGTATAGAGTCTATTTAATATTAGCCTCAAAACAGGCTTTGTGCCAGATGAATAGAGGACAGTAATAAGCATTCCCTTGCACAAAGGTGGGGATTGAACACAACTAAGTAATTATAAATCCATAAGCCTGATCACTCTCATCTGTAAGGTTTGGAAAGGATCAACATGGAACTAATTAATAAGGATACAAGTAACCAAGGGCAGGTCCTTCCTACTTAATGTGGTCAACTTCCTAGAAAAAGTCACTGAGACAATGCACAAGGCGATCGCTGCACATACTCTATATTTGGACCTCACAAAGGTGTTCAACACCATCCAGCATTCAGGCATCATACATAGACTTGCCCAGAAAAATGTTAATCCCTGTGTAACTCATTGGTAGCAATTTGGCTCAGAAATAGAACCCAGAAAGCAAAGAATGGTAGCTCGACCACCTAATAAAGACCTGTCAGCAGAAAAGTGCTCCAAAGTTTAGTCCTTGGGCCTCTTCTCTTTCACATTTCCTTCTCAGAGATCAAAGCTAATTTTAAGGGTTTGTGGCTGGCTAAATTTGCAGATGTCTGTAAACTTGGTGCCATCATAAACTCTCTGAAGGATACCAGGATCCTAAAAGGACTTCTCTCAAACACATAGCAGTTGTCAAAACCATAAACTAAAACTAAATGTCAAACATGTATAATTATATCCCTTCCTAAGCATGACTCCTCTTGTAACTATTGATCTCATAGTTAGAGATCTGGGTTCCCAAGATGTCAGCAATGAACTGTTCTTTTTTCACCATTTAACAGCTATTGTAGGAAATCCTTTTTAATCACACAGCTTATATCTTAGAGTATTGTGCCCAGAGTGCAATACCCCTTTAGATATGTACCTGTTCAAACACATAACACAACTAGAATGGCCACAACACTTTTTCACTAAAACAAATCTAGGGCCTAAATACTAAAAACTAGCAGACCAACTCAAAGTTTTGTCTCTTTTCACTGTATCATACAGGCTATTTAGAGGTGGCTGCTGCCTTGCATATAGTGCCTCAACAGACCCTATCTTATCAGCCCTATTACACATTTGCAAGTTCAATGTTATCATCAACACCTGCTCAAGACACCTTGAGCTCTTCTTTTAAAATTAATAAAGCATGCTAGTGCATGGATATTTATTGCAGAGAACAACACTTCTGCAGAATCATCTTCCACTGTACATAAAGTCCTTCTGTTACTGCATTCAAACATAATTTGGGCAAATGTAGGGGTAACTGGAAATTCACCCCAGTTTAGCATCAGTAAACCTCATGTATAGGGGACATGTAATTACCCCAACATATTCTTGTTTGGTCCATCTTTAGATATTTGTATTGCAAAATATAAGGGATAATATTTACTGTGGGGATGCAAGGCTATAGTTCTTAAGACCTTCACAGATAACTTGCCTAGTAAGTACTTATCAACCTATGAAGCAAACTCTTATTGAGTATTTCTAAATTAGCAATAGGCACTCTCACTGGTCTGTCCAGTCGGAGCACATGGTTTTTGAATAACAGTGACCTTTTATTGTGTAAGTGTTTTGCTAATATGTTTTGTATGGTCATATGAAAGCTAGTCAATCCCAGGGATTCAATAAACTCCATGTAGACTTCGTGCAAAGCCTACATGGAGTTTACATGTCTGTGCAGTGAGCAGCAGCCCTAATTACATATTCATACAGTGCACCACGTTTAAACGTAAACAAATGCAGTTTTATGGCTAGCAACAGTGTTGCCATCCAGGAAACTGGCTAAAGTAACACGGATAGCAGCAGAAATATAAACCTGTTTACTACAGGTAAACTGGGTCTGCAGGATTGTGCGGAATGCCACAATGATTACCTGGGTTAATAATATAGCAATGTATATTACAGGACAGTGTATGCAGTGCAGAGTATTGTGGACTTCCATTTCAGGCATTCTGCACAAAAGTTGTGTAAGTGATCTGTAACGGTTCATGGAGTGCCATGTAAAATAAACAGATAGGAGAAGTGTGTGTATTGAATAGGGACACACAGATGAATTTTAGGAATGAATACAGGGAAAGAAGACAGGTGAAACATCTTAATGCACAGCAAGATGAGTGCATGTAAATTAGGACAGTTGTAGCAGGAACACTAATCACATATCAACATGATACAGTACAGACTGCACAGTGGAAATGTATATTATGTGACTGCCACACAAGGTGACATAACAATGGAGAAGGCTGTCTTTGTGATATAAGCATCATGACATGAACAATGGAGAGGATAGCTATCAGGGATGTTATATACAATAGGTATTAGGTATATATTGTGAAGCTGTGCAAAATGAGTTGTCTGAATATAACTGTAATGTCAGCATAGGTCTCCACCAAGTGGGGCAGATAGTTGCAGGCTCATGGACAACAGTAAACAGAAGCATGCACCATCATGGAGAATATCAGAATAATACCACCAGTAATCACATGTTTATGGCATAACACGATTATGAGTGATCATAGATGGTTCTGCACAAATGCACTTGTACAACTATTATGAGATGTCAAAATTTATGAGGGTAATCAAGCACACCATCCTGACAGTGCAACATCTGATGGAGGCATTAGGATGGACACTGCTATACCTGTATGTGACATCATGATCAATCCAGGCTAGCTGACAGGTATGCATGGCATATATATGGCACAATCCACACTGTCACAAATGTAACCCATGCTATCAATGTTGGCAAACAGCAATGCATGTACTGTGTGCCTCAACAGAACAGGTATCACACATGAATCTGTTATATCACCTCGACAGGTGTTCTGCACCATCAAACAGAAAAGTTTATGCAACAAAAACAGTACCTAAATATGGCCAATATAATGTGTGGGAGATCACTGTGACAAAGCTGGTATGCTTGAGTTACGCATCCCTGGAAGATGTTTAGGAAGGTACATGAAGAAGGGTGGATTGTACTCAGTTATTGGTGTAATGAAAACTATAAACTATAGAATGACTATGACCTTTGATGTCGATGTCCTGCACATACTCAGGAGTTGTGTATAATACAAGGGAGTAGTCACCACTGTGGACACCTCTGGATTCCATATACCATCTAGCTCAATACATAGGTCACATACCACCTGGGCTTCTCATAGGGGTGTGATGTAATGTCATGTCTGTGGCAGCAATCTTTGGTATGTGTGGATGCTGTCTGTATTACACTAATTTCACAGCAGAAGTCTGAGTTGAAGAGTGTCAGACAACAGTTTACAGGTGATAACATCATCAGTGTCTGGTGAGGAGAAGATGGTAATAGCAATGCCCCAAATGCTGGTGTAAATGCTCTCTCTAATGTCAAGCAGTTACATAAACACACACAGACACCAATTGACTGCTGTGAGAACAGAACCCTTACCTAAATACACAGACTAGAGACCTTTGTATTTAACGTAAAGTGCCACAGTATAAGTCTGACTTGGAGAGTGCCAGACAACAGTTTATAGATGATGACATCAGCAGTGTCTGGTGAAGAGGAGATGGTAAACCAGAGTCCCACATGCTTTTGTAAATGCTCTCTCTAATGTCAAGAAAAGTGGCCAAACACACACACACACACACACACACACACACACACACACACACACACACACACACACACACACATATCAATTGACTTCTGTGAGAACATAACCTCTACCTAAGTACACAGACTAAAGACCTCTGTATTTAATGCAAGCACCACAGTGCAAGTCTTTCTTGGAGAGTGCCGAACAACAGTTTATAGGTAAGGACATCAACAGTGTCTGGTGAGGAGAAGAAGGTAATAGCAGTCCCACATGCTGGTGTAAAATGCACTCTTTAATGTCAAGCAAGTGCAGAAACACACACACACACACACACACACACACACACACACACACACACACACACACACACACAAACTGGTTGATTGTTTTGAGAACAGAACCCCTACCTATCTCAGTACATAGACTAGAGACCTCTATATTTAAAGCAAGTCTGATATGGAGAGTGTCAGACAACAGTTTATATGTGATGACATTAGCAGTGTCTGCTAATAAGAAGATGGTAATAGCAGTGCCTCACATGCTGGTGTACAATCCTCTTTCTAATGGCAAGCAAGTGCACAAACACACACATACACACACACACACACACACACACAAACACACACACACACACACACACACACACACACACACACACACACACACACACACACACACACACACACACACACACATACACTTACCAGTTAACTGCGTGAGAACAGAACCCCTCCCTAAGTGCACAGACTACAGAACTGAGCACATTACGCAACTGCCATGGCACATTTCTAACTTTTACAAGGCTACAGGCCACAAGACAATTTATAGTGGATGACATCATCATTGTGTGCTTAACAGAAGATGTTGGGAGGCATGCCTGAAATGGATGTGTAGGCATCTCCAAATGTGAAAATATTGGTACTCTCTGGGATTGCAGTGGTGACTGCAAGATACACAATTATGTTCCTCTGATTAGACAGACAGACAGACAGACACACACACACACACACACACACACACACACACACACACACACACACACACACACACACACACACACACACACACACACACACACACACACACACACACACACACACACACACACCAATTGATTGCTGTGAGAACAGAACCCCTACCTATCAAGGTACGTAGACTACAGAACTCAGTACTTAATGCAAGCACCACAGCATAAGTGGACTTTTACAAGGCTGCAGGGCAATTTACAGTGGATGACATCATCATTGCATGTTTGCTAGCAAATGTTGGGGGCCCTATCTGAAATGGATAGCTAGCCATGTATAACTGTAAAGATCTTAAAGTTCTGCATATTACCTGATTGATGAATGTGCAATGTGTAGGATTTGCTGTTGTGTTTCCAATGTGCAGGTATACTTTAAGAGACAGTTTTATAAACTATATGTAAACAGCTGTCCACATTACTACAACTACTGGAAAATCTGATGTGCATGATATATAAGAAAGCATTTGTTATTTATTTCTGTGGTGTAGTTGATATATTTCTGAATAAGCATTGAGAGACCATATTTTCAGTGCACTGGGTGTAGGTAACAGATAGCTATAGTGTAAGTATCTGTTGTTTACTTAAAAAGTACCTTCTCTTTGTTTCTGTTTTTACATGTACTTTCATGGGATGAAGATCACGGGTACAGTCAACATAAATAATACATGCTATTATGCACTTTCCTTGTGATTGATGGCAAAGTGTTTGCACATGTGAGATGCACATTTATACTGCTTTCCCTGTTTACATGTAGTTAAGCACTGAGCAAACATGAGCCTCACTGGTAAAAATTCTAAGAGAGTACTGAGTAAATGAAACATACCTACTGCTTAGCTGACTCTAAGGCAGCATGTGTAAATATGTCGGCAGATTTATTTTGGAGCCCAGATGATATAGAGTTCAAATCCAAGTGTATCTAATAGTTTTAAATATGCATTTATAATGCAATGAAATAATTATTTATTCTACATTCACTGTGTGTGTTACCTCTGTACAGCATGTTTAAACAGCATTGCTCAGAGGTAACCACACCACTGAACAGCTGTTCACCATTGTTGGGCATTGTTGCATGATGCCAAACTCCATGAAACACAGAGGCCAAAAAGTGAAGGGCTCCATAGCTTTTTTTTACTTATGTGTGTCATGTGTGACTCTATTTTAAGACCAGTTTGAAGGTGTTAAGATGGATTAGATAGGAAAGTGGTGAAGTAGGGGAGCAAGCAGGGGGAACAACAAAGGGAAATCAATATAGGAATGTGCCAGAGAGAGGTAAGAAAGAACCATAGCTATCCACTTCCTCAACAGTGTAACATGAAAATATGGACAGAATATTAGCTGAATTTGGACTGTCACCTCAAGAAAGATTGGTAACAACAATGCAATAATTTTGTATAACGAATTGGACCAAATCAAGTGTGTCAAGAGGACACGTGGAATGTGGGGAGCTATGTATGGGACAATATTTTTTTTGTGGGACAGGTGCCCATTTTTTTTTTACTTCACTATGATAGGAATGTTGTGTAAGGAATGTATGTATTTCTGGGTCAGGCAAGTTGGGTCAGGGAGGAAGCATATGCAAAAAAGGCAAACAAGACAAGACACAGGGACAGTGAGGGGCACAAAAGGTTGGGGACACCATGATTTGGGTTAGAGAGGGAACAACAGAGGCCCATGCCTGTCAAAGATGAGGACAGTGAGAATCTAGTTCTCACCCACAGGACTGTCATCACTGTCCCCTTACTTCACTGACTTTTGTAGTGCTTGACATCTCCTCCTATGGACAATCCAGAGTAGGTGTGCACCAATGGCGGTGTGCATGACCCTGCACACCAACCCTGGCATCTCTTGGTGGGTGATAAAATCCCCACATCTGCCAGTACTCCTCAAGGGTACCACAGCACCAGCTGCTGGGGTAGTGCTACCTGAGGGCACAGGTAGTGCAGGGGCAGCAGAGGCAATACTGCCAGGTTGGGTCCCAAATGTGCTGGTCGTCACTGCTGGAGCCGGAGTGGGGGCAGGCTGAGCCACTAGGATTGGCCTATCTCCCTGTGCTGTGGAAACATTTTGCTGAAACATATAAAAAGAGATAAGGGTTGGGGTGAGAGGAAAAAAAATAGATAAAATGAGTACCATCATATGTGACATACAATGCATTCTGACAATAATAAGAGTATTTTATTTGAACTTTTACATTTAAATATACTTCTTAACAACTACAAATTATGATTAAGAATTGCTCAAAGTAATCCTTGCAATTTGTATATTGTGCACATATGCATGGGCCAATTTTACAGATTAAGTTAACAGCAGGTCATTTATGCCAGTTGTATAAAAATGAATTTATGCAATATTTTTAAAGGATTGTACAATTTATACTCATTACTTGTGGTATTTGAACCCACAACATCTGACTACAGTCTTACACTTGACTGATACAGATGGTGTGTGCTACAGACTGAAGTGTGCATGCTTGCTTTTACAGTTAGGATATGCATGCTTACTTTGCTACAGCTGTATAGAAATATTTTTTTTTAATTTAAAAGCTATCAATATTACTTCTCTCATGCTACATGAATACCCTGACCTGACACGTTTTTGCTTTCGCTTTATACAGTGAAAACATTGATTTTGAAGATGTGGATTTCAAACCTATGCATAAGAGACAAAATATTTTCTTCCACAGTGGTGATTTTCCATCTTTTCCGCAAAATGCTTCTTAGACATAGTTATTAATGATATATAAATACACATGACAGATTAAAGGGTTAACCACAGATGTGTATGACCTGACAATGTCCTGATTTATACATTTATGTGTGTATGAGACTTACTGAAGTCTAAAGACCATCCAAGGAGATAGCACAATTATAATTACAGAAACATAGTAGTCTGTATATCCTCAGTCATACATACAATTCATATGAGCTTCACTGTTATACATACTTATTGTTATTTATAATTATGTTTAAATTTTTCTATGTGACATTTAAATATTTGGAATTTCCTGTATTAGAACTCAGGACAATCTGTACTGCAGTCCTACACTTATACCTGCGGCCACAGGAATAGGTAAGCAACTGTTGGATATTTCCCTATTCATTGTTAACTGTTTAAGTGACATTTAATATAAAATGAAATAGAACAACAATTAAAATAATTGGAATTTGCTGCATTAAAATCAAAGGCCATCAATATTGCAACCCTACACTTGCACCTGCTGCCACAGAAATAGTTAAATAACAGTTGGATATTTCCCTATTCGTTAACTTCTGTATGTTAACCACCATGCAATGCCACTTAGTATGTTTATGTGGTGCCCAGCAGAATTGATAGAATGCATCCATTTTGAAATTGTGGACTATCTGCTTCCTCTCTGCAGGTGTTCTGAACCTGCAGGTGCTGGAGAAGGGTGCTAAACTCCTTGCAACTTTGCTAAGCAATGTTGCTGGATGGAAAACAAAAAATGCAGGAATATATCCTTTTTGAAATTAGGAATGTCTGTATCCTATCTGCAGGTGTTCTGTCTGCTTTGTGTGTGGGCCATTACTCCAAATGTGCATGATGATAAGCATCATGCAAACAAGACAAGCAAAGCTAAACTTGTTTTAGCCTTATGAATAGTGTTTATTAGGTTTCATCCTTAAACAACAAAGGTGGGACTTGAATCTTGATCTACAAATAGTGTATGCGGTGTGGATCAACATGTTTAGTGGATGCAATGCACACACACATGATTCACAGGTATAGCTGATGTATTGGTTATCAAAAAAGTACTTTACATAACATTTATTGTGTTTATCCATTTCCCATGTTTGCATTAAGCCACGCACTGCAGAAATACATGCATTAAAAATAAGAAAGTAGAAAAGAAATCTATAAAATAAAAAACACCATAAAATATATGTTAGTATACATGAAAGGTTTTCACACAAGTGTGGATTTGAACCGCCACACCAATGAACCTTCAAAACACAGTAAGGGTGTCTTATCCCTCTTTGCCACAGAAACAGCTTTGCAGAAAAGAATGAAAATCATTGTGCATACAAGCAAGTGTAACATCATCCACAGAATTTATAAGACATATGACACTTGTGCACTTCTGAGATGTTTCTACATGTATTAATTTGAGATGTAGTGCAATGAGTAATCACACAACTGTTTATGACTATTGCTTGCTCTGTCTTATCTATGTGTGTTGCTCCTTCTCTTATCTGAGCAATAATTTGAGACTTTAAGGTATTTTGTAATCATTGTCCTTAAAATGTGTGAGAATATTAAATGGCAATAATATACAGTTTTCAACAAATGCAGGGGAAGGTTGGATGTTACTGAACAGAAACTCTGAAATGTGTGCCTCTTACTTCCATTTAAAAACTTGATACAATTACTTCTAAACTTTGCAAGTCTAACCTGGCTGACACAACCTCTGGAGGAAGAGAGTCTGAATTGCTGTTGTGTTTACCTTCTCCCTACCAGAAAACATTCACAGTTGCAATTCATTAGCAACAAACGCTGAGGGAGTGCTTGCACTATGTTTACATCTGATACACAGAGCCAAGAATTTGTGATCAGCAATTTTAGTAAGTTCACATCTCATTTCCATATTCACTATGCTCACAGGCCAGAATCTATACTATAAAAAGGGAACCATGTAGCTCAGAAAGCTGAAAGTGTGGAGTATTGTTTATGTGGAAAACACAGAAGAAGATTGCTATTACTTTGGATTTATCTGCATAGAAGACTACTGATCTTGATAAGGTATGATTGCATTTTTCAGTTAATATACCGGATATGCTCAGATGTCACTTAGAAAAGTATTTTTTATATGCATTAGCAAATATTACTTTTATTTACATTCATTGATGGCTTAGGTATTTTTGTCAGTGCATTTTACTTTCTTAGATGCACAGCCTTATTAACTTACATCACAAGTGTTAATGTTACAACTGTTTGTCTTTCCACTCTTCTATTGTTATTTCAGTGAAATGTAAAAGTCCTATATTGTTAATGACACGGGGGTGTCTTCCTTCTAGGATGGCCCATAGACACCAGGGGAGTGTTGGCCACAGGTAGAGGTGACTGGAAATTGGATAAAAATGAAATATTCTGTGATAAATGTGTCAAATGTTTTTGGGGCAGTTTCTTTGATAGCACATATAGTTCACTGATGTTTTATTCATTTATTTAGTAGCAAAATGTCATCTGCCTGTTGCTTTGGGGAGCCAAGTTCCATTTTTGTGTTGGTACAAACAAAAAAAATGTTTGCATAGAGGTTTGCTTTGCTGTTGTTACTCCCATTGTTTTGGATTCAACCTTGCATTATGTGTGACTATAATATGTTACAACCACATACATCCTTCTTTTTTATATTTGAATATCTTGACATTTTTGTTTCTCCACTGGGTAATATTGACAAATTACTACTTATGTGTTATACATAACCAGGACTCTTATTTATGTGATATTTATGTGTAGTATCCTTCTTTTGTGTTTTATATCACCTAGGACTATGACACCCAGGCATCCCAATCCCTGCAAACCTCCCTTCAGTGACCCTAAGAATGATGTCATTGTACAAACATTTAGGTGACATGGTGTCTTTCTGCTTGAGAGAGGCCAATGGGGATATGTCGGGAAGAATGCAAATTTAGCAGCAGATAGTGGATAATGTCAACAGTGTTAGGAGTCACAACAGGACATATGATCAGGTGCATCATAGAGCCACTGACATGATTTCATTGGCCCAGAGGACAGCAGCTACAGTGGCCTGTGGACAGAAGCTTATCAGGAGAGCCCTACAAAGCCACCACTGACACCAAATGAAAAGTTCCTATCCACTGTCACGGATCCAGAGAGCTGAATAGAAAATGCACAATAGTATGTGATTGATGTTGGTGCTGTTGTTTCAGGGAGGACAAGTATATCCCAGGTGGAGTTTCAAGGTAGGCTTACCTATGTCAATTGTTAAATATTTCTTATATAGTAAAATATTGACAGCAATGCTTAAGTTTGTTTAATATTTTTTTGGGGGGGCTAGTTATAGATTTATACAGTTAACAACATATTCTGGTTCATTACACATGGGCTTGGGGGGGATGTGTCATCAAGTTTCTGTTAAATGTATTGTTAATGGACATATGAAGGGCCAAATGTTTTTCACCCATGTTACTGTTAATTGTGATAATGGTGTTCTTATCTTTTGCTTAATTTCTTCCATGACCCGCTTCATCTGCACATGGTAAGCCAAACATTTTTATTTCAGTACTGATGAACAGTTCACAGAAATATTTATTTTATCCATAGGTGTGATGTGGGTGTCAGGAGTGTGTGTCTATTGCTGTACTGTCTGTAATAGTGGCACTACTGTTAGTTTGTTAGCATACATTGAACTGTAGTAGTGTAGCTATTAATTTCTTTCCTGTGTTTGTGTTTATAATCACAGATGATCCTGACAGTGAAAGTGCGGGACTCTTACCACATGATGTCAGAGTATTTGCAGACTTTGATGATGATGGTGGCCAAACAGAGGCACAGTCAGGTACAGAGGTTGATTCTGACACTGAGGTTGACATTCCACCACCCCCTGTAATTCCAATGGATGAAGCCAGTAGGTCTATGCCAACCCATTCCAGTGACCCTTCAGATACTGTACAGGGGGAGGGTGAGACACTCGATCAGGGTAGTGTGGTTACTGTGGTTTCAGTGCCTGTTAACTCTGGCTGTAGGCAAAGTTTGTATGGGTTACCATGCAGGAGGGTTGTTAGGAGGTGCTCAGAGGAGGCCTGCTGCCCATCACCAACCTGATCCAGGTGTGTCTTTCTGTGCTACTCAAGGTATGTTTAGGGCCATCATGGAGGTGCAAGCACATTCCAATATGGCCTCTGAAGAAATGCTTATGGCTGTAGATGTGGCACGGACTGACATGAGTGACTGCCTCCACCATGTTTCTGATTCAATGGATTGGATGAATGACATGGAATGGGCAATGTCTGTGATTGAACATCTGCTGGGAGGGGGATGACATCCATGTGGGCGAAGATCAGCCACATCATCTGATGTTATCCGACATGGCCTTGCCCGAACACATTCCCATAGTGGCAATACTTCTACTGCTCCATCAGTGGTTGAGGTGTCCACACCCTGTTGTGAAAGGCCATGGGGTCATAGTCCTGGGCATACCTGTGAGGAGAGCTCATGCAGCAGACATCATTCACATTCAGTTTGGAGCAGTGCATTTGACCATGGGCATGGATGTGCCAGTGCAACTCCTGGCAGAGCCGATTCTCATGGCCGGGTAAAACGATGAACTGCCACCTCTACCATGCAGAGCTCACACCTGTCTGTCATACCAAGAAGCAGAGCTAGCACAGAGCTTGGCTGTGTTTTTGCAGACACTCACACATCACATTCACCTGACGTGCCCGTACAGACACACACAGAACAGTTGCATGGTTGAGTCATGAGGCTTAATGCTCATTCGGTCTCAGTGACCATTTGATATTTTATCCAAATGTCTGCCTGTTTCTTTCTTATTCACATGCAATCACTTACCTTTTGTGCCACCCTAGCCCCCCCCCCCCACACACACACACCCTGTGCAAGTGATGATAACTGTGCCACATCCTTGTTTTCTATCTTTTAGATTCAGGGATACATAAACATTGTGTCTAATGCTCAGGGTGCATAGCTGACTTAGTGCTAAGTAAGTCTGTTTTTGTGATGCTGTTTTGCTAATTGTACTGCTTTCTTATAGGTTTTTGTAATGTGTACATGCCTCCCTCACTCTTACAGCAATAAAGCTGGACCAAGCCATAAATAAAAGTGGGACAAGGGCTGAACAATAAAGAGACGTTTTACATATGTTGGTCTTATAAGGTTAGATAGTTGATAGAATCGAACAGTTTTTGCATCACTATTTTTAAGATACCGCCTGTTCAGAGGCGATCTGTGCCTGACGTATAAAGCCATGTCCAACCCGGAATTAATGGACATGCTGCACCTCAGAAAATCCAAATCCCATCGTACACGCCGAGAGACTTGAACCTCAGCACTGAAATAAATAGGACATGCTGGAGGGACAGATTCATAACCCAGAGGCTCCCTTCACTCTGGAATAAAATCCCAGTCCAGGTTAGGCAGAGTCCCTCATTGGCTCTCTTCAAGAGGAATCTTGATGAGTGGATGGGAGATCGTACGTTTACGGTATCACTTCTGTGTCACTGTTAGACAAAGGCACAGTATACTAACCTCGAAAAAGGGCATAGCAAAATAAATTTAAAATGGGTGGCGAAAGCCAAACACATTCTGGCTAGGCTTATAAATGCCCTAGGGCAGATAGCCTAGTATGAACCTATGAACCTATATGAAGTCTGAAACTGAAATGTGTGTCATTAATTTCTAACTTCTCTCTTCAATGATTTGCCAGTACAAAAGTATGAAACCAAACTAAGGATATTTGGTGACCATCAGTACTTTTGAGAAGTATGAATGTGTGAATTTTTCATGCCTGAGGCCTATTCCTTTGTAGAGAACACATGCATTCACATAAGTCTCTGCTGTCACATGTTGAAGTTATTGCTGTACAAACCAACCACCTTTTACTTACTTCCATTACAACAGCAATATGTAAGGATATGCAATTTATTTTATTATTACACATTTTTTTAATATTACAAGTTCATCACTTACCTTGTAAATCTGGCAGTTGCTACATTTTTAGTTCAGGGCTGAGTCTGTCTGATGCTAGGAGTACACAGCCATTACATAGGGAGGTAAAGGTTGTGAGTTTTTCCTGGCATCAATGTTACTGTATGTATGTGCATAAGATGAAAATTTTAGTCCCAAAGGTGGTGAGTGAGTGTCCTATGCTTTGTCTCTTAGCCAATGTGAAGGCATATTGAGCACACCCACATCTGCCTACACCCACAGCAGCTGCTGGTTCCCCATCTGACTCCTTACCTGTGTGTGGCTGTGGTGGCCTTGCCAGTGGTGGTGGGATATGTGCCTCTTCCCCCCTTGTTGATCCTTCTGAAGCTGTTTTCTCAGGATGATGCTGCGAAGCACGGCACAGACAGTGAAACTTTTAGTTCACATGTGTGGATTGTACTGCAGGGCTCCCCCAGATGTATCTAGGCACCAGAACTGTGACTTCAGCAGCCCAAACACATGCTCTATGATATTTCTGGTTTGAGCATGTGACTCATTATAGCATTCTTCAGTTGGTGTGTGTGCATTTCTGATGAGCATCATCAGCCATGGTTCCAGTGCATAACCTGCATCCCCCAGTAAATGACCATGTGGGATATCACCCCTAATAAACATCATATACAGTTTGGAGCTGTGCCAGATGGTTTACTATCAAAATATCGGACATGACTTACACGACATGCTAATGTCTGAAAGTGAAATGTTCAACAGTCATAATGTCACTGATGACATGGTCGAATGCTTCAATGTGCAAAAACATGGTAGGGATTTTCAGCATTTCCAAAGTGTGGTATTTTGACTTTATTCTTGACAATTGACCTTTGATATTTCATTGTCGATCATGTGAGCTACTTAATATTCATGAGGCAATCTCATGCATCGTGGTTTCCAACGGTCTCGCTTCCAGTCGTCGTGCTTTTAATAGTAAACCGTGCCAGATATGTGAGTTGTGGTAACTGCCTAGGTTGCCAGCAAAAACATTCAAGATGATTCCCTTAGTGTTACACATGACTTGGCAGTTAATAGAGTGGAAGCCCTTTCTATTTACTGTATATATACCCTTCCCTTTTCCCCAAGTGGTACCTTGCTATCTATATGTGTAGAGTCTATGGCACCCAGTACTTCAGAGTAGTGTGCTACAGGGTAGAACTCCTGCATATTTGTGGCTCTGTGCTCAGGTGCACGAGGAAATATATATGTAGTCACTGGCATATTGCAGCACAGCATTCAAGAACTGAAGGAAGGTCCTGGATGCTGATGCCTGTGTCACCTTCATCATATCCCTTGTTGGTCTTTGAAAGGTTCCTGTAGCTAAAATTCTAAGTGCTACACATACCTTTGTCTCCACCAGTAATGGTTCCCCTCTGTTTGCCCTTGGTCTGAGTTGACGATGATAGAGGTTTAAGAGTTCCTGTAGTGTGTCTGTAGCCACCATGCAGCATTCTAGAATTTCCACCTCATCCAGATGTGTTAAGTTAAACAGGGTGTAAAACTCTTCTCCTTCTTGGCCGTGGTCCATTAGCAGCATCACAGACTTCAGCCTGTTACACATACACATGAATTAAAGTAACAGCAGTCCCTAACATGCTTTCTCTGTAAACTGTTTTCTGTGGTTGTATTCCAGTAGGTTTTGGAATTTGCAGGGAAAACCAGCACTGAGTCTACTTGGTTGCTTTATAGCTTGTTGAATAGTTCCTCCATCTTGGATTGGTTGATTAGCATACAATTCACCAGCTTATGCTGAAATTAGCATACCACGGTGTTTACTATGTTTGTGCAGCTCTACACAGTGTGTAGAGCCGCTTACTGAATGCAAAAGTATGCACTACCATTTGCGTATTGCGCCACGAAGGGCACAGGGTCTTGGCAGACCATGTAGGGTTTATTAAATCTGCCCCAATATCTTTTTTGTTACAAATATATAACTATTGATTTTGGAAATACACCAGAGCCATTAGAGTGTATTGCCTTTCCAGGCACCATAATATTTTAAAGATATTTTCATTTATTTATTTTTACTTAAGAGTTTTGGAAACCAGATTATCCAAATGGACAAGGTTAATTGACAACTGAAGCCTGCAAAAACCTTCAAAATATATAACAGATTGCAATGAATAATAGGTCATATTCAATAATGATTTAAGTAAATATGTAGAGAATTTGAGCACAGTAAATATGTCAAAAGTTTATTTACATATGTAAACACTACATATGCATAAATAAATCTGTCAAAGGTACAAATGGAGAACATCTGTTACTCATCTACAAATCTGGAAGCAAATTTCAGGGAATGAAAATCTCCTAATCCCTCTGGAATGTCAGAGAATGCAGAATGTTTTCTTCTGCCTCTGCTTCCAAAGTCACTGTCCTCCTTCTTTTGCAGAATGCAGTATTAGCATTTTAACAGTTCTTGATGTAATGCTTCTTCTGTAAACTGTAAAAGCTTCTCAAAAAAAGTTTGAAGAAAACATTACAGAAATGTATTCTACTTTTGCATTTTGGCTTTTGTAAATGATATAGTATATGTTTTAAATTTTCTCTAAATGATGTAATATAAATTTTACATCTTCCTTCTAACCTTCTACAGAACAGGAGGCAATCATCCACCAATATTATCTTCAAAAGATGTTGAAGTCTGAAATCTCTTCTCTATGCAAAAAATAAATAAATAAAAATAAAAGTGATCCTTGAAGGAATTAGGCATGAACTTGTATTGTGTGTTGAACGTATTTGTTAGTCTGCCCTTGGGTGCACACTTTCTATGATGAAAAAAGGAGCACTTTTAATCTTCTAATATGAATGGAGGTGCATGGAGGAGGAGCTCTAGGTCCTACAGCCCCTCCCCAGGCCTACTTTTATCTGTCTTCTGGAAGTCACCATAACTGTAACTCCTGAACTTGCTTTCTACATAGCCTGGTTATGTCCACCCTCTCTTGAACTGCTTTCTGGCATTTTCCTGATTCAGAGTTCCACTTTTGCCTCCACAGAGCTACTTCTACTGACTAGTTATATATCTGGAATGAATTCAGCACGTGTGTCTGGTAGTTTGGCACAAGTGGTTTAACACTATTGTTGATATATCTATACCTTGCAGTAGTACTGGATTTGTTTCACATAGTCATTATTTCCTTCCTGTTTTACCATGAGCAAGTCATTTAACCAAACATGGTCCAAGACTGAGCCTGAACTGTGTCTGTATGAATCAGTGGTTAATAAATATTTTCATGTCACATTATGTTTCCTTTCTCATTCATGTAGTTGCAGCTTTTCTTAATCAGGCTCTAATTGTCTCATGCCATTACATACTGTTGATCATTTGCCTAACATAGTGGGCGTCATATACAGTTCTCCGCAGTTTCCATACTGTTTTCATCCTCACTGGCTAAAGGATGAGAAGAATTCCTCTTACTGCTTACACACTGATAGTAAACTGTCTTTCGGCTCTTCCCGGTTAGGGACACCACAACAGAACTTCGGTCCGCTAATGATTGGCAGTGAATTTTTACAGTGTCTATTTGCCAGCCCAGCACCCACCCTTCAAAGAAGGCACACCCACACATGCTCGCACCTACCTGCATGTCTTTAAATTCACTCTACCATGGGGAGGACATGCAGACTCCACACAGAAGGCATTCCAGACAATTATCAAACCAGAGAACCTCTTGGTGTGAGGTGACAACGCTAACTGCTGCACCACCGCGGCCATACTTACACACTGATAGTGAATTCTGTAAATTAAATATGTGAGATATCCGGCTAAATTTGCATGTTCGTTCCAAGGTGCACTGGTCATGTGACCTTTTTATTGCAAAGATAAGTCATCCAAAATATTGTAGTACCTAAATTTTTTCACCTACTTGTTTCTGATTTGCTATAGTTTTAACACAAGTATCCAATATGGAACAAATGATGACTGATGCCTAAGGTTCATTTGATATGGAATGTTAATGGAACTGCATGCCTACCTTTTAATACAATATCAGATCTTTTACTTTGCACACTATTAAAACTACAGTTTCTTATGTACTGTCTCTTATAATAAGGAAACTTTTTGTTAGACAGGATTGTTATCATATGAGGTCTAGTGCTAATGTGGCAATAAAACTAACAAGTTCATAGGTTCACAAGATCATTCTATGCCTTCATCTAAAAGCCCATCAATAATCTTAACCATGTTAATGCATTGGCTGCGAGAACTATAGTGGATATCCCTGGAAAGAAGATTATTTTTTCATAGTCTAGGCATGAATTTATGGTCTCCCATCCAATGTCCAGGTCTAGTTTTGAAAGTAGATAAGGTGTTACTTTTCTTAAAGTGTACAGGCCATTTATTTCCAAGACGAGAAAGCACTGTGTAGGTTACAAATCTGTCAACTTGCACTGGAGGTTGAGGTCTCTGTCATGATTGTTAGACCATTGATTCTGCAAAGATGAAGTAGACCAAAAACTGTAGAGTCTTTCAGTGATCAAAAAGGTGAACAGACATCAATACTAAGGAGTCTATATGAGATAAAGCTGAAGGGTGGGGCTTTTAGCCTTCTGTGGTAGCTTATATTGTGCAGTTCAGAAATCTACTTGGTCAGAAAGCTTTGCGATATTTCAAGTTGGTTAAGACGCTTTGTGAGATACATTCCGGGAAAGGCATTATATTCAGGGGTAGGTCTAATAAGGGAAGAGTATTCAGTGACAAAGATTACATGGGACCTATGGAAGAGATACACCTACAGATAAAGGTAGAATGGCTTACTAACTACAACGGAGGCATGCTGATGAAAAGAAGCAGTGTTATAAACATAGGTACCCACATCCTAGGTAGCTGCACCTACACTGACAGGGGTACCAGCAGTCTGGTAAAAGAAGTAGACAGCATTTTTGGAATTTACAGGGTGCTCTTGACTGAAACACAAGGCATCAGTCTATTCCTAGCCTGCCTGAAATATCCGAGCATCCCAGGAGGGATTTAACAAGTGGATTCAGTCTGCAGCTGTTAGAAGTCTTATCTAACCATAATCTATTGACACTAGCTTTCACATCTAAGAAGTAGATGCCAAACAGCTAGTGGTCCAGGGCAGGGCCATGTGAAACTGGAAGTCATCAGCTTTAGGATACTACAGCCTTGTGTGGGGTGGCAACTTATGCATGGAATCTTATACAACTCTGCGAAATGCATACTGTTACAAAAGTCGTACTTGCCTGATGGTAGGAGACAATTAGCTTATCTAGTCTGCCTTTTAAGTGCTTTTAGCAATCTCTGCATCTATGAATTCTAGCCCTCCAGTACCATTTCTGGCCCTTCACTGTATAGGTCTACAACCCTCAACACAAAGGAAGTAATTCACATTTAATTTGTCCTTTTAATCTGTTGTCTAGTATGCTTCTGTCCTTGTCATTCCTGCTCAGGACGGTCATTTTATTTCTCCCCATCATTATCGTGCCACCTAAAATACATTTTCTACCATCGCTAGACCTGAATGTTTCATATCCATCAAATTCTGTCAGGCAAAATACCTGTGATCACTTGTACCAAATTAACATGAAAACAGAGGTGGTGTTTATTTAATCTAGAAAATAGAAGTGGGGTATTGTCCACTATGTAGTAATTGCCACAAAACCAAAATCACCCAAGGAATAAACAGTTCTATTCACTAACAGAGTGGAGCTCTAACTCCAATAGTGTTGAATCTTTGTGGTTATACCACATAAAAAACCTAGGTGTATACCAAAGGATGAACCAGAAAGTTAAACATGACAGGTAAAAGTGTCAGTAGGTAGAGTACCCTTATGTGCATCAGTTAAATATTGCCATGTCATTTCTGAACAGCTGTCATGAGATATTCTGCATATTCACCCACACCTTAACACTTCTGATGAATGGTTGCACAGAATAGCTATAGACCAGTGAGACAGTGATCACAACTCTACAACCCCCTACAACCCAGCTATGTACTGATACCTTCACTACAAGAGACAGAGCAATTCCTATTAACGAACCTGGCAAGCCAGCTTACTTCAAACTCAAAATCTAGAAGACATCCTCTATGTAAATAGGGAGATGAAGTGGGAGCAAGAACATACAAAAATATGTTTGGCACATACCTTTCAATCTCTAAGTGCTTGAAAGCTGGACAAATCCAAAGATAATGGGAGAGTAAAGGCCCAAAATCAGGGACAGATTTTAAGTATTGCTTTTATGAACATAGAAAGTTGCCAGAATAACAGTTTTTTTATTAACATGTATTTTCTGAAGGATATGAAGTCTGAAACTCAAATGCATGCCATTATTTGGTGACTTCAGTCCCCAATAGTTTGCCAGAAGGCCACACATTGTGTAAGGTACATACCAAAAATATAAGACAAAAACCCAAACATTCTATGAAAATCTAGACCATTGAGAGACACAAGAGTCCATATTCAAGTTGGGCCAGAAGGACTTCTTTTAAATGACCCACCAGGAAACATCAAGCTGTTAAGTCCCTTTATCAGTCTCCCTTTTCTTATATTACTGGCAAAATGTTACCACTAAATAGTAACCTAATTTACCCAGGTTGGACTCAGGCTTCATATCTGAAAAGGAAAAGACTTCCACATCTAATGAACAAAAACCTGCAATCACAACATACTGCAAAGACACAAAACAACACAGAAAAAAATCAAACTCTGGGATAAATAGTGGAACAAAGATCCTATGCATACTCAAGATATAAGTTGAAAGACAGAGTACAGGTCAGATGACTGTTGAAGAATACTGATTCCACCAAATCTGGGTCATATATTGTATTACCAGATATGGAGGCTTCTGCATTTGTAAGTCAGCCATGCAGGCCATACTTGGTCAGAAATTTTCTCTGATGATCCTCATTCTGCCTTTGCTGAGGAATGACACTGACCTCAGAGGAATCTTAGTGGTTTGACAGCTGTATTCCTAAGAAAAACTCTGATTCCACGAAAAAAGCAATGCTGAAAAGGAGAGATAATTTTATTTTAATACACCATCAATTTCATTAATGCTATTTAATTTCCTTTAGGTTACATGCCAGTGAAGTCTCCCAATGAAACAATAAAAAGCTTTTCTGATTTGTTAAGCCTTTACTAATCAGTAACTGGTTATCTTTAACCTGCAGACTCCAGTACTAGGAACATTATAAGTATTGCCAGAAACTGTCACCTTCTTCGTAGCATGTATTGAATGCTTTAAGCCATTCATAGACTAACATATGCCCTACCACTACCAAGCTAGAAGTTACATTGGTTTTGTTTTTCATACATAGGGGATGTAAATGTAAATTGTTTTGTTTATCTTACTTATTTTGCATTGGTAACTCATATAGTCTGTCTTGTCATAGAAAACCTTTTCAATAGATATTCGGGGTAAAACGTTCCACAGAATGCAATTAATATACTTAAGAGCTCCAAGGCAGAATGCTATGCAACTGCAGAAAACAACAATGCAATACAAACACATTACACACAGAATTTAGCTGTAAGTTTAACAAGTGATGAAATACAAAATGCAATTATTACACAAAAATCAAAACATTATAAATTAAGTATATATTAACTGTTTAATTTGCATCTGTAGCACAGGTTATTGCTTCATCCTAAGTGCTTGTTTTCACGAATGCCATTTTTCCCCTTTTGCTGCCTGATGGCAGGTGTGATGTTATTATGCTTTTAACACTGTGGCTACTCCACAGATAGTCGCACCTCGTGACTTCTCCTTATGCCTGCTTACTTAACAGACTCCTCCATGTCGGGACATATGCAAGTACAAGTACGTTACGGCCCCTGAAGTGTGAAGTACAAGTAGCAGGTGGCATGACATGTTCTGCATTCTGGTGTGGTGATGAGTTTCTTATTGAGAATACACATTGCATATAAATGTAGGTTAAACCTTACAGGACAGAACAGTTCAGAAAATTAGATAACCATTTTTTTAGATTACCATGGTGTTTAAAATGTTGGTACTAAGAGTTATTCAAGATCAATTCCTATGTTTGGAGGAGCTGTTTATTATTACTTTTTTCTTCTCTGTCATGAAAATACTGAATTTTCTTCATCATTTCAGACTGTTTATTGTCAGGGCTCACCACTCAGTGGTGAAAACTTTGGCTCTTGGTGATATGGTCACATTGACTAATGCTGACGTCTCACCCCATCCACATGTAAAAATGGGAAAAAGAGGGTTGATGAATATGACAATGAGTGCTTATTGCCAGAAGTGAAGATTTTGGCTCTGTTTACTTTTAGAGATGTACATCCTAAGATTAAAAATTTGCTCAAACAGTATTTTGCTATAGTATATATTGGTCTCTTAAGATGAGGCTTTGATGCTGGATTAGTGGTTCATAGTTTATCTTTCTCTGCCTCAGGTTATATACATTAATGACCAACTGACTTTGCAGGGGGGAGGGGTATCAAAGGAGCATTGTATAACTGACCTGGCCCAAGGATTACCACGAGGCACTTTAGAAAGAAAACGTAAGCAGAATAGAGGAAATGAGACCAACTCTGTATTGTTTATATTTCAGTGATGAAATAATAGAAGATAAGCAGTACCCCCAGTCTAATCAAAAGGAAAAAGATTTTAGAAATGATTAAAAGAAAATATAGCAATACAGTGTGCTTTCAAAAATACTTTGAAATGTAAAGTTGTTGAAAAATTAGACACCATGCTTTGCACTGTTATTGCTGCAGGTCATAAGATGGAGAAAGGCCTAATCATCCTAGTGAAAATTATTGAGTACATTAACAGGGGTAGTAAATGCCAGTGGTGTAGGTAGGTGAACTATTTGGGGAGGAAAAATAAATTGTAAATTGTGCATTACAGGAACCTCTATTTCTTTTTTTTTCTTTTTTTCTTTTGTTTTTCTTTCATTCATTCATTTATTTTGTTTGTGGTATAAGGTTGGCTTGCACCCTTCCCTTTCCTAAATATGTAAATAAATACACACATAAACTTTCTTGGGTAGACATATTCCCTACACCTCATTCTAACAAATCATTGCAGATACGGCCATGGTACCAGAGCAAGTGTAACTAGATGGTCCTGAAAGGACAGACGAGCCTGTTGAAAGTGCTCACAAAATCATAACAAATGGCCCTGACAGTGGTAAAGGATGAGCAGTACTGTATCAGCTCACATGCCCAATGCATTCAATTAAAAAAGTTCACTTCATAATCTCCATGCAGTGACCATTTCAGCTAACAGGATATGCAAAAGGTTAGCATCCACAGTCCAAAGTATTGAGCAGGTTCTAAAGCATTAAACATCCACAACCCAGAAAACCAAGACAGTTTTCAGAAGTTGTACCAGAAATGATCCTTGAACTGTTTATATTTGCTTATAACGTTAAGTTAATGCACTTATTCTTCAGATTAGCCTCATGTTCCCCTGAAGCTACCCTGTCGAATGCATCATTCACAAAATGTGCATCTTATGCTGCCTTTATAGAAGCCTTGATGGCAATCAGAACCAAGTCTGTCATTTAATTCTTGTATGTCACTGTCCCCCATGCTGAATGTTTCATAATAAAGCACATGGCCATCTATTGGCTAGTCACAAATAAAATCATGCTTATGTTCTTCTACTGACTGTGGGTTTTGTCACACAAATTCACTAGTAACTCGATTGCCTAAGCCATTCTCCTAGTCAGGTTAAGTGAACCATAGCTCTAAGTGTACTTCTTGTAAGTAGAAGTGGCATGATATAGGATCGAAAGTCTCATGGGTAAGATATTTACTATGTGAACAACTGAACATTTATAGTTACAGTTTTCCAGTTCATGAAACCATTCGAGGGACTAGAAGCAGACCTTTCAGCCATGACAAGGTAAATCAGTTACATAAACTGATAAATTGATGACTGTTCCAGAACAAAACACTTTAGTTCTCATGCACCTTTCTAGGTAAAATTATAAATAATGCAGAAAATAACAAAGCCCATTGAAACATGGTAGGCGAATGAATGATCCCCTTTCAAAGCAGTATACATTATTTTTAACAGCATGTCACCTGTCATCAGAGCTATAGAAAACACTTTAAGTGAGGGGCTGCACTGTTTTTTAGGACTAAAATGGGTGAGAAATCCAAAGTCCTTGAAAGCCAGGGTCTATATTAGAACATCAAAGTTTCAAAACATTGAATGTTCTAATATCGTACCCGGTTACGTGAAAGTTGAAAATATCGAAGCAACAGAAAACCGATTTTTTTTCCTAGGGAAAGAATTTGGTTGTCCATTTGTGTTGCTTCAGTACTTTCGGTGCTGTGGTGGAAAGTTACGGGTCGGGTTCAGGTAAGTGTGCAATTAAGTGTGGGTTAGGGTAGTTAGGGTTAGGGTGTGGGTTAGGTATGTGTGAGATTGTGTGGACGTGAGGGTTAGGGCGGGTTAGGTGAGTTAAGGTTAGGGCGCGGGTCAGGTAAGTGTGCAATTGTGTGGACATGAGGGTTAGGGTGGGGTAGGTGAGTTAGGGTTAGGGCATGGGTCAGGTAAGCGTGCGATAGTGACGGACCTTAGGGTTAGGGTTTGGGTTAAGGTAAGTGGATAGTTAGTGTTGTGTGTGTATAGTTTAGTGTAGGGTTAGGTGTAGGATTTCAGGTGTATGTGTGTGGATTGCTGTTTGCTTGGTGTGCTTGTGTTGTGTGTATGTGCTTTGGAATAACCTTTGCTGTTCTGTATGTTCGATGTTTTTAGCTTTCACGTAATAGGGTTCGATATTAGAACATTCGAAGTTTTGAAACTTCAATGTTCTAATATAGACACGAAAGCCACAGACCCTTGATACTGTGTTTATGTACGTCTGTCTCTGGCCAGAGTCATGGCAGGTCTTAGGGCTAGTTCTCTTAGGTGTGCGAGAAACAATCAATGCTTTGAAGGCAACACTAAGATACCAGGTCATGTTTAATATCATTCCAAATTCAAACAATCTGAGGGCATTTTTTTCTAACTGGTGTTTAGTAGATAGTTGATGTATTCTCACACATACCCATACAAACCATAGCAGAATAATAACTGCAACAAAGACTACAAATCCTCAATAGCTGATAAGAAAGGGGCATGATACATTTCTGTTATATAAATGGATGTTTCAGTCAAGCTACATGCCATATTTTAGTGTAATGTAGGGATTTTCAGTTTAAACCTAAATCAAGCTGTATTCAGCTATCTTATTTAGATTATCAGTCTTAGGTGGTTCAGAAAGGTACTTTAAATTTGTTGGTTCAGAAAAAGAAAGGCCCTTGTGAAAGCACAGTGCTGAATGTCACGGCATATGTGCATTTTTGATACATTTGTTAGTGAACACATTCATAATAAGCTTTAGATTACACAAACATGGATGAATAACATGGCAGATGAAATTTGATAGCCATTCCCAAATTAATCAGTTCTTTTATTGCTCGGCAAAATTTGCTTTGATTTAGCACCTTCCCTGGGTACAATATAATGTTATTTTTGAAAGTATCATTAGCATATCACACATGCAAAAATTAAAGCAGCATTCTGCATCAGTTGCTTTCTGAAGATCACTAATAACTGAAAACATGTACCCAGCCGATAACTCAAACTTCGTTTAGTGTTCATAGGACTATTGCACCATTTATAAAACTTGATACCGCCAACAATGTCCTCCTTTCAAATAATTCTTGGTCTCTAATTAGCACAAATTGAAACACATTTGGCAGTCTTTTAACTGCCATCTCTGAAGCCCACACAGTTGACAGGGATTTCTTATTAGTGTCAAGAGTTTATCTTGTATAATTATCTCAAGCCATCAAAAACTGATGGAATGTGAGATAAACTGGAAGAATCAAAAAAGTGCTCTGCTGTCGATATTAAAACAAGGAACTGCTCTGTAGCTTTTACAGCTGTGATTTATTGGAAGTGACATCTTGGACACAGAAGTTTTGCCCTAATGCAATGGCTATGTCCTGTGGTTTTGCAGTTTTTACTCTTTTTAGCAAACTCTTATTTAGGCACATTACAGGGAAGTGGTAAGTTAACATTTGCTTATGTTTACTGTTAGGATAAGAGATGATTTCTCATATTAGATGGACAGTATATGATGAGCTTGAGCAATAAAGTGTGTGAAGTATCATGCAAAATGTCCTTGTAGGGGGACAAGAAAAAAATGTTCACTGTCCTCTGAGTGTGATGGTATATCCTTTGTCAATGTGATAATGTCTTTTTTACATGTTAGCATTTTCTTACAACAAAGCATGAATTAAACAAGTCTGAAACCATAATATCCTACTTTTAATGTAACAATATTTGAATATCATTTTCCATAATAAAAATAACACTGGACTACAACATTAATTAGCATGATGTTACTAAAGTAAACATAGTGCATTTCTTCAAATATTTACTTGGCACAAAACCTGATATGTTCTACCACTTGCTAACAACACTATTTCTAATACTAACACAGTAGAAATTGTAGTACTTCATACCATGTGGAGTGATGCTTACAGACAGGTATTATAATAATACAATTTAAAAGACATCCCTTTATTTACCTTCTTTTCTGGAGAACATGTGTTTTCCATTTGCTCATGAGAAATAATTATTTGTGAATATAAAAAATGACAACCAGAACAAAAAAGAAGAATGCGTAACACTCAACCAAGACTAAATGCTTACGATTATTTCATAAGCTGTTCTGGAAGGATGTGACAACAGCAATCTTCAAATACAATTTTGTTTTACTCAGTAGTCAGATGACCTAATATGTTTAGGAGAAAACTGCAGCCATGGCTTAAATTGATAATTAATATCCTGCTCCATACATTAATGTTCACAAGCATAGCAACACTGTAAACAAGGGACAGGTCAGCTAGGGAGAAGCAGTTTTGTCACGGTCCTAATAAAACTACACAGGCACCCAAAGACATTTGATGACCTTTATTGAAATGGAAATTGAATAACAAATATCAAACTTTATTGAGGCACACATAATCTGATATTGCAACAAATTTGATAGCAAACATAAGGGCAATGCACCCACTCACCCTTGGATAAGCAGCGTCCCCCACTTGCTCACTTATCATAGTAATCATGAAGGCAGTGTCCCAGCTCAACTTAAAATCATCAATTCCATACTTCCATTCCAAGTCATTGACCATCAAATCACCACCTCAGTTCCAAATATCCTACTGATGGGGACAGAAGAGGGTCAAGCCTGACCCTCTTCTCCGCCCACCAGCCCAAAGGGCTGTTCCTCCTCAGCCCATATCACTTTTCAATAGATCTTCCACCTTCAAGCCCAGGTTAAGGTTAAATAAATTAAACCCAAATTCATTGAGATGAACTCTATCCAACCTATACCATACAGGATCCCTGCTTTCAAACTCCACATGCTGGCTTGTATGCACCCTAATTGCCTTCAAATATTTTGCCAACGTAAAATTAACATACCTCTGAGCTCTCTTCACTGCCACAAAATTCCTTGCCACTCTCCACACAAACTGAGGAATAATCTCAGACCATATTACAACCAAGGACGGATACATCCTCCTCAATGCTAACATATCCTCACAAATGTGATAAATCAACTGCCTTTTCAAAACCCTATCTAAATCATTCCCCCCTAAATGAATCAACAAAAGCTGCAGCAACCCCCATTGACTCTGTAACACAATGAATAACTGCAATATCCTGCTCCACATTAACCCTCTAACACCATGTCAGATGACCTTCCAACCAAAACAGTCCAGCCCCAAATTAATTTTGTTGCACCTAGCTGCTGCACGCCTAGCTGCCCAAAAGATGAAATAATGACTCAAGATGATGATTCTTCTGCTACCAAAAAAAAAAATGTAAACAAAACCTCCCACAAAGCAACTTAATATAAGACAAAAAGGCATTGGAAGACCACCTTCCCACCCTCTTGATGACATCCTTCCTTTGCTAAGTCTGATCCCCTACCCATCCTAAAAGAATGAGAAGAAAACTAACCCCCTTCTAAACCAACACTACAAAGAGCCCTTCTCATAATCAAATTTAATTGCTCACTCGTCAAGCCTTTACCACCTACTGAAGTAAAAACAAAACCTTTCACTCTACCCCTCTGAATCACCCACAATCTCTTTCTCCACACCACAGGACATCTCCAACTTACCTCAGCCTCTTCCAATACCATCAGGGCCGCACATCCCTCCTGATCCATCTTTAAAGACCACAGTCGAATGTGCACCGCCCTAGGCAACATCAACACATCCTCCCATACTAAAGAACCCAATAACTCAGACACTCTAAATGCATCCACACACTAACTGTGCTCCACACCACATACTCCTCCAAGGATCCACACAACTTTCCTAAACCCCATAGCAACCGGCTTAAGATCTCCTTGGTCACCAGCCATCTCCTATCTATCACCCCACCTTCAACTCTGCCCCAACCCTTTAATACTCGACTCACCACCCAGGACCTAGTCCAATCCTGTAATCCGGCCAAACGAGTGAAAGCAGCAATAGCTGCCAGCAACACCCTCACTGTCCTAACTGCCCTTCCCTGTTCCCTCAAAGTGGTCAAGTAATAAAACAACAAAACCTCTGACCACTCACACTCCTCATCTGGTAACTGCCTCAAGAACTGGTCAAAATCAAATAATGCCCTATCGTAAGCTCTTCTCGTAGACACCGCCCATGACCGCTGCACCAACCTGCCAATTACTATGGACCAATCTGCCAAATGTCCTCCGGAATGACTGCCAGATGCAATGCCACTGTTGGGGCCACCTGCCGAAACCTGCAAAACTGAAAATGAGACAAGCTATCAGCTATATAATTTTTAACCCCAGGCACATGCAATGCTGTGAAGGAAAAGTTAATCATCAAATTTTGCAATACCAGTTTCCTGAGAACAAGTAACAAATGAGGAGATTTAGCCATCTTAACCTGCAAAACTCTCACCACAGCAGTATTATCTGAATAAAAAAACACCCTCTTACCTTTTAAACGATCCTGTCAAACCACGGAAGCCACCCAAATTGGCATCAACTCTAAAAAGGCAACATCCCATTTCCACTCTTCTGACCAATGCTTCGGCCAAGGAGCAGAAAACCATTGGCCTGCAAAGTAAGCTCCCATGCCCAGCCCTCCAGCTGCAACTGTAAACAACTGTAGTTCCCATTGCTCTACCCACTCTGACTGCCAGAATGAAATCTCATTAAACTGTTCCAAAAATTTCATCCATGACACTAAATCCTCTCGCACTAGCTTAGTGACCCACACTCTGTGGTGCTTACTCCTCCCTCCTTTCAAAAGAAATGCTAGAGACTGGCAAAACATTCACCCTGGATGCACAGCACTGCAAGCAAAATTCCTCAATCCCAACAATTTCATAACCTCTCGCACCCGAACCTTGGACTTGGACTTCACCCAGCAGATTTTCTCCTGCAGCCAAAACAACTTGTCCTGCGGTTAACAAAACAAATCTTGTCCTGCATCTACTGTCAAGGCCAAAAAGTCCAACACATTTGCATGGCCCTCTAGCTTATACTTAGCCAAAGGAACTCCAAGGGACTCACACATCCCCACAAACTCATGCACAGCTGCCTGCACCTTCTCTCGACCATCACCCACCAACAAAAAATCATCTAAATAGTGAACTGCTTTCTGATCCTCCACTCTCTCCTGCCAAATCCAATAGAGCGCTGAGCTAAACTTTTCAAAAGTGGAGCACGCCACTGCACATCCCATAGGCATGTCAGTGTCAAAATAAAATGTATCCCCAACCACCATGCCAAACAAAGACCAATCCTCCTCCCACACTGGCAACAAATGAAAAGCCGACTCAATATCTACTTTAACTAACCAGGGATCCTCAAAACTCCTGATAATTTGGACCACATCGTCCAAAGATGAATACGTGACCTTAAACTCTGCACTGGGTATGAAGTAATTCGCAGACTTACCCCCAGGGTATGACAAATGATGAATTAAATGAAACTCACCCTGCTTTTTCTTAGGAACCAAACCTAGCGGTGACACTTTAAAGTTAGAAAACAGAGGACAACTAAATGGACCCGACACTCTCCCTGCCTGACACTCCTTGTCAATCAACTCCTGCAAAATCTCCTCCCTCCCTCTTACAGACTTCACACTTTTACTCACCATACCATCCCCCACCAATGTAAACTTAATTGAAAAACCCCTTGAAAATCCCTCAATCAATTCCCCTGCCACAACCGGCAATGGGTAATGGGCCAGGAACAACTCCAAAACCTGGATGTTAATAGGTGAATGAGTCCCCCAGTTGCCCCCTAGTTCCACAAAAGGACCCCCGTTTGCCCCTGAAAATTAGCCCAGCCTTGTCCACCTAGCAATGCTAGGTGAGAACAAACTGAACCTCTAGGACCCGCAGAATAAGATGCCTGACCACCAACAGGGCCCCCCACATTGTAAAATGGCATGAGCCCCCATACCCTTAGAGCAAATACGGGAAAATTTACAACCTACCCAAGAACACTTCCCTGCATTAAATGCCCAACATATCCCGGAACACCCCTCAGATGGTTGTGATAATCTACTACCCCATCCACCGGTGTCCATCATAGTAGAATGCCAAATGTCTGGGTGTCTGACATCCCACCGCATGGATTTATCCACCATTTTCTGCTTACGAAACTTCTAATCATTCCAAAACCATGCATACCCTGGCAGCAATCTCTGTGCTTCCCTGATAGATAAAAAATAGGCCAAAAGCAGAAGAGCCAGCAAAGTATCCCTCTCCAACCACACCGCCATTTAGTAAATAAATCCAAGGACCCAATTATCCCATGACCTAGGCTGAAACCTACCTACACTTCTGCAACTTATGGCTGCCAATGCCGCCAAATGGTCCTTCCCATTAGCACAGTCTGCCTCTGTCAAACGTTGAACCCCATCATCATCAAGCAATTCGAAAATATCAACGAATTTCCCTTTCCAAACCTTCTCCTTCACCACCAAAGATATGTGGGGGATCAATACAATGGGGGCCCCTTCTCCTGATGTAAGGCCTGCATTGCCAACCAATCCCCTGGCTGTGACCCAAAGTCAGACCCCACCACATTTAAGTCGGTCCCCAACTCCTGATCAAGCAATGATAGAGTATTATCAAAATTCCCCTCACAATCAACCAATGCCTCTAAACCTCTACCCGCTACCTCACCTTGTACCCCTGCACTGCAGCCTGGCTCCCCTCCTGGAGCTGCTGCTATCTCCTCATTCCTCATCAGACCTGATAAAGAATTACCTGCAGAAGACAAAGGGGCCACAACTGGCATCCCAACCTCCATTGCCACCTCTGCCATTGCTGACTGTCTGGTTCTCTTCACTCTCGACCCCCATGTTGCAGGCACCATCTGCCTCTTCAATTGAGTTTTTGAATCCAGTGCACTAGTTGATGGAAGTTCCGTAGACATTTCCTTGAACAGGACCTCCGCCTGCGCCACAATACTGGCCCACCTCTGTCTCAATGCCTCAGCCATGATACCTAGAGAAACAAAGAAAAGTTAAAACAACCCATAAAGAACGTCTTAACAACACTAACCACAACCTGCAGCCAAACTCAACACATGAATCCCTATGCCTAAAACCAATCTCCTAAATGACTACCCCAACTAATTACCCCCCCCCCCAAACTACCTGCTCTGCTTCAGTCCAGGGCTAATGAAAACAAAAAACAAAAAAAAAAAAAAAATAACTTGATCCCCTGGCCTTTACCACCACCATCAAGACCACTCATTCATCTGAAACTCCCAGCAACCCCCCTACACTCTGCTACTACAAGCTAGCCTAAGTTGGCTGTCTAGGGACTTGAACCATGCAGCCCTGCATGCAAACTGCAACCCTGCTTGCACTATTTTGACCAGATTCCCACCATGCACCTGCAGCCTCCTCACACACCCAAACCCTAATCTACCTAAAGATCCAAGCCTGCTAATTACCTGAGCCATTTTCC
Organism: Protopterus annectens; assembly: GCF_019279795.1. Lineage (NCBI taxonomy): Eukaryota > Metazoa > Chordata > Ceratodontiformes > Protopteridae > Protopterus > Protopterus annectens. The sequence goes on from NC_056728.1 coordinate 1,363,427,473, forward strand.
TCTCCTTTTTCTTTTTTTTTTTCCAAAGGCAATCTGCAATTGCCAACGCTACCGCGCATGCGCAACTCTGCATTACAGCCAATAAACGTTGCAACAGCTCTCCTTCAGCCCAGAAACCATGAACCACCAGGGAGACAACACCTAGTTAAGTCGCTACATCCCTCTAACCACCAGGGAACATAAAAACGCTCACACAGCCAACAAAAGCCACCACTCACCTAACTTCACAAATGAAGGGAAAACAGTCACACACACACACACACACACACACACACACACACACACACACACACACACACACACACACACACACACCACCAACTGCTACTACCTCCTAACCAGCCATTAACCACTAATCACCAGGGATACAAAGAATTAGCACTTACCTGCTGCAATCCTGAGGAGGCAACTAGTGCACCAAACGAGGATGAGCGACACAATCCACTACACCACCACCAAGCAAGCCACCCATCGGCCTGCCCAGCATTGACCTCATATCACTCTTCTCCATTTTTTTTTTTTTTTATTAAAACAAAGCAGCTGACCTGACCACACAGCGCTACTACGCATGCGCATCTAGCCGTGAATGGCCTTACCAGCCCACGAACAACCACCAGGAACACAAGCACTAAGCTAAAACTGCCACAACAAGGTGAAAAGCCACAAAACCAACAGGGAATACCCTGCAAGTAACCAAACCAACCAACCCAGGCAAAATAACCACAAAGCCACCATGGAAAACAAAAGAACAAATTAAAATGGACACGCCCAGGTGAATAAGCCGCTAAACCACCATGGAACACAAATATGAAGCAAGAAATCCTTATAATTACAATGAATAATCACCATAATCTGACAAGGAGAACCCGAACTAGTAAAACAACCTCAGCTTTACTAATCTACCCCCTGTGAAATGTCTCCAAATCATATCTATAACAACAATATCAACAGATCAGAGCCTTTAATATATATTTTCTTCAACCCACCATAATCCATACTTCAGCAGAAAAAAAAAATTAAATAAAATATAACCCATAACTGTACTCACCTCACCATCCTATAGCTACCCAAGGCCTACCTTACTCACACCTCAGGTCATCAGGGACGTGATTCTACTTCAACAAGACCACACCAAAATGCGCTTACTTACACTAGTTTCCCCTTCAAAACCCCTAAGACCCACCCCTTAGCCTTATCTCACTTCCTTCCTCAGCTCCCAACTTAATTAACTCTTTCCTAGCCGCTCCCCACCCACACAAACCTAACTTACCTATCTCACTACTTCCCAGCCCCCCACCCCCCACCAAGGTTGTCCCCTGACAGATTCATCTGTTCCAAACTTAACTTCTTTCTTTCTTTCTTGAGACTGCAGAGCCAGCAACAAATGTTCATCTATTTTCAGAAAAACGTATGATAATTCAGCTGTCAGAGGGAACATAAATAACCAGAAAAAAATGAAGCATCTTTATATATTTTAAAAAGGCACTTTCAACAACCATATCAACGTAACACATCTTAGACCTTTAGAGATGAAATGCAGGTATATGAGATATTTCTATATCTGGTTATCTAGCTCATGTGCTTATTCAAGAAAGAAATACCTTTGCTGGCAATTACAGAATGTCAAACAAGAAATCCTTTTTTACAGAATAGGCCTTAAGATCCTAGAACACTTTTCAGGCTGGCTCTGTGATGTTGATGTTTATGGACAAAGCTCTGACCATGATTTAGATGTCTCAGATACTGGAAGAGACACATGAGTGAAGATGAGATTGAGTTACCAACACTGACTCACCCATCCTGGAAGAAGGGAGTATCTGATTTGGTTGGACAACTGCCACCATGCAAGCAAACAGACGCATGCAAGGTACTAAAATGGCCATGACCCAGGATGTGGGCTTGGCACTACTAAGCTAGTGATGACAGTCCTCATTAGCATATTTTAGGAAGCACCATCAGTGATAGGGTTTAAAAGAAAATGCCTTCTTTGCCAGCTTCAGCAAATACTAGTGAGGGCACTAGCTGCCTACATATCTGATTGCATGGCAACCTCTACAAGTCAGCTCTAACTCCTGTGCAGGGGGTTCTGTACTGACAAGGCGTTTTGTAGTGGTAGGGGAGTGAGTGGGGTAAACACCATTTGGAGAGGGACTGGCAGTCAGGAGTCATAGGGGGCACCTAGACAAAAAAGGAATCTCTTTAAAACCGTTTTCTGCATCCTGAAATACAACCCAGCAACTAGTCCATATTCACCTTTGGCCATGGGTAGTACAGTGCTACCCCTCCCACAGAAGTGTTTTTTTCAGTAATGTGGCAATGCTGTAGCTCAGGTTATTAGGCACCCTCAGAAGAACAAAGCTTTCTACCCTGGTTTAAATTTCTTAGGTTAGTTTCAGGGTTTTACAGTTGATGTGGGCAAAGGATCTCAACAAGACATTTGACTGTTTCCTGCTTACCCCATTTTGTCCTAACCAGAAGACTGAGTGGATAAATTGTTGCAAGTATTTGTGCCAATGGTTCTGACCCAACCCCCACACACATGTACTTATGCATGTACCCCATGCAAGGGACTGTATCACATGCAGTGCCTTAATTAATATAACTATGAGTTCCCCAAAACATTAAGTAATGCTGTGCTGGTCCACTAAAGGAAAACACAAAAATAATGGAATACAGATGTAATTCAATACCTTTTTATTGGACTAACACAGGTTTTACAATTACTAAAGCTTTTGAGCTGACATGAGCCTTTCATTGGGACAGCAGTCAAGGTGCTGATAGCCTGTAATTAATTTTTGCTGACATTCTTGCTTCTCTGTTGTACTAACTTGTCAGGTTAACTCCCAAACTGTGAAATGTCACACCCTGTAGCTGGAAGATTGTCAACAGTACTTCACTTCTAAGCTACTTTTCAAACAAATCTTAATGAACACCCTAGACCAAAATCTGTGATATTCAGACTAATAATGGTGTGAGATAAATGTGTTATGTCATAGCTTCAGAAACATCTTGAATAGTGTGGCCTGCCCTCAGGCAGATAACACAAGGTTTGTAAATATCAGAGCATGAATGCCATATTACACCTTTTATATCATCCTAAAAGGTCTATCTCAGTTTCTCATGACAGGTGTTGTTTTCTAACTGCCTGTAAGAGGTAGTTCAAGGCCAAAGCTGGAAGTACCAGCTTATCTGGTCTTCAGCCATATCAGTCTGGAGTCCAGATTCCACATTTTGGGTCAGTTATTTATACTGCCTTCTCAATGGTCTGCCTTCAAATCTACCCAACCTAAGTGGAACTTGGTCCACCGACATTTGCTATCTTCATGAACATCTTGTAGCACAACCTTGGAAGATGTCCTACACTTAGTTTGTGATAAAATTCATGTAATTATGTGCTCTGAGATATGCCAAATATCCACAGCAGATGACATTAAATAGTACAAGTTAAATGCCTAAAACCAAGAATCATCTGTATTAAAGTACATGCAATCATTAGGTCTGTACTCTTAACTGCTCTTAATTTTGCAGAATACCCTGCTTTTGTCTTATATTTTTGCAGTATTCAACTTATTTTTTTTATTTTATGGTAGATCACTGAGACTTATAGTCAATAATGCCAGACAGAGTTACATATTTTTTTTCTTCAGAAAATGTCTGTTGTTACATGTTGATATCCATTGTTTTATTAACTTTCTAGATTAGTTATTTAAAAAATACCCTGATTTTGGTGCTTTGACCCTCCAGTATTGTTGGGCTTGTCTCTGATTTTTGAGCAAAAAAAGTTGAGAGCAATGATACTGTCAATGGAATTGTAATTCTTAAAATTCAAGATTGTCTGTCTTTGTTCACAGCAGCCTTAGCTCTAACCTGCCAGTGACTTAAAAGTAACACATCCTTGATGTCTAATAAGATTGGCAAATTAATGAGCCTGACTCCCAGAACAGTGACTGTGTCCATTGCACTGTGATATATGAATTATTAGACCAAGGTCATTGTTCTACCTTTGCATACAAACAGAGGAAGATGATTATCCCCTTTGCCTCTGTAATAACCATTGAGATAGCATTGAGATGATGAGGCCACAAATCTACCTTCTTGCAAGGAAAAGAGTTTAGCCATTCAGGTCCCCTGCTCCCTGGGAAACATTCCAGCATGCCATTAGACCACTGATTATAGTCACTTAAGAGACAGATACATATGTCGTTATACAGAGCACCATCCATGAATACTCCACCTCTCTTCAACTCCATCTTTAAAGCCACAAAATGCTTCCTTTGACAAACAAGCATATGTCCATATCAGTTTATATTTAGCACATGCGGTGCCTTAAAATTGAGCTTAAGCTCTGTTGCACATTTTAACCATATCATTATTTTTGCAGCTCATGCATGTTTCTGTTATTTTTACAATATATGTGGTGCTGTCTTATAGTTTGATGCACATTTCAGTCTTGTGACAGTGACATCTCTGCCATATATTCCAACTAAATAATTATACATTATTTATTGGTTGCTCTTGCTGACCACAAATAACCAACATAGTGGAAAATCCCTTTTCAGTAGAGCCCTGGGAAAAAAGGTCCATGAAATACAGAGAAAAACTAGCATACATACAATATATACACAGTACAATGAATCATTTGAGCATACAGTGAGCAAAAGTGATGATTACTTATGCACACAATAGTGAGAAAACAAAAACGTTGATAAGATAGATATGAATAGTCAGTATAAAAAAATATTATAATAAAGGCAACAGAATGATATGAGAAATTTCAAAACAAGATCAGAATGAGTGTTTAGACTAATAAAGTTTAGACCCATAGTATTTTATAATGATAAGACAGTGGTAAATTGAACTTTTATAACAATGTAAAGTTGAGTATAATGTGGTACCGTGTATGTGGCCACGTGGACATACTACAAGATAAGACAGAAGATTACTGGCCAAGTACTCATTGTAGAATAGGATGAGATACAGTGGGAAAGGATAGTTTGGGGGAACTTTGCCATGTTTGGCACATGAGCAAAACTTTGAGTCCTTTAGGTGTTGTTTCAAAAGTAATTTGAAGGATTTCAGGGTGTTGGTTTGTCTCAGTGAGAGAGGAATGTAATTCCAGACTTTAGAGGTGTGAGAGGAATACCGTGAGTTATGTGCAGAATTGTTTGATTTAATTGGGTGCAGTAAGAATTTGTCAGTAAAGTGAAGAGTCCTAGAAGGGGAGTAAGGTTGGAGAATATTTTTAGTGTTTGGCATTTCTCAGGTTAGAAAGTTAGACTGTGAAAAGTTTTTAGTTGTGTGACTATTAGATAGTGAGACAATTCTAACAAAATTATCTGTTTTACTACTGTACAGTGATGAGTTCTAAAAGGCATATCAGCTGCAAATTTAGCTATTTTGTTGTAGGATTTTTCTAGAATAGTCATTTGGATAGCTTGCACCTTTGACAAATATAGGGGCAGCATATAGGAGCCTGGACAGCCAGGTAGGATATGTAGCGTACCAAGTTCTTTTGCGAATTTTGCCGATGGCTTGCTTTATGTTGTGATCAGATTTCATGGCATCATCTATGATGACACCTAGACATTTAGTGTGAGTTACAAGTTCAATTTTGGTTTGGTCAGAAGAAGTAATGTTGGAGAGAGGTTTGTCACTAAAGTATGTTTAGATGTGAATGGAATAATGCTGGTCTTTTTAGAGTTTCTTAGAGCCATGTTTCAGTGTAGATGAAGGATTTCTGTGTTTGGGTTTGAAGTTGTTGTAGGTCTTTGGCAGTTCTGATGAATGTGGAATCATTACCATACTGAATCGTGTTTACTTGTGAGTATGTAGGTCATTTATGAAAACATTGAATAGCAATGGACCTGCACTGACAAAAAATGGAGAGATGTCATTTTTCCTATTTTTAGTTTGAAGTCTATCACTGAGGAAACTGATGAACCAGGTAAGAGATGCGTGCTGTAGTCCTAGGAAGGAGAGTTTGTAGTGGAGTTTTTCATGATACATGGTGCTAAAAGCTTTTGAAAAATGAAGTAAAAATGCTGCTAGTAAGTTCGCTACATTACTTTTACTGTTGGTGGTAGAAATGCTGAGTAATGTCGTTGCAGTGCTATGGTATTGCCAGAAAGCTGTGTTTGTGGGGCTTAGTAAATTGTTTGTGGTACCAAATTTAAGTAGCTACAATAGGACACATTTTTCTAGATTTTGGACTTCCTCTATTTCTCTTTTTATCATTTCATTGAGAAGCTGAGTGAGAATCAGAAAGTCGCAGCTATTTAACAAGAAGTTATTAATGAATGGGTAAAAGAGCAGGGGTCCATTTAGAGTATGGCATAACAGACTCCATGCCATTTCCATGTCTTACCAGTCCTTTGATTAGTAGATGACAGACAAAGGTGAATGCCTTGTCTTGTTTTATAAAGTCAGCCCCTGTCAGCTGATTATTTTTCATGTTCTTATAAACTGTGCTAGAAAATTAGATGCAACACTAAGTCTGTTATTTTATTTTCTGATGTACTGATGTACATTGGTAATAAGATGACAGACATAAAAGTACTTTTTATGTTCTGTGAAGGCAACCTTCTCAAGTGTGTTGACCAGCACAGATAGGTGGGAGATGAGTCTGAAGTTATCCAAAGAGTTTCTATTGTCATGTTAGCAAATATCATGTAGCAAACTGCTAGAGAGGGAAGTTTATGAGCTGTAAATGAATAATTATTGAAGCAAAGTGTGGGGAATGGAGGTGAAAGTGTCACTATTACATGGACAGTTCATGAAAAAAATTATTTGCAACTGATCTTTGAAATAGTTGAATAGCTTTCAGAGGTTTATTTGTGGTACACAGAAAGAAAGTATGGAGGAGACTGTAAGTAGGAATCTCTAGAGGTCTGAGAATTCTTCTGTTATATTACTTGAGACAGTGGCATATATGAGGGACTAATCAATACTAAAAGAAGTGATACAGTCTCCTCATGTGCAAGGGTGGAGTTATGAGGCTGGGTAGAAGAGAAATCTGCAAAGGCTATAACCTTAGAAAGGGTCCATGTAGTCCACTGGTTAGGAAAGAACTGGTCATATTTCTGTTACAATTCTACTAGCTTCCCATAATGCCTTGAATTTTTGTGTTGGTAAAGCTGCTTACTTTCAAGGAAGTAAATCTTTGCTTGCTTTAACAATAACTTGAACTGGCTGCATGAAAAACAGTAATGAGTACCTATTGAATACAATGTGATTAGATTCAGAATGTTCCAGATAGCGGTTTCTTAATTGATATGATCATCTTAGATCAAGGTTGATTCAGGAAGTCCTTTTGTGTCTACGATTTCTGGGGAAACACTGGAAGTAGTTGTCTTAAAGGAGAAGGTGGGTGCAAAGAGGAAATACAGTGGAAGTGTCAGTCAATCTGTTAAAGAAAATGGTACCAGCTACACAGAGACGGTTCTAATGGCAAGGGATAGTAGTGCTTTATTTATTTGATTCATTCATTTATTTATTTGATTCATTCATTTTATTATTAGATAATAGTGGGGTCTTATCTTATGATTATTGTTATTCTCCATAAAGGCCTGCATCCAAAATCCCAGTCTTTCCTTGTTTCTTGAACTTCTCTCCTGCTTCATCATCATCCCTTTCCACTTTGAATCATAGCTTTCTGCTTGTGTTGTGTATAGGAGCTTTAACTGTGTCGCTCTAAAATACCCCTTCAAATTGGGTAATCCCAATCTGCCCTGTCCTACTGAAAGAATCAGTTTATCCCACTTGACTCTTCATCAAGCAAAACACAGCAATTGTCATTGCTGTGCTATGAAAGCATAATTATGATGGATGTGAGAAGAAACAGAAGTGGAACAACTAATGCACAGAAGTCTTCAGTAAGGTTTTCAAGATGAAGCTGACTCAAACTATTGGCAAATTGGCAAATGTTTCTTCCCTGCAGTATGGCTTCCCTGATCATTTATATAAAGAGAACATCAGTTGTAATGATAATAACAAGCAACTTGATCATTCAGTCCATAACATTAGCAAAGCAGGGAAATTCAGTTATTGTCAGTACAGACATCTTTATGGCTACCTTTACTAGCTCTCAGTGTTACATAAGTAAAATGATGGGATAGCCAAGACAAAAAAGGGCTGAATAAAAATCTTCCAGTATAGATGTTTAGCTCTAAAAGAGTTTATTAGAAATCTACAGATCTGAATATTACATTTGCTACAGAACTACAAATCATTTAATAGCAATTACTCTACATTTATTTATTTAATTTTTGTTTACAGGGAAAGTCCAACTCTGAACAAAGCCAATTTTCAGTGGAGACACAGGGAGAAATACTCTAGATGTATGCCTTTGTGATATGGGAGGAAACCGGAGCACTCAGGGGAAACCCACACAAACACAAGGAGGACATTCAGACTCCACACAGAGGACACCCCAGATGAAAATCGAACTGGAGGACCTCTTGCTGTGAAGTGACAATGTCACCACTGCACCACTGCTCCATCCATAGAAAGGATTCTTTTTATTATAACCTGGATATCTTTGCCATGTAACTTACATCCACGCCACAACTTCCATACTTAATTACACCACTCCTGCCAGCACTTCTGTTAAAAGTTCAGTGTAATGCAGAAATGTTGGAATTAAACAAAAACAACTACTATTTCTGAAACTGAAAAGTTAATAATATACTTCAACGCATATTTTTGATTGGCTTCTTGCCCTGTTGAACTTTCCTTTTAATGTTCTTTTCAACTTGCCCTTAAAGTACTTGCTGACTATCAACATTTCCTTAGATGACATTTGCACCTGCGTTGGACTGCATTCAGAAATGATCTGACTCAGTGAATATCCAATCCTGGTCCAGCCAGGACTTCTACTGGCATCAGACTGTTTTCAAAACTGTCAGACTGTTGCAGTGTTTCTGCAGCTAGAAACAACAAATATTTCAGTTTCCCCAGTTTTGCTAACCTTGACTTATTCAAAGCAAATTCACTGCCATGCTTTTCTCAGTTTCCAACCACAGTGCAATTTTCATTGTTTGTTAGCAGGTTTGTTAAGATAGTCCAATATGGAGGCAGATGGTCACCCAAGACCAGCTATGAACAGCTTTTACAGTTTATATTTTTTCATTTAACTTTTCCATGTACTGCAAATATTCTTTCAGCTAAATTAAGAAACAACAATCTCAACTGTTGCTACTTTCTGCCAGTTAGCTACTTCCTGTAGTCCAAGGTACATGCCTCAAGTCCTTCCATCTCAGTTTGCCTACTGTTTGAAAGAACAAGTAATTAGACCTGTAACCCTCTAAAAGGAACAATTGTGTCTGGTGGTCTGTTAAATAAATTCGTTAGAGTCAGACTGTAAAAATCATTGAGTTATTCAAAAACAATGTCAATCAATAACAAACAATAATGCAGGAGAACTTGAGTATCTTAAACTCTAATGTACATTAGGAGGCAAAAAACCATACACAAGTTTGTACAGAATTTTGTCTAGTTTTATTCACAAAAGGGCACCATTTTATATATGTCATTATCAGTTTTGCCCACCTCACTGGCGTGGTCAGTGACAGGGTCTTTACATCATAGTAATTCATAAAAAGTGCTGAATTTGTGTTTTTCAAAAAGTCTTTTCCCATGTGAATGTTAGAGCCTTGCAAGCACCTGGTCAGTCACGATGACCTCCTGAGGATGTAGCCAATTCAAGGTTCTCTGATTAGTTCGAATACAATAGATGTATGTCTTCTTTAATGCCTCTCTTTGTCTTCCTCGTTCCCAGCTGCGCACTATCAGAGATAGTGCGGCAAAAACTATTCTCCTGGTGGAAGCAGGAAAGAGGATACACATGCGAACAGATTTATTATTTTCTAACTTTGCAAAATAATCTTTACTTGAAAGACATGAGCCAGGCTGTGTTTGCAAGCTGCCAAGGTCAAATTTCTGATTACACTGCAGCTTGTGCTTCAAGCAATAATATGCAGGTTTATTTCTACTATTATTCTAGTAAGACAGAATTAAATGCATTATATACTACTTTCCAAACTTTGTTCTCTTTTATGGATTTAAGTACATTTATTCCTAACTAAAGCACACATTTCTCTATATATTTGACCACACAACTTATATGTGTTTGAATGTTTGAATACACATTTTCCCAAGCAGCATACATTGTAAATATATTTTCTAGGCAGCATACATTGTAAATATATTTTCTAAGCAGCATGTGTAGATTTTTCTAACATTCTCCCTCCTGTTAATGCATTTAATTCTATTTGAAACATAAACAGTATTATTTCATTTCTTAGCCTTTTCCTTTCAAGGACTCTCAGCTAAGTAAGTCATTTGTTTTATATTTCAGATAGACTTTCACTTGGTATCAACAAATTCAATTCCATATCTTGGTACATAGTTTCAGTCACTGATACATCAACTAAGTCTTTAACTAATTTTTTCACACAGGGTATCCCGCAGCAGACACATGCTCCAATTATGAGCAGTACCACACAAATTGCAATCAGAATGTTCATAAGGACCGACCCCCACCCCCCAGACAGATTCTGGAAAAAGTTCGTCAGTGGGTTTGGGCCTGGTTCTGCCATTGCTGACACCTGCTGTATTACCTCCAGGTGATCATTAATTTCATGCTGGTTGTCTGGAATGTCGCAGCATTCTTCTTTGATAAGCTTGCATTACCACCTCTCCGCTAGGGTGAAGTCGAGAGCCATTCGGTTCTGTAATACAACTGTTCTCATTGCATTCATTTCATCAGTCACAAGTTCAAGAGCGGAAAAAGTCGCATTGCTCATTACTTCGAGGAGTTTTGACAATTTCCTCAGTTCCCAAATTGATTTGACTGCTCCGAGGCTGGGAATATCCCAGCCCAGGATATAACACTGTCACTCAAGTCCATATGGGTCAATTTTTCTTTGTCCTTCACAGGCGAATGATCCTTCCAGCTTGCGTCAATCTTACCCACTGGATTAGTAGGTTTTCTGACTGTTTTGTTGGCTTGCTGAGCGTCGTGTCACACATTACGTATTTTATTCAGGGGCAATTCAGCAGTATGTCTTAGGGCAGGAACCAGATAACCCAAAAACAACTGCGGACCAATTCTCAGGTAACCATTTATAGGCCTTTTTCCCACAAACAAAATAACAGTTTTCTACTTTTGTACTGATGCGGGTTAACCCTGAATGAAACATTTTCTTATCTATAACAGATAATTGTCTATATATTTCAGGAGTTTTTTGCACATCTCTCAATGTTGTTTTCATCAAGCTTAAGTACGAACCATAATTCGTGCTACAACTAGTACCTTGGTCTATAGGTTTTATATAACATTTGTAAGACACAGTTATGTTACAGTTACTCCAACCAACCTGGAGTGTATCATTTTTAACAAAACAAACAATTCCTTTCTGAGTAACAGGCAAATATAATGCCACTTTGTCTTGTGATCTCACAGTGCCTGTGTCAAATAACAGGTTTTCCCAAGTTTCATTTATTCCCAAGGGGACAGCAGACATCAAAAGTCCTCCATATGCTGTGGGTATTGCAGTACAAACCCAGCAATTTGGAGCGTTCATAGTCTCTACATAAACTCGTTTCATAGTCAGGTATGTGATAAAGTTTGGGTGCCAGTCTATAGCCAGTCCTTCATCACGTTTATTAATTTCACTTCTGTAGTTATATGCAAGAAAAACCATAACAACAAAAGGTTACTACAAACATAGTTAATAAGTGTATGATCAGTAGGCCAGTGAACCAATGTCTCTGGGGTTGTTTCACATTTTTATTCATTCTGCCTCTGGCCATCCTGTTCCTGTGGTATGTCCAAACTAAATTTCTTAACAGGTTTGCAATGGGTTAAATGAACCCAAGATGATCTCTCAGCAATTTTCACTGCAGTGGGTGTTGCCAATAGTACCTGGTACGGACCTTCCCACTTTGGACTCGCCCAGTTCTTTCTCTTTATGATTTTCAGCCAAATCCAGGACCCCGGGGTCAGCACGGCCTCCGGTTTTGCTTCCTGTTTATCTGAAAAAGAGTTCAACTGCAAAACAGTCTTATTTGTTAATAACTTCTTCATATAACTAGCTAATGAGCCATCGGCCTCCAGCTCTGCAGGCATGAGGGCCTTCCATTGTGGCACACAATATGCCCTTCCAAACACTATCTCAAAAGGGGTCAAGCCCTTTACATTTGGAACAGTTCTCATACTCAGCAGTGCTAAAGGCAGACAGCAAATCCAAGTCTTTTGAGTCTCACTCATTAATTTTCTCAACTTGTTTTTCAAGATTCCATTGTACCTTTCCACCAGCCCTGCTGACTGAGGGTGATAAGCACAATGGTTTTCAAAGAAATCCCAAAAAATCTCCCAAGCTGCTGTATTGTCTGATTCACAAAATGTGTCCCATTGTCACTATAAATTCTTTCTGGTATGCCAAATCTAGGAATGATTTCTTTCACTAGGGCCTTTGCTACTGTTGCTGCATCCGGATTCCTGGTTGGAAAAGCTTCTACCCATTTTGAAAACATATCTATGATTACTAAACAGTATTTTTTCCCTTCACATTTGTTCAGTTCTATGAAATCCATACAAATAGTATGGAACGGATAGGGTGGTGTTGGAAAGCTCCCTCGCTTTGGTTTAAATGCTCCCTGTGCATGATGTTTGCTACAAATATGACATGTTGCACAAAATTTTTGTGTATAATTGTAAATCCATATGTTTGGAATGTTTTGTTAACTAACTGTACCATCCCCCCTGTTGAGACATGGCTCTGCCCATGACTCAACAAAGCTACATATCTGAATAAATTAGATGGCAATATAGGCTTTTCTCTTTGGAGATGTACAGTCCCTCTTCAAGGATTGCTCCTCGTTTTATCCACTTTTGCTTTTCTGCTTTTGTAGCTAATGTCTGCATTGTTTTAACATTTCTAAATCTAGAGTCTCAGAAGGTTGTAGTTCTTCATTTAAGAGCACAGTTTCTGGGTCTGAGGCAGCTTGCGCAGCTGCATCAGCCCGCATTCCCTTTTGAAATTCTATCTTGTTGTTTTGTATGGGCTGCACATTTACAGATAGCTATTCTGGTGGGTAACTGAATAGAATCTAACAGGTTCAGAATCAATTGTGCATGATTAATCGGCTTGCCAGTAGATGTTATCATTCCCCTGTTTTCCATTGTTGTGCAAAGACATGTACTGTAGAGAAAGCATACTGACTGTCAGTATATATGTTAACACATTTGCCTTTCGCTAGAGTGCAAGCACGTGTCAAGGCTATCAATTCTGCTGCTTGAGCTGACAGGTTATGTTGAAGGGGTTGTGCTTCTATGATTTCATCATCAGTCACTACTGCATAGCCCACTAGGTTTTTCCCTGTAGGACCTCGTCTACAGGACCCATCCACAAAAAATGTCACCTCTGCGTCAGCTAAAGGTACATCAGTAAGATCTTGTCTGGGTGTGGTTATTTGTTCCATTTCCTGTAGGCAGCTGTGCGGTGTGCCATCCACAGGAATCGGAAGTAATGTTGATGGATTTAATGTTGTACAACGTTCAATTGTCATATGGGGTTGACTCAATAGTATGGTCATGCAAGAAAGATGTCTGGCAGGGGATAAAAATGCTATTTTTTCTTGCAGTAAAATTATCGCAACTGCATGAGGTACTCTCAACGTGAGAGGATGAAACAACACCACTGAGGCTGAAGCTTGCACTGCCATAGCTGCTGCGACTACTGCTTATGCGCAGGGTGGTAATGATCGTGCCACGGATCTAACTGTGATGAATAGTAAGCTATGGGGCGTTGCTTGCCGCCATGTTGTTGCGTCAGTACTGACGTCATATATCCCCGCCTACAATCTACAGTTTGGAAAAATCTCTTATGGTAATTCGGAAGCCCTAAAACTAATGATGAAGCTATCAGTTGTTTTAGTCTACAAAGGCTGCTTCTGCTTCTGGAGTCCAGTGCAGTGTTTCTTGTGCTGCCATTGGTGTTTTAAATATTAAATCAGCCAATGGAGCCGTTTCTAAAGCATAATTCGGTATCCAACTTCGACAAAATTAGTCGTTCCCAAGAAGGACATCATTTCCTTTTGGTAGTTGGTCTAGGTGCTTGTAAGATAGCTGTTTTCGATCTTCCTCTAATGTTCTACCTTCTTTGGAGATCACATATCCCAGGTATTTAACCTGTTCTATACAAAGTTACAATTTATGTTTGTTCACTTTATGCCCTGCTCAGCTAAGAATTTCAACAATGCTATTGTATCTTCCCTACACTGCTGCTGGGTAGGGGCTGCAAGCAGGATGTCATCTACATAAAGTAGTACTTGGCTGCCCCCTGGTGGAGAAAACCCTGCCAGGTTGCTAGCCATCTCTTGTGCGAATATTGTTGGACTTTCACTATATCCCTGTGGTAGTCGGCATTATACCTTTTGCCCTGAAATGTAAATGCAAACCAATGCTGGCTGTCAGGGTGGATAGGTATTGAGAAAAATGCATTGCTAATATCTACCACGGTGAAATATTTTTCTTGCGACTACAAATCATTTAACAAGGTATGTGGGTCTGGCACCGTAGGTGCTCTTGGTATTACCGCATCATTTACAGCTTGTAAATCTTGTACCATCCGCCATTCCCGTTTGCTTTTTACAGGAAATAGAGGAGTATTACATGGTGAATCTAAAGATTCCACCAGTATCCCTTTCTTAAGTAATGCCATTATGATAGGTTTGATTCCTGTTCCGCATCCTTGCTCAAAGGATATTGTCTTTTCTTGGTCTAAAGGCTGATTTTGGTGTAATAACTACTGGCCCTGCTGTTCGAATAAGTCCTACATCTGATTTTCCTGTTGACCAAAGAACATTTGGTATTTCACTCAAAGCTTTTTCTTCTTCTTCTATCAAGAACGCCAGTCAGCTGTCTTCACTCTGTTGTAAGTGTACAGCTGGGCGTGCTTGCGTTAACCAATTCAGTTTTTGCTTCTGTACTCCTAAGTCCGATAATTCTGAGTCAGTTAGTCTCTCCCATCCTGTCACTTTGTCACCCAAGTCTACCCACCTAACATTCTTGTTTTTGGTTAGGCTAACGTGTGGTAGTTTATTGGATTTGTACAATTCCAAAAACTCCTGAGGTAACGAACAACTCACTACACTGTTGCCCTCAGTGTCCCAGTATAAGGTCCGTAGTATCAGTCTATTTGCAGGATTCCTGAACAACTTTTGTTCGTATTCTTTATCAGGTCCTGGTGTGCTACAGTAATATAGGGTACAATGTAATAAATGTTGCTGGTCAACATCGAGGGGAAGCACCTTGCTGGTGGCTACATTCATCAGTTCCTTGGTCACTGCCCCTGGACTGGTCGTAACCAGATCCTGGCTGTACCAATAATAAGCCTCACCCTCCGACCGTACTACAAAAGTATCAGTTTGTCTCTGTGCCTCCATACCGTTCATGGTAGGGACTACTGCTATGCCAAAAAGTTGCATAAGATCTCTTCCTAATAAGTTCATGGGGCATTTGGCAGAAAGTACTATTTTACTTCTTTGGGTCATGCCCGAGACGGGGTCAGTTATTGCTATATCATGGGAAAGTGGTTCCCTGTACAGCTGTCCGTTTGCTGCTTTCACTAATATGTAATCAGGTGACTCAGAATGTTCCGGTAACTTTGAAGGATGTATCAAAGTTCGTGATGCTCCTGAATCACACAAAACTTTCACTTCTCTCCCTTCCACCAGAAGTGTAACTTCCGGTTTCGTGTCTGCTAAATAGAGCTCTAAGCTCAGTAATGCCAGATCTAAAACTTCACTTTCCCCAACTTCTACATCCGGTTGCATGTCATCTGTTTCTTCTAAGGTATTTACATCATCCCCCTGCTCATTAGTCTCTCCTGGTGACTGCTGAGCAGCATAACTATCATATAGTCAATCCTCATCTTCCTTATCCTTTTTCCACAGGTGCCTTGCTCCTGCAATCCCTTGCCAAATGTCCCTTCTTACCGCAATTGAAGCACTCACCTCTTTTCTTCCTGTCCTCATAAATTTCTGAGTTTCTGTCAGAGCGTTTATTACCCTGAGTATTTCGCTTACCCTTCTTGGCCGTTTGTACTACAAAAACTTCCGCACCGTCTTCAGCTGTGAAGACCTGCGTTTTCTTTTTCTTTTTACTGTTAAAATGTTTTTCGGCATGTCTAGCATACTCTAACAAGGCTTGAAGCCTACTTGTTCGGTGATCTATCATGTGCTTCGTGATGAAGCTATTGATAGGGGCAATACAACCTTTCAAAAATGCATTCTTTAACTGCTGTTCATATGAGCTATCATTCTTCTGATTTTCAGGAATAGGCATGCCACTATGGTTATTAAAACATTCTAATAATCTACCATAGTATGCATCCACTGTTTCATTATCTTGTTGTACACATTGGTTAATGCAAGTCCAGTCTGCCCTAGGTTTCCATTTTTCAGTAATGCGGTCTGTAAGACCCTTCAATCTAGCATCTAGTTCTGCGTCATTATGTGGGAGTGGCCTGTGTTGCGCGTCACGGGCATTCCAGGCACCACAAATCATGTGCCAGTCCGGACCTAAAATTTGTCTAACTACTCTTTCTACTTCTTCCCCATTTAAGTGGTAACTTAATCTCATGCCCTGTAAATCCTGTAGAAATTTCTCAAAGTTAATTTTTGGATGGGGAATTCCTTCTGTAGCTTTTCGGATGTCTTCCGGTGTCCACGGTCTATATACTAAGAGAGTTGAGGCCTGGCCCTCCTGTCCTGCCTGTGGGTTAGGTACTTCTATTAATGGACAGATTTCCTCACTCTCATCTAATAAACTTCCGCTTGGTTGAACATCTATAAGTGTTTGACGTGTTCGGGATCTAGTCCCGATAGGTTCTCTTACAAATGGTTGTCTTAATATCCCTGTTGTCTCTGGGTAACATGGGGGTCCAGCCGCCCTCCGCTTCATATTCTAAGTAAGGCATCGGTGGAGGTGGTAGGGAGGGACCGATGCTACTATTATGTTATTATCCTCTTTGTCTAAAAATAATGCCTTTGCTTTTTTATTTTTCTGTTCCCTTCGGTTCACTTCCTCAATCCACCTATGTGCTTGAGGAACACCCAACCGTTGTTGTTTTTTTGCCTGACCTTCGTCAGATTTTAACTGTTTCAAAAGTTTTACTAATGACATTTTATCTAATTTACCATCAAAGTCATACTTGTTAACCCATTTTGAAAAATATCTCACATTATCAGCTCTCTGTAATTGCATGTATTTTGCATCTTCTGTTAGGGGCGGGTCACGTGACCCTTTAGTGCATTCATTTCCCATGTCTCTGAAAGAGAAAAAGAAGAGAGAGAGAGAGAAAGAAAAACAGAACTGTTACGTAACCCTTTCTCTTGTACCACGTGGTATCTTATTCCCCGTATTCACAGTAGTGTCTAGAATGACTGTTTACTTTGCTTTGTTTTATTTCCTGATCTATGACTCAAGATACAATACTTCGACTACCTCTCTCCCTGCTATCACAAACCTTAGCAATAGCACAGTGTAACCTGGTCCCCGATCTAAAACAAAAACAAAGAGAGGAATTCTGCTTACCCGAGCCTCCTGCTTATGTTTGATATGCTTTTTAGGACCCAGTTTTCCGCTTTTCGGCCACAGATCAGACAAGTGGACAGCCTCTTTGGGCACGACAATTCAGTCGGAGGTCTTTCCTTCTTCTGCGCAGATTTCGGTACCACCTATATATTCTGACCTGTAGCTTACCAAGGGAAATCCGGCTCGAAGGACCAAAATGTTAAATAAATTCGTTAGAGTCAGACTGTAAAAATCATTGAGTTATTCAAAAACAATGTCAATCAATAACAAACAATAATGCAGGAGAACTTGAGTATCTTAAACTCTAATGTACATTAGGAGGCAAAAAACCATACACAAGTTTGTACAGAATTTTGTCTAGTTTTATTCACAAAAGGGCACCATTTTTATATATGTCATTATCAGTTTTGCCCACCTCACTGGCGTGGTCAGTGACAGGGTCTTTACATCATAGTAATTCATAAAAGTGCTGAATTTGTGTTTTTCAAAAAGTCTTTTTCCCATGTGAATGTTACAGCCTTGCAAGCACCTGGTCAGTCACGATGACCTCCTGAGGATGTAGCCAATTCAAGGTTCTCTGATTAGTTCGAATACAATAGATGTATGTCTTCTTTAATGCCTCTCTTTGTCTTCCTCGTTCCCAGCTGCGCACTATCAGAGATAGTGCGCACAAGGCTATTCTCCTGGTGGAAGCAGGAAAGAGGATACACATGCGAACAGATTTATTATTTTCTAACTTTGCAAAATAATCTTTACTTGAAAGACATGAGCCAGGCTGTGTTTGCAAGCTGCCAAGGTCAAATTTCTGATTACACTGCAGCTTGTGCTTCAAGCAATAATATGCAGGTTTATTTCTACTATTATTCTAGTAAGACAGAATTAAATGCATTATATACTACTTTCCAAACTTTGTTCTCTTTTATGGATTTAAGTACATTTATTCCTAACTAAAGCACACATTTCTCTATATATTTGACCACACAACTTATATGTGTTTGAATGTTTGAATACACATTTTCCCAAGCAGCATACATTGTAAATATATTTTCTAGGCAGCATACATTGTAAATATATTTTCTAAGCAGCATGTGTAGATTTTTCTAACATGGTCTTACCTGGTTAACAAATAAAAAAATAAAATAATTACAACTGATAATGTTTGGAGTTGCAAGCACCAATAGACCCATATACCCAGCCGTTCAAAAACAACAGTGATACAGTGACTGCACCATTGATTTACAAGGCACAGTGCCACTCATATACCCTAACAACATGGACTCAGGGCAGCCACCCTTTTTGCACTGCTCTAGCTTGACTTTGAGTTTTAAATATACTGTACATAGATCTGTGGCACAGCAGGATCAAGCTCAGGCTATTACCTGGATGACCCAAGTCTGACTAGTGGCATTGGAGCTGGAAGAGCCAGGACAGGAAGCCTGGGAGTGTGTAGTCACTGACAACTCACCCATCCTGTGGGGGAGGGAGGGGGGAAGGTATCTCTGGATCACCTCTTGAGTAATTCCTAGAAGAATTACTAGGAGTTATACTGTCAAGGTACATGCCTGCCAAGCACATGCCAAGCTACTCACATGCAAACAAAATGACTAGAGAAGTCAGCATGTGTATTGGTATGCTTCCAAAAGCTGGCAGCACAGATTGGAGCTCAAATAAGAAGAGCTCCAGTGGAGAAGATAGTCCACTCCATTAGTATTAAAGTTGTCGTACTTCAAATACCACAGGAGGGAAAAGAATAGGCTGATAAGGCACCAAATAAAAAGTGAATGGGTCATAGTAGTCCTGCCTACCTGAAGATGTTTAATTCTCACCCCCAACAGAACAAATGTGCCAAATTGGTAAAGTTAGTGAAATCAAGAGACAAGTCTAGTGGAGGGAAAAATGTTTTGAGTATATATTGACAGCCAAAGAAAAGGCATTTATACTTTTACCAGAACTTATGGAGCTTAGTAAACAATATATACTGTGAAGATTGGAGGAAGATGGGCGAAAGCTGCCAGCCTAGTCAAATAGAATTTGATACATAATTCTAGCTATTGTATAAATAAATGTAAAATACAGGCTTGTGTTTTTAAATGAAAGAAAACTCTGTAAAATGTGAACTTCAAGATTGTTGCAACATTACCATCTGCTGAAAGGAAAACCAAGCCAAGCATTTCAAATGTGTCTTTCCAAGCTGAAAAAATCTTATGAATCTCTTTGATGTTTACAAGTTGGCTCCAGTGGGTCTGGATGAAGGTTTCATGCCCATTGTTTTAAGGTTAAAGTTAAGGGCCAGACTTTACATGTGGAAGGTGCTTTATTGCTCTGGTTTCTGCTAGAGTGTATATGTGAAATGCCTTGTATTGTTGTAGTTTCCTGAGCAGGTATTAGCTTGCTAAATAATGCAGTTTGTGGCCTGAGAAAACCTAAATATCAAAATGATGTAATTTGGGAGGGCCTCAGCAGAGCTGTTTGCTAGTGTTTAAAAGCTATTGTTCAATGAGAGACTGTAAGCATTTTGATCTTGGACATCTAACCCAGCACTGCTTATGCTTTATGTATATAAGTAGGATTATAGCACTGTGTTTTCTCTTAAGATTAGCTAAAGATTAGAAAGTTAGATTGTTTTTCTTTGACATCAGACCTGTCCTACTGTATTATTTTAAGTTTCTGTGTGATCTCTGAACTCTTAGATATCTCTGTGGTGTAGTAATATTGTCTTGTGTTTTAATTATTTATTATTAAATATTTTAAAACCTTTACCTGTGGCTGGTTTATGTAGAGATAATTTAACCTCTAAAGTACATTACATATTTACAGATTCTACTGTCTAAGTGACTCCAAATTAAACCTTGACTGTGTGTCATACTACCATTGGATTATAATATTACACAGTAATAACTGGACAACCTTTTAAAGGCCTTTTAGTAGCTGATAATATTAGCTGGGTGGTGGCAGGAATTACTACCGTTTGGTCTGGGTAATAGGGGCACAGCTGGAGAACCTGTGCTAGCCTTTTCCCAGGAGGGCCTGTGTGGTTATATAACCTGTAAACTCACACACATGAAATCCACTCAGGCAAGCCGAACAGTAGTACACCAACACCATACACAAGTCAAATAAATCCAAAGTGCATTTAATATACTATAATACAGAATTTAAGCACATAAAAAAGCTTTTCGTTGAATTGAATAAATCAACTTTCTCAGAAAAAAGCCTACACAGGAAACAGGGGTTTAAATTTCCCTCTATCTAGTCACATGATTGTTAGACAAGCATTGAAAGGTTGCCTGCACAGTGGAACACTCGCAAGCCCCTCCCCAGCTTTACAAACTTTTAAAGTGGTACATTCTTTTTGTTACAATTTTATAGTGCTAGATAGCAACAGCAAACCACTCAGTAAATATATTCTACTTTAAAAACATTTAACCATCAATAAAATGAATAAGTAAATGAATAAAACAAAGCAATGTGCCTAATTTACTTAACCCGTTGCTTTGTGGACATAGCAAAATTTATCACAAATTAACAACTAAAAAATCAAAAAAATCAAATGACATAAAAAATTGGTAAACCCATTAAAGTCATGTGTATGTATATGTTTAAACAATATTACATAGTCCTAACGTTTTAATATGAAAAACTCTACTATAAAAAATAATAAGTATTTGTAATTAATATAATGAATTATATTAATTTATGATAAACTTTAATGAAGTGAAATCATCCTCTCAAATCATTGTGCAAAAGAAACTGTATGGTTGCATGTCTGACTTGAAAACAGGCAGAATCATTAATAGTATAAATTATCAATAAAAAAGGTACTCTTAAGAAAGTCAGATTTAACAGGTAACCATTTAAAATATCAAGCTAAACTGCAGCAAATACTAAAAGCACAGAGACTAAATGTCCAAAAAATGAACTCACATATATTAAGTCCTAGGTGGCCATTTCCGAGAATATTCCCTTTTCTCCTAGGTATGGAAGTTATGAAGTTGGTATATATAAGTTCTGAAGTGGGTATGGGGTGCTTGCTCCTCACATTGACATATGGTGGAGGACTTGTTCCTCTGCAAACAAAAATTTAAAGGAGAAGAGTGATCTTCAAGATTTGTACTTTTCCTGGGTTTTCAGTCTTTTTTTTCGGCTTGTTGGCACTGAGCATTTCAAGTGCCAACATTTCAATATGGATCTGATTTAACATTTAACATAACACTGGGAATGCACAGCATAAGTGGAATTATGCTAATAGGGCTGCATGAAGAACTGTAAGTATGTAAAGTCAGAAAATATAGTGATCGGAAGCACTCCAAAATAACCAAAAATCAAAGAACAAGAGTGCTGGCAGCGTAGAGAGATAAAAAACGAACTTACCACAATTAAAAGATGAACATTTTATTCCAACTGACAATACACAGGAAACCACATAAACGCTTTGTATTCCACCTTGCGTTTTTGTCACACATTCATTGGACTTCATCAGATGCCATGTCTAAATTCTTTAATTGCATATATACTACTTTTAAAAACATTGAACCAATAAAATTCCTTCATTTTATCCAAATGGTCAAATGAACATGCATTTAGGCTCATGAGTATTAACCATATATTCTTCAGTTTCCACTCATACATTTTGTCATTATTAAAATCCATCAATTAAACTCTTTATTAAATATGAATCATGTAAGTTCTTCTCAATAAATACTTCACATTAATTACCATACCAAAATAAAACCTTTGAAAATTTAAAATATTTATAAAATATAGGAGAATTGGTATTTTTTAAGGGAATGTTTATTTATTCGTTTTAAAACCTACGTTTTCTTAGGAAACAGTGCCATCTTCTGCCATACATATCCATTTGGATAAAATGAAGGAATTTTATTGGTTCAATGTTTTTAAAAGTAGAATATATACAATTAAAAAATTTAGACATGGCATATGATGAAGTCCAATGGGTGTGACGAAAACGCAAGGTGGAATACAAAGCGTTTATGTGGTTTCCTGTGTATTGGCGGTTGGAATAAAATATTCATCTTTTAATTGTGGCAAGTTCGTTTTTTATCTCTCTACGCTGCCAGCACTCTTGTTCTTTGGTTTATGTAAAGTCAGAACTGATATTAAAGAAAAATGGATCCAAAATCATAGAAAAGAAAAATGCAAATAGGAATGATGTCATACAAAAATCTAAACTCACACTCAGTAATTAATGCACAGTCAGATATAAGGCTGCATACAAGTGTGGCTATGAGAAAGGATAATGTTACTCTCACAACCCAGTCTGTATGCTCTGTGTGGGACTTAGTCATTTTGGGAAAAAAATTGTAGACAAAAATCTAATATTAATAATATTAATATCACAGGGTTTTCATTCTGTTGAAGATGCAAGGCAAATTAAAGCTGAAGTGTTCAGGGATGCAGAAGAAATGCATAAACTTAACAAATCAAGCAGTGAAAGTTTGTTTTGGTCTGAGAAGATGACAATTCAAGGCAAACTAATTACTTTCAGGCCTCATACATATTGGTATAGAATGAAACATTATATCAGAATTTATTTTAAGAAATTAATCTTTGTGGAACTGAGTGTGTAAAACTGCATGCATTATACAGATTTGCAATATTTCAGAAGATTTACATTCTATTGAATCTAAAAGGTAAAAAAAGTTGAAATGATCATGGGTGCAGAAGAAATGCATAACCCGAACAAATGAAAGAATTAAGGCTCATTTTGGCCAGAAATGTTGACTGTTCAAGCCAAGAGAGCTGTTTACTTTCAATCTTCATATTGATGAATAATGTAGCATTGTGTTAGCATCTGTTTAAAACACTGAATCTTTCTGGCACTGTGAATACAACTGGCAGTGTACTTCTGGCCTGTTTAGGTGATGATATAAAGCCAATGAGACAGAGTATGCTTACTTCTGAGAATAAGAACAGAGACTATTTAACCTTTTGTTTCAAACAATTTGCTACATAAACTCATATATTGCACAGTGGCCAAGACAAATTCTACTAAAGTCTATACTATCCACTTTGTCAGTTGCTACAGTGCTGCAATACTTGCATCAGATTTTCTACAATTGTACAGAAACTGAATGAGATGACGATGGAAAACAAGCAAAGCTATGTACAGTGTTTATTAACAGATTTATAATCATCCTCTCCTGAGACATAAAGGGATAAAACCCTGACTAAGACCCAGGTGACCTGTGATAAACTAGCAGCTCAAGTGACTGATGGAGGGGCAGGGAAGGATAAACATTCCTATCCTGGGGGGTGGTATGTGGGCATCTCTTTGTGGTGATCTTTAGTGGAGGCTGAGGACATCATGGGAGGAAGACGTAGTCTGCAAAGGGGGAGGCTGGCCTGGCTGAGCTGCTGCAGTGGTAGGGAAATACACCACTTGCTCACATTGCACACCCACCCCGGACCTACCCATGTTTCTGTGACAGAGGGGGGAAATGAATAGGTCATATAGTAACCCCCCCAGATGGATGCAAAGATGTGCCAAGCCACTGGATGCCTCTAGGCTCCACAACCACCATCAGCAATAAAGGGATAAGTCTGGGGAAGTCTGGTGTTAGCTGATAGACCCAGCATGCATGGGGCACTGGGGTGCCATGCTGGTGCCAGGAATTAAATAATCTCTTTGCTTTGGAGAATACTAACAGAAGCCTCCATTCATCAAATCAGTACACCTTAAAGAGAACCTATTCAAAGACAGTCAATAGAGCACCCAGTTACAACCACCCAAAATAATGCAACAAATTATCAGCTAAAAACTCTTTCCTGTGTTGCATTATTTAAAAGTTCTGCCAAAATGCACTCCCAAAAATTCAAACACCTGTATGTCTTGCAAACAGCTCAGGCAATGTTACATAAATAAGTACAAGCACCTTCTAACATTAATACATTTCTATATGCCTCTTATTCATATGGTAGCTTACTTATGTTAGTTTTACAAAACTGTTAATTCTCTGTACTTTCTGGAAAACTCCTCATTTCACTTAAAGTAATATTCATATGTCAGGCACTTGCGAAAACTACTCTACCTCCCTAGCACATACCACTTACTCTCTCTATTGCCTTTTGCATTTATTATTGTGTGTGTGTGTGTGTGTGTGTGTGTGTGTGTGTGTGTGTGTGTGTGTGTGTGTGTGTGTGTGTGTGTGCGTGTGTATGATGCATTGTATGGTTTTGCATCTAACTGGCACTTGTTGCATGCTTGCAGCACATTGAATGCAATTTCATTTCAACATCTTTGATACTGTATCTATATCCAAAGTCTACAACTCTTGCACATATGGCAACACTGATTTCATTAAAACAATTCTGATTATTGCACATGTACCCAGTATTTTGATTTTTTTTTGTACCATAATGACATACCTTACTCCTAAGGTTGTCTGCTGTTTAGTACTGACATAATTTTCTTGACATGATTAGTTTTTGCCTTATGTTTATAGTAGTGTACAGTTGTATGTCATGCCAAAAGATACATAATTAATGTTTTTTATCACTATAAGGTTTCCCTCTCAGATCACCTTTGAAAATTAGCTCTGCCTAGATGGCCTTACCTGGGTATCAAAATAGATCTGGGACTGTTGAACAAAAGTTCAACAGTCCAAATCCACTATCACCGAACACATTGAAAAAGCGCTTTTGCTAAAGCGTGTTAAAGAAAACAAAAAAAAACATTCAATTAACATTTTTGCAGGGGGGCTGTGCCCCCCACACACCCCTACTTTAATAGTCTCACTCCGAGATCGGACTACAGTGGGGAAAAGGGAATTTTCCCTTATCCGCACCATAGTACGACCTCTGCAACAGGCATACTTACATGACAGTGCTTCTTCAGTGAAAAGCACTTTTGCGTAAGTATGCCCAGCCGTTAAGTGATTCGGTGAAAAGTTCATTCGGGGATCAGTACGAATGCCATCAAAATATATATATATATATATATATATATATATATATATATATATATATATATATATATATACATACATACAAAAATAATGCCTTTGTGTAATGCAGAATAAAAGAATTCTCATTCTATAAGTGCTATGCAACTCACACTGCCCTCAGACAGGCAGATCAAATGATTCCAAACCGTGCATTCTCAGTTATTTCTATTGCTAATGTGATGTCATGAATGATTATCAAAAGGATATAAAAAGAAGCAACATAAAGGACTATACGGCACATAATGTGAATGCCTCCAACAGTAACAGCTTGAACAACTACACAAAAGGTGTTAAAACAGTCAAACGTGAAAGAAAAGCAAATCATTCACATCATTTTACAGCAGTCTCTGATAACATTTTATAGAGATATTTCAATTTATTAAGATTTCTCTAAAGAAAATTGATGTGATGCATTCTTCTAGGGGATTACCCATAATACTGAGGGAAGCAATTGAACAGCAGCTGAAAAGGATAGCTTTCTTTGGTGTAACTGTCATGCAAGTTGAACATGCTGAATGAAGAACATGTTGTGAAGACAAGCAACTCAGTAATATGCATAGATCTTCAATATTTAACAAATGGTACAAAGGAAATATTAATGATTGCAAAAGATTGATTAGGCAAATCTAATGTAGATATTTCCTCAGTCGTGAATGTAAACAAAGGCTGCTAGCAAAGTACTTTGGATGAAGTTATCTCATAGCTGTGTACTATTAACAGCCCTTTAAGCAGACATGGATTATTGATGTTATCTTTTCATACCTCTTCAGCACCAGATATATTCCAAATAACTGTAGCTAAAATAATAGAAGACTAAATGACATTTTCAAAAATTATCCATGAGTTTTTTGTATAGGGTCCTATCAAACAGCAGCATAATGTGAGTCTGAGTGAGCTGTAAGACAGACTGAAACAAAGAAGTCTGTAACTCCATAAAGTTAAGTGCTAAATCTGTGTAACACCTCATGTACCAGTCCTATTCTGAATTTGAAGGTCTAAAACCAGATTTGAAGAAAGTCAGTGCTGTAGTCTATATGTAGAACTCATGAGACAAATCTCCACAAACAGTTCTTTGGAATGTTTCAGTAAAAGCTTATTCCCAACTTATTAGATAATATAGTAATACTTAAGTTGCTACAGCATTAAATCCATAGGTTTTAGAACGGAGAGAAAAATAAAATATTTGAAATATTGAAAACTCCCATAATAGAAGCTCAAACAAAAATATTTTAATATGTCTCTCAACCAGATGCTCTTCATCTTAAACTAGTTAACTAGCTTTAATGGACTGCTAATGCAAGAAGGCAGGCCAGCTACATATGGGTCAAGTGCTTTGCCTGAGACACAAATAAGAAATGCATAAACAGAAAAAGAAATTCTGCTAAATGTCTATATCTGCAAAACTGTTGCAGTAGACTCAGATTACAAACTGTTGCAAATCAATTTCAATGAAACGTTGTACAAAGCTCCAGCTAGGCTGTAAAGAACAATGTTAAGTTTGCAAATTTCAACTGTGAAGTCTAATACAGCCCTAGGAAGTAAATGCATATATCTGACACTCTCAGTAGAGTACATTTGGAAGAGGATCTGATGGAAAAACACTCATTAGCACTTTATGCACTTGGACAGTTACCTCTGCTGGTTAATAAGATAAATGAACTCAAAAAACAAACTTGAGAAGAAGAAGCAGAGATGCAACAACTGAACGATCTTATGACTGAATAGTCAGAGCAATTTACTTCAATTCCTAAAACATGCAGATATTCTATCTAAAGATGAATCGCATTATGTACAAGGACTGAAATGTAGTGCTGACAGTATCATTATTTTAAGTCAGATGTGGGAAATAATATTTAATCAGACCTAGGCATTGTAAAATTCAAGAAAGAGCTTGAGATATTATGCTTTAGGGTTTATAATACACTATGGTGAGACCTGTCATGCCCGTGCCCTGGCCCAGCAGTCAAGGATCCTCAATCCTTACCACTAACACCAGTGAGGGGCATCTCATATAGGAGGAAAGGATAACAAATACACACAGTAAAGTGCAATTTCCCTTAAGAACACACAGAGATTACAGTCAGTCCAGGGCTGGTCGCTCCTTTGCTCTCTAGGTCCCCAATAAGACTCCCCACTGGCACAGCTATAGGATCCAGATCTCAGCCAACTGGGCAAGCTAAAACCTCCAGCACCCTCTCTGTCCAACCAGTGCTTCGTGTCCCTGCCCAAGTAGCTGACACACACACACACGCACACACGTGCACACACAAACACACACACACACACACACACACACACACACACACACACACGAACACACGAACACACACGAACACATATGAAAACACACATATACACACACACACACACACACACACACACACACACACACACACACACACACACACACACACACTTTGAAAAGAGTTTATACAACCACACAGACACTCCTGGAGAAGGCTGGCACAGGTTCTCCAGCTGTGCCCCTTTTTCCCAGACTATATGGTAGTACCAGCTGCCACCACCCACTAATATTTATTAGCTACTCAAAGGCCCTTAAAAGGGTGTCCAATTATTACTGTGCAATATTATTATCCAATTGGTAAGTGCAACTAAACAGTCAAGGCTTATTAGAGTGACTTGGTACAGGATCACTATATACATGCAATGTACTCTAGAGCTTACATTTTCTCTACACAAAACAGCCACAGTTGAAAGGTTTTAAAATATTTAGTAAATAATAAAAACAGAAGACTATACGTTTTACTACATAGTGCTAGTCAAGAGTTCAGAGATCACAGAGAAATACTTAAAATAATTCAGCAGTACAGTTCTGACATCACAGAAAAACACTCAGTCTAAACTTTTTAGTTTCTAGCTATTTCTAAGAGAAAACACAAATCTAAGATAAACTTACATATAAAGCAAAAGCAGAGTGCTGATGAGTTGGATGGTCAAGACAAAAAATGCTTAATGCTCTCTGATTATCTCTGTTTAAATTGATATTACAGTCCTGATTCACATTACATCATACTTCACACTTCCCTGGGTTTCCCAGGCTAACAGGCTACATTCTTTAGTAAATTCACACCAGGTCAGGAAGCAAAGCATTAAGGACATTTATGCATGCAAATTCTGGCCATTAACTCTGGCCTTAAAACAATAGCAAGAATCCCTTCATCTAGACCGGCTGGAGCCATGTTTACATCAAAGGGTCACAACATGCTTTACTTGGTCAATAGAGTGCGCTGTTGTTACATTTTTTCCAGTTCCACATATAACACTATTTTTACCATTAAGACAACAAGCCTGTGGTTTACATTAATATTTACAGATGACAGAATTATCTCCAAAATTCTGTCTGGCTAGGTTGGCAGCCTTCATCTAGCTTCACCCAATATTCACAAGACACAATATGTCTTAAATGAAAAATCAGTAATTCAAAATGTTGTGTCCACAAAGCAGTTCATGCATAGATAAAGGTTGCACACAGGATTCTCCCATCAGTCTTCCTCCAAAACAAGATTTATACCTGAAAAACCCTTCGGACTAATTACACCCCCAATGTTGTCCATACCTGGTGAATAGTAAAATGTATCAACAGAAAAAAAAATCACCCCATTTAATGTCAGTCTTTTAACCTCAAATATGGGATTAAAAACAATTGCATACAATCCCACAGCTAATGTTCTCATGGAAGCATGAACATTTCAAGTCTTCACTTAAAGATACATGAAAATTTACGTGTCAAGAAAAAAGCTACCATAAAGTTTAATGTTCCTGACTTTTGTTGCAAAATGTCAATGCATATTGAAAATGTAATTCAAAACAGGTAACATTTGTGTTACTTTCTATAAACAGAATGCTAGAGAAAAGAAGATTCCACCCCAAATATCATGCTTTCTATAAAGCAAAGTAATGGTCAGTTTGTTCCATTATACCAACCATTACTGTTTACTGTGAGCAAACTACTATTCTGTGTATCCAGAAGTCCTACACCTATATGATACAACAAGTGATAAGATTATAACCAGTCTCAGAATTCAATTTTTCATCAAGATATACCATGATCTGAATCCTCTCCCCTTTACCAGCAATGCAGTGTTGAAGCAGATTGAGTAATCTAGCAAATAAAAACTTCATAAAGAAATGGAATGTTTAGCAAGGGCATTTTATCTCTCTGTTCCTGTATATGAACATTTACCATTGCTAAGGATAGGTCCCAATCTCTGATGGGTGGAAGGCTTAAAACTAATCTACCTATTATATATTCAAAGAGCAATGTCTTTTGAAAAAAAATGTGAAGACAAAAGGTGTATGATGGCAGGATTGCAAAAATGATTCTGTTGTTAAAGAAGGGGAAAGGTAAGAGAATGAAAAAAACAAATGCAAATGCATATTCTTGTTTCATGTTTTAAGGATAGTAATGCAGTCTTAGAAAACACATCTGTAGAAAACATGTGCTAGTGACTTTCAATAACATTCTAGCTATAGTATATATTTAAAACACTCAAGATACAGTGACTGTGTTTAAAAAGAAGAAACTGAGTTTGATTTATTGAGAAGAAATTATTTTAAAATTGTTTCCATGCAATAAAGTTCTTGAACTGTTATTATAATAAGGAAAGCACACTGGTATGATGCAATACAGTACAGCTTAGGTATTTATGCATCAGAGGTGTATTTATTTTAAGAACTAGGGATGCAGTGCGCAAGTGTAATAGAGTAACAGCTCTTTACATTTTGTAACTTGTACAAGGGAAGAATGTCATGTGCTAATAGTCAGTCTCTAGCAATAATAGAATGGAGATGCACAATCTCCAGGTCATTCATGACTATAGCTCATAAGGTGTGTGTGTGTGTGTGTGTGTGTGTGTGTGTGTGTGTGTGTGTGTGTGTGTGTGTGTGTGTGTACACACACACACACACACATACATACAATGCAGCAATTGTCTCATGTACACAGACAACCCTCTCCTCCTACCACCCAACACTACAACTGTGAGAGATGCACTTATATAGCCAAACTGGAAGCAAAGCTCTCTTCACCCAAGACTGGACTAGACAGTCAAGATGAGAAGGTAAACACTTGCACCACACTCATCACATAGTCCCTCAAACCTACACCACCAAAACACACATAGAAACACAAAACACACACCTACATTCACGGAGGCTCTCAAAAAAAAAATCTACCCAAGCAACAGGGACCTCCAAAGCAGAAACACAAGCAACCTCCACCCCCCCAACATAACCCAAATGACAAATAGCCCACAAACTCAGTGTGCCACTCAACCACAGCCCATAAGGCATAACAACGTACCCAACACTCTAAGTCATAGGTGACTCTATAGTCAGGCACACTGATGTTCCACTCACCAGGCTAAACAAGGAGAAAGTTACTGACAACTGCCTGTCAGGTGCCAGGATCCGTCACATAACACATGCACTCAGGTCACTCCACAACAAGTACAAATATGACTCTGTCATTGTCCATATTGGTGTGAATGACCTGAGACGTACCTCCCTGGACTACATGAAAAGAGACATGGAGAAGCTGTCTGATCTTGTAGCCCAGGCAGGTATGATCCTAGCCTTGAGTAGCATCCTGCCATCACCCAGAATGATACCACAGTACAAGGACAAAATTATTGACTTCAACAATTGGCTAGGCTTCTGGTGTCATTCTAAGGGGATCTAGTATATGTCTGCCTGGGATGACATGATCGACAAACCACAATGCTTTGCCAGAGATGGCCTGCACCTGTTGCCCTTGGGATTCTGGATACTGGCTAAGGCTCTTGTCACCCCTATAGTGCCTTTTTTAGGCAAGATTCAAATGACACATTCACTACCATAACAGGTACAATCAAGCAAAGTCTGAGGGTAATGCTACTTAATGCTAAAAGTCTAAGCCTCAAAATGCACTCACTCGAGGCACTCCTTCAAATGGAGAACATCGACATCTGTGCAGTGACAAAGACCTGGTTCAAGGCTCCAGAGAGCACCCCTGCATTACCAGGCTATAATTTATACCACACCTTTCGGCCACCTAACCTGGACCGAAGCAATAAAGGCGGAGGCGTGTCCATATTCATTAAGGATATCCACACCTCCAGGCTAGTTGCTCAGCATAATGCATCTAAGATTATCCAAGTGCAACTAACTCTCGGCAAGACCGCAATCCAAATTGTTGCTTGCTACAGATCCTTCACCATGCCCCAGGATTCTCACTCCTCATTTCTTGATACACTGGAAAATATTAGCATACAACCTAACACCCTAATAATGGGTGATTTCAACTACCCCACCATTAACTGGGAAAACTACTCATGTACCAACTCTTGTGCTCAACATTTTCTGGAATTCATAAATTCCAATGCCTTGGATCAACTTTTCCACACCCCCACCAGGGGCAGCAATATCCTACACCTTGTCATTACTAATATGGACAATCGGTGTTCCACACCATTGGTCCATTCCTTGTTGGACAGATCCGACCACAAGCAAATCACCCTAGACATCCACATGCCACCCCCACCCCCCATTAGGGAAACCACAGTAAAACATTTCTCCAAAGCCAACTTCATTTGTCTTAAGACAGAAGTGGCAAACTTCACAACACCCATGTTGATGGACAATAGAGGTACAACTGCTGAATCCTATACAATTGCACTTTATAACCACTTACATGAGTGCATGGATTGTGCAATCCCTAACAGAACCAAGATGTTGTCCTCCAGAAAAAGGAAGCCAATCTGTTGGTCCCCTGCCATAAACAAACTCTACAACAGAAGAAAGAAACTGTTGCAAAAAAGAGTAGAATCCCATGATTGGAGGAACTCTATGGTCAGCCTCAGTAAGAAGCTGAGATTCCTCATAAAATCCTCCAAAGCTAGTTACGAAAACAA
Organism: Protopterus annectens; assembly: GCF_019279795.1. Classification (NCBI taxonomy): domain Eukaryota; kingdom Metazoa; phylum Chordata; order Ceratodontiformes; family Protopteridae; genus Protopterus; species Protopterus annectens. The sequence goes on from NC_056728.1 coordinate 1,363,459,947, forward strand.
AATTGCCACAGATTCTGAAGACAGCCACAAAGCATTCTATAGCTATGTCAAGAATCTCAATGGCAACACTCAGATCTGCTCTGAGTTACAGCACAGTGGCACTAAATATACAGAACCAACTGATATTGCCAACATTCTGGCAGATAGGTTCAGTGCTAACTTTACCCCTCTCTCATCCCCTAAAGGGCCCATCTCTATACCGGGAGAGTGCAAAGTTCATGAAATCATGGCTGCACAGGTAAAAAACACACTCTCCAAAGCCAAGAACACAGCATCCATGGGACCTGACAACATCCCAGGCTGCGCTCTACATGAACTACAGAATGAACTGGCACCCCACCTAAGTACCATGTTCAACCATAGCCTCACCTCAGGCTTTGTGCCCACTAAATGGCGCACAACAATGGTTATCCCACTCCACAAGGGGGGAGCCACCACAGACACCGGGAACTACCGCCCCATTAGCCTGACAAGCCTAGTCTGCAAGGCTATGGAATGTGTCATCATGGAACTTATAAACAATGACATTGGTAATCTCCAAAATCTGGACCCTACCCAATTCGGGTTTGTAAAGGGCAGATCATGTCTCCTAAATATAATAGACTTCTTTGAAGCGATCACCAAAGCCATAGATGAGGGTAAGGTGGTTCACAAAGCCTATCTAGATCTTGCCAAGGCTTTCAACACCATCTCCCACTCTGGAGTTATAAATAAACTCACTAAACTAGGTATAAATCCTTATGTCACAAGATGGGTTGCCAACTGGCACACTGACAGAACCCACACTGTTAAAGTAGCAGACTATAAATCCAACTTCAGACCAGTAACAAGTGGATTACCACAGGGTTCAGTCCTGGGTCCTCTCCTGTTTGGTATCTACTTCTCTGAAGTACAGGCTAACACAGAAGGTCTTTGGCTAACAAAGTTCGCAGATGACTGCAAACTAGGAGCCATAATCAAAACTCCTAACAATGTGGACATCCTACAAAAGGGCCTCACTGAGACAGATGCCTAGTGTCAAAGCCATGGCTTCAAACTCAATGCCAAAAAGTGCATTGTCATCCCTTTTGGTACAAACTCTGTACCCATGAACTACCACATATGTGGTAGTCTACTTAACACCAAAAGTGTGATAAGAGACCTTGGGACACAGGTGGACAGTAGTCTCTCCTTTGATAATCACATCACCACAATAGTCCGGAAATCCTATTACGTGGCACACCACATCACAAAAGGTTTCTCATCCAGAAAAAATAGGTCATTGTTCCCCTCTACTCATCACTCATTAGACCCATTATAGAGTACAACGCCCCTTTTGGTATGTACCTCACAAGACATCTACAACAAATGAAAAGGCCACAGAAATACCTCACAAAGAGGATTACTGGCCTTAAGCAGATGTTCTACGCAGACCATCTCAAAAAACTCCAGCTTTACTCTGTCGCATATCGCCTACTCAGAGGTGATCTCTGCCTAACATACAAAGCTATGTCAAACGCAGAGCTGTTGGACATGCTCCACTTAAAGAAATACCAATCTCTCCGAGCTACACGCTCTAGGGGCCTAAACCTTGTCACCACAATAAAGAAAACATGATGGAGGGATAGATTCCTGTCCCAGAGACATCCCATACTCTGGAACAAACTACCTATCTATATCAAACAAAGCTCCTCATTAGCACTCTTCAAGAAAAATCTTGATGATTGGATGGGAGATAGGAAATTCACCCCGGGGATCACTTTGGTGGCTCTGCTTGACAGGGGCACAGGAAAAAAAATTCTTGGGTGGCAAAAGACAGGGTATCATTTGGCTAGGCTTATATAGGCTCTACGGCCAATAGCCTAGTACCTACCTATGAACCTATGAACCTATACATGCAGTGTCTATATTATTTTATTACAGTTTCATTAAATTGCAACTCAAACAACGAAACAACAAAGTTTAGCTAACCTTCTGATCACATTACTCACTTCCAAGAGTTGGAGAGCTGTATTCCTTTCAATTCACCGAGTTAAAGAGTCAGTTGACTGCAGCTCAAACACACACACACACACACACACACACACACACACACACACACACACACACACAAATATAAAATAATTTGATTTAATGTCTGTAATGTGGAGACATTGCTCACTGCAGAAATACAGGAAGTACATGGCACACAGTTATCAGCTCTTGGGCTTCATCCTGTTGTAACAGCTCCTGTAAGACCTTTGAGGCGCATGGCCAACTGTGATCACTAGGCCCAGTAGTGTACACCTCCTTATGGAGACTGAGGAGCGTGATTCCTGCATAAGTAGAAAATACCATTCTGCTCCCTTTTGGAAAAAAGAACCATCATCCATGTATCTTCCAGACAACATGAGAAAGAATATCAGCCATGACATCCCAAAAATATACAGTGCTTCCAGCATTTCTTGTCATACCTTACCCATTCTAGGATTCTTTCACCCTCGGAACTGATTAATTGCTACAGTGGTTTCAATAACAAAAATTGATCCAGCCTCAACAGTTGTTTCTTTCACTGCTCCTCGGAGAAAAATAACTGCATATTATGCCTGGTGCACTGTCTCCAGATAACAGTCACAAATAGCTAAATATTTTAAGCAACACATTAAACATTATTTGTTTGGTTTCTCAATTTGCATTTAAATGATTCTCCTTTCAGTGAGCTCTTTTAATCAGACTGGTTCAGATCACCACCTTTTGTAATATCTCATTTTATTGCGACCTCAGAGTTAGTTATATTAGTTAAGGCAGTGCAGGAAATGAAGACTGTAACATGGGAGATGTGGTGGAGCTCACCAATACACAAAATAAAGTTGCCCGTTGGAGCCCATTCAAAATATCAGTCTCTGTAAGAACATGGCATATTAACAGGTGAGTGAAAGAAAGGTACCATAGTTCATTGAACTGGCAAATACAGACAGAAAATTACATCATACGGTTAGTGTACAGAATGTCAGAATTTATTAGAATGCTCATTGGAAAAATGCAGAAACTTTTATCCAAAAATACAGACCTATGTTACAATAAATCTAGGAAAACAATTATGGAAGCCTATTATATAAGCATCACCATACATAGCATCTCTTTTATATTTGCAGACACTTGGATCATTATATCGATATAAAACAGATAGGCTGTCATGTGTCTGTGGTTTCATTAAGAATAAAAAGAACACCAAATGTCCTACTGTCTGCATTATAAATTATACTTTCAAAGTCCATAAAGACAAGAAAACCCAGAATGATATATATATATATATATATATATATATATATATCTATATATATATATATATATATATATATATATATATATATATATATATATCACAAGCAAATTCATATATAATTGTTAGACACTCTTTCACAATTACCTTCCCTTGGTTTTAAATGTATCCCTTAGTCTAGTTTGCCACAAGCCTAAATTAAATAATGAACAACTTCATTAATCTCCAACCTTGTCAGTGACTTCAGCAAAGAATATTTACTTATTATAGGTTCTTGTATAAGTACTAGGTTCGCTGCCCTTGCAGGCCATTTTAAGTACAGCCACTTTCCCTTTTTGTGCTTAAATTCACCTACCCATTTTGATTACAGATTGGCTTTACCCATCCCATGATTGATAATTATATATTACCCGTAATGATAATAACTGGGGTCATACCAGAGATAATTTGAGGTGACCCATGCATGGGATAAAGCATTTAGGAGCTGCCTCTGTCCATTAGTAGTACAGGAGGCAGTCCTGGGGTACATTTTCTGATTCTTATCCATAGATCCAAGTTGTGCTCGAATATGGATAAGGATGAACTTTGTTGTATGTAGATGGGGAGTTTGTTCCAGAGCAGTGTTATCCCCTGCAAGCTATACCTGTCCCTTCAAACCATTCTGTTGATTTTGCAAAAGAGACTTAGACCCCAGACCAAGTATTTCTGATACCATTTGACTTGCTGATGTGCAGTGAACCCATCAGTACTGTGTTGGAGGATACCTAGTATGCCAGACATATCACCACTTAGCATTCTGTAGGATACTGAATATAGTGACAGGACTTTGAGTCAGTCCATGTAGAATTTAGTAAGGCATCTCTGTGGGTGTTCCAGTTGTTACATGTGCCTGAAAAGATACATGCCAAAAGGGGGTATTTTACTCAAAAGTTAGTTCACTGTCCACATAAGTTCCCAAATCCCAAACAACTGGGACAACTCTTAGGGATGTATTGCTAATGAGCTATTTCCCTGGGATAGATGGTTTCTCAAAGGATATATTAATGCATTTTTGGTATTCAGGTTCAGTCCATGGTTTTGGCACCAGTTATTTATTTGAGACAAACCTTGCAGGATGGCTAAGTCATTTGGGGATTCAGTGACTGTTCCCAGCTTGCAGCCACCTGCATACTTTTAGTCATTAAGAGCCCTTTTGTATTGGCTTTTACTTCAGAAAAGTAAATGTGAAATAGAAAAAGTCTCAGCACAGATCCATGGGGTACTTCACTGGTGACTGGTCTCATTGTGGAGGTAACATTCCCTGTTTTAATTTCATGTGTTGCTATGTGACCCAACTAGCAATCCGGTGGGTGAGATAGGGATTTAGTCTCAGTTTATTTAACTTTTCTACTATGTCTGAGAGGGGAATTGTATCAAAAGCTTTGGCCAGGTTGAGGATGTAGTGTGCACTGTTTTGTCTTCATCCATTGCTTTGGTGACCTTTTCAAAAAATCCACCAGGCTGACTAAGCTTCACCTGCCCTTGATAAATTCAAACTGAGACAGACCCAGTGTTTGAAGGTTCCCTATGTCCTGACTGACTAGTTCCATGATAAGTCTTTCTATGGCTTTGCATATGACGCTGGTCAGACTTATGAATCTGTAACTGGCTTGGTCTGTGGAAGGTACTCAGTTATCCAGCGGAATGACTGTAACTGTTTTCCATTTGCTTGGTACAAAACCTTTATGGAAACTGAGACTGAACAGTGTTGTTAGGGGTCTGACTAATTTGTGAGTAATGCTATTGAAGATGCATCCAGGGGTATGGTCAGGACCCATAGATGCAGTATTCTTTTAGCTTTTGATAGCATTTTTAGAACTTGGTCTTGAGTGATAGCTGGAGTTGAGCCAGTGTCAGGTATATCTTGAGGGACAGATGGAGTGGAGAGAGGGGTAAAGTTTGAGCGAAATTAATTGGCCAATAGGCTAGCTATATATTCAGCCTTAGTGTAGGCAACATCATTCATAATCAGCTCAGTGCATTGCTGCATTGAGCTTTAGAAATTATGAGCATAACTAAAATGCCTTGTGATTGTCTTTGCCTTTTGGTAGCTACATTAGCATCAAACTTGCTTTTGGTGGAGTTTATTATGTTCCTGAATTGTCTGTTTAATTTAGTGACAAGGGCTCTAACATTCTGGGAATTACTCTTCTTAATTTTGGTCAGAAAATTATTTTCCTTTTATTATAAAGCTTGTTGATATTATGGTTCTACCATGTGGGTTTGTTCCTGGCTTTTGCCCTGCACTTATTCTTGTGAAGTACAGTTGAATCTATGTAGCTGGTTACATGCTAATATAGTGTGGTGGCGTACATGTCTGTATATTTAGTGGAGTTAACTGTGTTTGGTGGGGATTTGAGACTTGCTAATGTGTCACTTAAGAGTAGGTAGTTTGTCTTAATGAAATTTATAAAGGTACATTGGGTGTAAGGGATCTTTGGTTTCAATTTTATTTCTAAGGAGGCTGTTTTATGGTCAGACCTAGCAAGAGATGAAGATATGTAAGGGATGGTGCAAGATGCTCCCATATTAGTAAGGACAAGATCCAAGATGCTATTCCCGCTAGTGGGTACTCTGAATAATTGTACCAGGGTATTTGTATTGACAAAATCCTGAAATATCTGTGTTTGTGCATTAGTGGTGGTGTAGGTTTCTCATTCTACAACTGGGTAGTTTAGATCACCTAGGAAAATGGTACTGGATTTAATACTAAGTGATTCTAGCTTCTGTAGATAGGTGTTGTGTCTTTCTTGTGTCACAGAGGGAGTTCTACAGTCAGCTAATGCATGATACGGGGCCTTTCCGAGGGTTATTTGGGCATGAAGACGCTCTAGTGCATCATTTGTTCATTTTCCAAAACCTGCTTTATCATATTCAGAGTTGTATGGGAGTTGGGACCTATCCTCATGCTCAGAAGATGTACGACACAGAACTAAGCCTGGGTGTGATGCTTTTATTAGGAAAAAGTCTGTCTGGATCTTCAGTTTTAAGATTAAGAATGTAAAAATCATAATGCATGTTACATTTGTTTTGCTAGTCTACAGTGGTTTTACTAGGCTTCCATTATTTTTGCATCTTTTTCTACTTAAACATGAGTGAGTGAGTGGGTGCGTTTCTGTGTGAAGATTTGTTTGTACATACATATACACACACACACACACACACACACACACACACACACACACACGTGTGTGTGTGCGTGTGTGCGTGTGTGTGTGTGTGTGTGTGTGTGTGTGTGTGTGTGTGTGTGTGTGTGTGTGTGTGTGTGAAAAAACAGATAGGAGCCATATTTGTTAGTGAAAAAAAAATTATTGACACTCATTTGTGTAATCGCTTGTGTTTAATGTTCAAGATTTTCTCCAGAAGGTCAAATTGCCAGCGTATCACAGATTTTCAGTTTTGTTGTGGTGGTGCAACATCAGAGATGATATACATATATATATATATATATATATATATATATATATATATATATATATGTACATATAGACAGATACAGATACAGATATAGATGTGTGAGTGTGTAGCAGGAGTGTGAGGGTACAACCACCCATGCTAGGGAAGGTACAGTGATGAATGATTCCTGCAAAAACACTTTTTGTGTGTGATTTTTATTTACAGATGTTATTCATATTTGGAAACTTTGGTTCATTTGTAATCACATTTCTATGAGGCATGACAAATGAATCAATTAATTATCAGGGAGCCACATAGATGGAGAGGCAGCTAAACAATTGAACCATTCAGCTGTTTCCATGCAGGTATTGTGCATGTCATAAATCAGTTTGTTTTCTAACAATAGGGAAAAGTAAAAAAAAACATCAAACTATTGTCCTTACTATTGCAATTTTAACTTCATCTCTCCATCTTATTCTGAAACAGTACACGCCTGCTGTTGTTATAATCCACTACTATAAAATATGAATGTTTTATCACACAGAGTTAGCATGCATTACAAAGGACGTTGTGTACTGATGTGGAATTATTTAGTTTAATACTCTTTGTCATGCAAGTTTTCAGTAATTCTCTTGTATTTAAGAAGCTGTAAACTTGCTTTTCATTAAGCAGATTAGGAATTTTTTTTCTGTGAACTGCCATTCCTTTTTATACGATGCCAGCAAATTCAATAAATCATTCATACTCCACTTCATGTTGGAGGAGGGCAGAAATGTGAAATGGAGTTATTGAAGCATATTCACTTATCTTAAATAATTTAATATTATTCCATTATGTGAAGCTGTTCATAAGTCCATGGGTAAATACAAATTAATACAGAGTCCATGAATGACATATAAGCAGCATGAAGAAGTACTTTGGAAAAGATGAAAGCAATTATACAACCTTTTCCGATGAAAAGATATATTCAACTCTTCAACAACATACAGTAACTGCAACAGTTTTTAAGTAACCCTCAGTTAATATAGACCATTTATTCCACACTACTACTGATTATGAACCTATAGTGCCTTTTATAGAAAATGCCAAACTGAAAGTAGTTACAACATAGCAAATCAAAACTAAGAAAATCTAAAGGTGTTATTGCTCAATGCTAGGAGTCTAAAGATGAAACTCCACTCTCTACAGGCTTTCCTCACCCTAGAGAATGCTAACAGATATGTGGTCACTGAAACATGGCTAAAAGCTGCAAAGACCACACCAGCATTGCAAGGCTATAATGCCTTCCACACATTTAGACCAGCTACAACACATACAGGGACTAAAGTTGGAGGTGTCTCGATTTACATCAAAAATAAATATACCTAATCATATCTTCAGCCAAAGACTCAAACACTTAACACATTTTGTAAATCTAATGAATTTAAGGGATATATATATATATATATATATATATATATATATATATATATATATATATGTCTACTTTACATGCTCGACTTTTCAGAAAGTTGACTTTTATATGGACAAGACCATATGATCAACTATCAGAAAGCCGACCATGTAAAATAAACACAAAAAACACAACAAATACTTACCTTAAAACTGTTAGCAGGGGGGCAAACCCTCCTGCACCCCCGTAACTTAAATATACCAACTCTGAAATTGCACTACAGTGCGGAAGAGGGAAATGTTCCCATTCTGCACTGTACAGAGACAGCAGTTCCCTAGGGTCAGCTTTTCAAAAGTCGATCATATGGTCTTGGCCATATGAAAGTCGACTTTGTGAAAAGTTGATCATGTGAAGGGGACCCATATATATATATATATATATATATATATATATATATATATATATATATATATATATATATAAAAACAAACTCACTTTAATCTGCCCATTATTCATATAGATATAGAGCACAAACAAATATTGATAAAATTTTTGTCTTACACAATCTGTCATTAAATACCAGAGAAATTTCAATAGTGTCTTGTCCATTATCGGACCATAATGCTATAATCTTTATTATTTTAAAAGCCGACAATTTAATCCATCACAAGAGATTACCAGTGTTGTTGTTGTTGTTTGTCTTTCAGCTTTTTCCCGGTAAGGGGTTGCCACAGCAGAACTCCGGTCCGCTAATGATTGGCAGTAGATTTTTACAAAACGCCGAGGTGCCAGCTTGACGCCCAACCTTCAACGAAGACACGCCCATTTACGCAGTACATTATTAAAATAAAAGTATTCAAGGATTGGTATGTTAAAGACATCAAAAATTTCCTGGAAAGAAATATGAATGATGAAGTATCTGACATTGCCCCATGGGACTCACTAAAGACTTACTTAAATGGAAAAGTTACAAGCTGGTATATTAGTAAAACAAGAGAATAGGGCAAATAATTGAATACACTATAGGCCAAAATAGACAGACTGAAGTTAAATCTAGAACCAAATTACATTATCAGCCAATCTAAACTTAAAAACTTAAATGGAAAATATGTTGAAATTCTAAATCATAATGTTTCAATAGATCTGGAAAAACCTAAACATCAGGTATATTTGGTAAACCCTTTAAGCTTGCCTAAACTTGCTCTTAGATCAAAGAAAATTAATAAATTAAATCACATCAAATAAATTATAACACATATAAATAACAAAAAAGAAATAACAGATATTAAAGGTATTCTTGAGGTCTTATAAAGAACCTAGATAATGATGATCTAATTGAAACTTTTCTAAGGGAAAATATAAATAATAAAATAACAAGTGAACAAATAAAAAAAATGATAGACCATTCACTTTAACAGAAATAAAAGATCAAATAAAAATGTTAAAAAAATAATAAAACACCAGGCTTAGATGACCTTATCCTAGAACTATATAAAATACCACCGGGTGATGCAGTTAAAATATTAGATAAGGTCTATAGAGAAATGTAAACAAGTGTTGAAGTCCCCCATCATGGAAATATTCCCTTATATCACCTATTTTAAAACAAGTAAAATAAGAATCATACAAAGTGTTCATCATACAGACCCATTTCACTTCTAGATGTGGACTGTAAGATTTCATGTCCATTTTAGCCAACAGAATTAATCTACTTATACCTAACCTAATTGACATTTATTTATTTATTGACATTTATTGACCAGGAAAGTCTACTGGGTCAGGCACCCATTTTCAGTGTAGGCCCGGGGAGAAAACCTCTACAATTAATACAGTCAAATAAAAATATAGACACTTGACAAAAAATTTTTTAAAAGCGGAAACATGCAAAAATTAAAAAAAAATAAAAGTACAATACATAGACAATATAAAACTTATCAGTATTTATCAGAACTTATATAAACTTAGATAACAGTTGGTAGTATATTACAAAGCTTGAGTTGTTTCTTTTTGGCATTGCACGAAAAAAAACATGGCAGTTCTTACCGAACAGGTATAGTGGTAATAGAACTGTGTTGCTGTCAGGGTAAAAGTTATTTTGAACTATGGAACTGGGTTAGAAATAAGTAGTGAAGGTTTTATAGTGGTTTGTTTGATTTGCATTGGCATTTGAGGTTATGTAGGAAGTAAGTTTTTAATGCTACTTTATATGGGCAGACCAGAACCCAGGTTTTAATGATAAAGTCTCCATTAAGCCAGCTTTGAAAAATAGGAGATTGTCTGTCAGATGACACAATTTATATTGTTATAACTAATGTCCCTTTCTGATGAGATTTTATGTTAAACTTAGATATGTTCTTTTATACATTTTAAATTACATAAAACTTGAACATATTTAAATATATGTTTTATAAATTGAAATATTTTTTAAAAACTGTGTTATTTTTTGCAAGTTGAATTCAAGTATGTATTCTTACTTATGTTTACATTTTATATTTATGAATGCATTTATGTATGTTTTTATTTCCATTTTTAGGGCATGTTTATGAGATGACTTTTTTTCTGTTTAGTTTTTAAATAGATTAATTGTAGGAACTGATGTCATATTTAGGTGGCTATATATTCTTTGTGTCCCCTTTTTTGTATGTATTAAAGGTCTGAGGAAGTCCAACAGGGTGAAAGCACTAACCTAACTCTGCACAATAAATCTTTCTTCAATTCAAACTTTGTCCATTGGATTTATTGGCGTTTACTACTTGGAACTGTTTTCATCTGAGAACTTTATTTACATCCACAGCCTTGGAGTGTTTCTGAGCTTTCTATTTGGGTTTACTTTATATGTCTTTATACAGTCTATTTGGGTAATATGGGAGGGTAAGGAGTTCCATTTTTAGCAATGCTATGGGAGAACAAGCATTGTCCAGTTCTTTTATATGGCTTGGTTACACTTAGTAGCAATTTGTTGGAGGATCTTAGGGTACGTGAAGGAATATAAGTTTGTAGCATTGATGAGAGTGCTGGGCAGGCATTTTGTTTATAAATTAGTTTATGGGCTAGCATTAGTTGGGTATAGCAAAGATAGTTTGGGAAATCTGACCAGTTTAGTTCAGAGATTGCTTGGCAGTGGTGTAAGCGGTTAGGCTTTCTGAGGCGAATTTAGCTATTTTATAGTAACAAGACTGAAGTTTATTGCTGAATGGGGATTCATTGGGATGAGTGAAAGTTAGTAAAGATGGCACTACCATAAAGTGGAGTAGGGATAAGTAAGGTACTTGCCAGTTTTGTTTCAGTGTTTATGTCCATGTAAAGTTTATGACAATAAAGTTTGCCAAGTTTGAAGTGTGTTTTCTTTATTGCATTGAGAATGTGTGTTTCAAAGTTGAGTTTGTCGTCAATTGTAATGCCTAGTAGTTTGGCAGATTTTACTATTTCTATTTCAGTTCTGTCTTTAAATAGGATTTTGAAGATTATATCTGGTGGTTTCGAAGAGAATTATAGAAGGTTTTTTTTTTTTGGCGTTTAGTAACAACAGTGATCAAACTAGGTTTATTTTAAATAGACAAGTACAGAATAATATAATAAGAATACATACATTAATAGACTATACAAATAAATGTAAAAAGAACTTTCTGTCATTAGTAGACAAGTACAGAATAATATAATAAGAATACATACATTAATAGACTATACAAATAAATATAAAAAGAACTTTCTGTCATTAGTCTCTGTAGAATATTGTGTGTTGTACCTTTAAGAAGCATTTCTAAGGACAGGACGTGTATTTAAATAGCAAGCACCTGCAAGCTTCAGTGTCATTTTGAGAGTGCAGCCAGTAGGTAAACATGTATGAATGCGATAGCTAGTTTGTTTTTAAGTTTATCTAAGTTAAAGTTATTAAGCCCTAATCTGATGTGTTTGTACATAATTATGCTACTTGAACAGAACCCACAGATGTTCATCTGTTTTATCCTGACCAGACGAGCAACATGGTGTCAGAACCAAGATTCCAGAGGCTGTTTTCAGAGCTACGAGGTGCAGAGATAACCTTGAAGGTAAACTAAGTGAACCAAGTGCAAAAAAGGGCCAGAAACAAACTAAAGGTAATGAAAACTTGCACGATTTATTTATTAAAAAAGGACAAAACAGAGCATTACAATGGCATGGAATGCATTGTTGAGCAAATGAAAGGCACAAAAGGTTTATTTATTAAATAAAAATGTTTTAAATTAAGATATTTGATAAAACGATTACCAGTAAAGCACATACAGGGTTTGGAATTACCTCAGAATTGCAAAATGAGCATGTTTAAGGGACAACAAGCATGTTTAAATTAAAACAAGCATGTTTAGAGTAAAATGACCACAAGAAAAGTATAATGGGCATGAAAAAAGATTAAATGAGCAAAATGAATATAATAAAGGGTAAAAGGGGCACATTAAGCATAAATAAAGCAAGGCAACTACATGTTTTTGGCAAATGACTGTGTTTTAAAATAAACTACTATTTTGCATTGATTGAAGCTATTCAGGGCATAACTAGCGTTATTTGAAGTATCTCAAAGTGTGTAAAAGTGCTTCCAGTGTATGCTTATTACTGTGCATTTATTCTGAAGAGTTTATTTGTGTGCAAAGTGCAACTATTTTGTAAAGTGCAGTCAAAATACAGCCATTTCAAAAAGGTTCTTGAGCTGGGTGTCCCTATTCGCAGAGTGCCACCACTACAGTATGTTTCTTGCACTGTTCAGAGTTATTTAGCAAAGTACATCAATTTTGGAAAAGTTTCAGTGTGCTGTGTACTGTTCATTCACAAAGTGCAGTGACTTCAAAATGTTTTTTTACTCTGAGATTCTTCAGCCCAGTCTATTTGCACAGTGCAATTATTTTGAAATGTTTATTACACTGATAAGAGGTCATTTCTTACAGTACGGTAATTTCAAGAGTATTTTTGTGCCCAGGAAACTTATTTTACAATGCTCAGTTATTCAGAGGCTTGTAGTGCTACTGGGCATAGTTACAAGTACTGGCATAAATTTCTGGCATATGTATATGTATGTGTGTTTGTGCATACTTGCAAAAGCCTTCACTGGTATGTGTTAATATGGCAGAGGCATTTCGCAGACCGGGTCCACTTGTATTTGATCAGAATATTGCAGAAGACTGGAGAATATCTGAGCAAGAGTATGATATTTTTATACAAGCAGCTTATTCTGACAGAGATGCATGCACCAGGGCATTCATTTAGCTAAACCTAGCTGGGTCAGAGGCCACTGAAAGTGAGAGTTCAATTGTGTATGCACCAGCAGTATGTGAAAGAGAAGAGAAAACCATCATATTCTGGTACAGGCAGAATTAAGGTTACCATACGTCAGGGTTTCCCTGGACACGTCCTCTTTTTTGGGCTCCTGTCCGGGCGTTTTTTGAAAATTCTGCGATTTGTCTGGGTTTTAAAACCCGGACAAATCACAGAATTTTCAAAAAATAGACATCCCTATTTCGGAGTCTTTCCTCCATTTTGTTTTTTTTTTTTGATTGGCTCATATACCAGTATACGAGCCAATCAAAAAACGGAGCTCTGTTCAATGCGGAACTGCTTGATGTTCCACATTGAACAGAAGAGGGTCCACTGTTCGCGTTTTTGATTGGCTCGTATACCGGTATATGAGCCAATCAAAAAGCGGAGCTCTGTTCAACAGCATGATGTTCCACATTGAACAGAAGAGGGTCCGTTGTGCAAGGTTTTGATTGGCTCGTATACCGGTATATGAGACAATCAAAAAGCGGAGCTCTGTTCAATGCGGAACTGCTTGATGTTCCGCATTGAACAGAAGAGGGTCTGCTGTGCGAGGTTTTGATTGGCTCGTATACCAGTATATGAGCCAATCAAAAAATGGAGCTCTGTTCAATGTGGAACTGCTTGATGTTCCGCATTGAACAGAAGAGGGTCCGCTGTTTGAGGTTTTGATTGGCTGGTATACCGGCATACGGGCCAATCAAAATTCCCCAAACACTGACCTTTTTTTTTTTTTTTTAATTTTGCTCTTCAACTAAGATGGGAGAAAAAAAAAAGGGTCTTTAGTTTTAGTCCTACAAGAATAAAGACCTTTTTTTTTTTTTTTTGCTCTTCAACCTAAGAGGGCAAAATAATAGTTTTCCGTCCTCTTTTACATATAAACAATTACGGTAACCCCAGGCAGAATCAAGGGAAGATCCCGAGTGTTTGAAATGCAAATTCAGGGAAATGTGCAACCCCCAGACAAATGTTACATTAGAGAGGCATTTGTTTTACACAAGAGATCAAAAGCCAGGAGAAACTTTTGCAACATATATTACTGACTTGAGAAACAAAGCTAAAACATGTAATGTTGGTGATTTGAAAGATGAGTTAATAAAGGGCAGGCTTGTGTGTGGTATTAATAGTGCTGCAGTGAGAAAGATTTTGCTTCATGACAGTGATTTAATGCTGAGCAAAGCTATTGAGATTTGTCAAATACATGAAGTTACTGAATGGCATAAAAGCATGCTTGCAAGTTATGAGCATAGTTTCAGCAGGCTCCAGAGCAAAAGCAGACAGCATGCAACACGTGGCTAGCAGGAGCAGGACTAAGCACATGGCAGCTGTTCCCGCTGCAGGTGTGGCAAGTAAAACCCGTAGTTTTCCAGAAAGTTCTAAGACTAGTTTAGTGAAAAGGCCATGCTCCAATGTAGTACAAGGGTGAGACAGCAAAATCCAAATCAAGATTCATTGTTAACTGTCGCAATTGTGGTGCCAATCATGAGTCTAAAGGAAAGAAGTGCTTGGCATTTGGTCAGCAATGCCACAAGTGTAAAAAATGGAACCATTTTCAAAAGTTTTGCAAATCAAGTAAACCTCACACAGTTACAAAGAAGGGTTACTTAAAAAAGCAAGTTGACCATACAGAGAGCTGCAACCCTACTTTCTGTGTAGATGATGTATCAGTAATTGGTGAAAAGGCTGATGCAGTAGATTTGCTGGCAAAGAACAAAGTGTTTTTTGCTGTCCAGATCAATCTAAAACCATTGAGCTCAACGTAAACACTGGTTCAAACTATAATGTTATGTCAGCAGATGTTTGCTAAGGTGAGAGCTGATAAACAACTTAATGTGGCCAATTTTGTGAAACTTGTTGCTTATTTATATTTTATTTATTTATTTATTATTTATTTTATTTTACATTTGTTTACCGGAAAAGTCCGACTGGATATATGTCCATTTCAAGTGGAGGCCCGGGGAAAAAAGCTCCAGAAAGCAGAGTACAAATACATTAGGAACAATAGAAACAGTTAGAGGTAAGTATAATATGCAGTTTTCAGTAGGGTTACAAACTTAAATAAAACATAGTAGACAACATCAAAATCATGCGGCGTCAGTTTCAGACAATAATACACGCAGTTATGGGCTAATTCCCATCAAGAATTCATATGAGTATATGATTGAAATTCATAGGGAGAGTTTGCAGGAACAGCAGGTGGTGATTAGTCAGGGTTTAAGCAGGGACATTGCCAATGCTGTTGGAAGTGTAGTTTGAGGCTTTTCTGGAACTGGGTTAAGGAGGATTGGTGAGTATGTTCGGCAGGTAGCATATTCCAAGTTTTGCCTACTGAGCTGGCAAATAGAGTCCACAGCCACATTTATGCTCTTAGTTGTTTGTACCAGCAGTTTGTCAGCAGAGCGTAGTGACCTCAGGTTGCTGTATGGTTTGATGATCTTATTTAGTGCTGGTGTTTTTACAGGTTGATATAGTATTTTTTGGGTTATTACAAGTTGGTTGTATCGGAGAAGACTGGGCCACTCCAGCCATCCTAGTTGAGTTAGGTTGATGCAATGGTGGGTCCTAGACATAGCACCTTTAGCAAATCTAGCAATATGGTTGTAATAACTAGCAAGTTTGGTAAGGGTGGCTTGGTTCAGGTTAGTGAAGAGGAAGGAGGCATAGAGAAGGGTAGAAAGTAGGTGGGACCAAGCAATAGTGGTTCTTGCAAAAGGAGTGAGGAAGGGTTTGATCCTGTATAGGGAGCCCAGTTTTTCTTGACAGATTTGATGATTTGATTGACATGGATATCATATTTTAGGGCACTATCGACTGTGACACCCAGGAGTTTTGTGCGAGTATCTGGGAATATGACTGTGCCATTGTTGAAACTTATAGTAAAGAATGGTGAGGAGGATTTGCAGGTGGGGGAAAAGATGAGCAGTTTAGTTTTGTTGGGGTTTAATAGAAGCTGACGGTTTGTAAATCATTTTTCTACATCATTAAAAGTGTTCTGGGTTAGGGCGGCCACGGTGGTGCAGTGGTTAGCATTGCTGCCTCACAGCAAGAGGTTCTCCGGTTTGATCCTCGGCTGGGGTGCCTTCTGTTCTGCATGTCGGGTTTCCTCCCCATCCCAAAGACATGCTGCAGGTAGATTGGACACTCTAAATTGGCCCTGTGCCTTCTGTGGAAGGTTGCATTCAATGTGCGGACAAGGTGATCCGCTGTGGCGACCCCTAACTGGGAAAAAGCCGAAAGAAGAAGAAGAAGAAGAAGATTAAAAGTGTTCTGGGTTAAGGTAATAAGCTCAGTTGAGGAGGAGGCGGTACATATTAAAGTAGAGTCGTCCATGTATTGGATGCAGGTGGCCTTGGGAGTGATGGTGGGTAGGTCATTGATAAAGACTAAGAAGAGTAGTGGTCCTAGTATAGAGCCTTGGGGGACTCCTAGAGTAATGGGTAGACATGTGGATAGGGTATTCTGCCATAAAACTGCTTGTTGTCTATCAGACAGGTAAGATTGGAACCAATTAATAGAGCTACTATTCAGTGACAGTTCCTTCAGGGTATGAAGAAGCAATTGGTGATTGACCATATCAAAGGTCTTAGAGAGATCTAGGAAGAGAACAGAGATAAGTTTGTTATTGTTTCGGTTGATGTTGATAGAGTTAGAGAAGGATTGGAGGGCTGATGTGGTGCTGTGGTGTGGCCTAAAACCATCCCATGAGTTGGCCAGTAGTTTATTTTCTGTGAGATAGTGCAGTAATTGGCTGTGGATGCACTTTTCCATACTTTTGGCCAATGGTGATAGTATGGCTATTGGTCGGAAGTTTGAGAGGGCTAAAGAATTTCCACATTTATGAAGGGGAATGACATGGGAAACCTTCCAGA
The DNA here is from genome assembly GCF_019279795.1 of Protopterus annectens. Classification (NCBI taxonomy): domain Eukaryota; kingdom Metazoa; phylum Chordata; order Ceratodontiformes; family Protopteridae; genus Protopterus; species Protopterus annectens. Next base: position 1,363,477,171 of record NC_056728.1, read on the forward strand.
GAGAAGGGATAGTGGCTTCAATCAAGGTGCAGTTTAATATGATCAAGACAGGTTATGCAATGGCATCTGCCCCTTTTTGTAAATATTCTGGTGGGTGGAGATCAGCTCCCAGGGTAGTCGGCTTTAGTTTGTTAATTAGAGATCGGATGGTGGATGTAGATACAGGTTGGAAGGTGAAAGGGAGTGGGGTAGTGGTTGTGGAGGAGTTTTGAAAGGAGCTGGTGTGGGTAGTTGGCTAGCTAGTGATTGGATGGTTTTGGTAAAAGAATTGTTAATGATGTTAGCAGTTTCCTCTGGAGTTTTAAGGTAGTAAGTTGAGGGAGTGGGAGTGGAGGTTTGGCCAGGGTGGAGCAGTTAGTCTATGCCTGCCCAAACTTTTTGAGGTTTGTTCTGGTGTTTTTGCTGAAGGTATTGATAGAAGTTTTTTTTTGTCTAACAGTGTGGCTTTCTTGGTATCATTCCTTAGTTGTCGGAATTTAATATGGTCAAGTGGGTCTTTGGAGGTGTGCCATTTGTCCCATGCTTTATTTCTTGCTATGATTTTGGTTTTGGTTACTTTAGAGAGCCAGGGGGCGGTCTTAGTTTTGGCCCTGAGGGTGCGGATAGGAGCACAGAAATCTAGAATGGAGAGGAATTTACAATTAAAGCAGGCTACAGCATCATCTAGTGGAAGTTCTTTAAGTATGGCCCAACTGCATGCTCGGAGTTCCTTCTGAAAGTCAGTGGAGTTAAAGTTCTTGTTGTTTCTGATAGATTTATACAGAACTTGGTGGTGGTTATCTACTTTATGCTTAATGATGTAAGTGAGTGGGTGGTCACTTATATCATCTGGGAGGGTACCCGCAATATACAGGTCTGGGTGATTGTTGATAAGAATCCAGTCCAGGATACTGCCTTTGTAGTTGGATTTATTTATTCTGGTAGGTGAGGATATAAGTTGGGTATAACCATGAAGGTTTATATGGGTAGTGGGAGATTCAGAGGAATAATTGTTAAAGTAAATATTAACGTCTCCTAATGCCATAGTTTCATGGGGGTATGTGTTGGAAAGCCATTGGAGGAAGTCTTCTAGTGTACTTGCATTGTTGCCTGGGGGGATATAAATGCAGGCAATGAATATAGATTTACTTTTGTTAAGCTGTAGTTTGCTAACTAGGACCTCTGCATTATTGAACAAGGGGGGTTGTTGTGGGGCTAGTGTGACATCTATTGTGCTTTTAAACAGAACTGCTACTCCTCCACCTTTCCTGGTGTTATGATCTAGTCTAAGTATGTTGTACCCTGGTGGGATAACCTCATCATTTTTAGTTCCTGGTTTTAGCCAGGTTTCTGTAAGACATAGCACATCAGGTGAGTAGGTAGTTAGTAGGGCATGAAGATTATGGACCTTGTTGTTAATACTCCTGATGTTTAGGTGACAGGTCAGGAGAGAGTTAGAGGACCTTGAATTTGACCATATGTTGAAGGTGGTAGTGGGCTGGGAACTTGTGGGAAGGGTGGGTCCAGGGTTAGGGTGAATGTCCCCCTCCCTTATCAGAGTAAATCGTACAATGATTATTAGTTTCAGTGCTTTACTTATTATTTTATGATAATATCTAGTTTTGGGGAGATGGACCACGGATTAGTTAGTTGGTGGTTGTTAAAAGTGGAGAGGATAGGTTTTTAGTAAGCTAGGGGTTGGTCTGATTCACTGAAGGTAGGAGCAGAGATGGTATGAGATATGGGGTGGTGAAAGCCAAGATAGGGCTGTTTTTTATAGATTGTGAGGAGATATAGCCCAGGCAATATAACTGAGAGGAACATAATCGGTCTCATCTTGATAGTAGTGGTACTTGGTAAGGAATGTGAGTGGAGAATTAAGAGGGTTGTTGGCAGGAAGGGGTGGTGTATGGGGGGTGGTGTATGAAGGTGTGGGTTATATGTGATAGGTTGTAGGAGGGGGAGTGGTTTATTGGGCTTAAATTTAGCACTAGTGGGGGTGGGTGGATCTTGGGGGCAAGGTGGGGTGTGGAGCAAGGCCGAGTTAAGCGAGGGTGAGTGGAGGGGGCTATACCAAGCTATACCAAGCTACAAGGATTTCCAGGGTCTGTGAGTATGCAGGCTTAAAGAATACAACTTTACAGTGATTTTACTCAGTTCTTTTTAAATTGAGCTGCAATTTACCCAATTTTACTCAATTCTTTTGAAAGTGAGCTGTGTTTTACTCAATATTGTATTAAACAAAGTTTGTAGATTAGCCAGACAATTTTACTGACTGTTGGGAGTAAGCAAGCTTTTAACCTGAATTTTGTATTGATATGTGTCATTTCTTTAGCAACTGTGAGATGAAGTAAGCAGGGGGAACATGTTATACAGGCTGTTTGTGCTGTAGAATGCTTATTTTATTACTTATTACAGCAGCCTGACTAGAGAGTCTAAGACTGTTAAACTATCTTTTACTATGGACCCTAAGCTATCAGGAGACCCAGTTCAGCCAAGCAATTTATCAGCACAACAGTTACACTTAAGATATAGACCTTGCTGTCCTTTTCCTTAGTGAGGGACAGTGCAGGAATGCTTTTCGTTTAGTTTTCAGGATGATAGTTTCTTTTCAGCACAGATTGAGCCGTTCGAGGTAAGGATAGGTGGGGTGGAAAGACCTGGTAAGGTACGTAGAGTCAGTGCATGGATTCTATATGGAACACAGCTAACATAACAGCATGCAAAGAGTATTATACATTCAGGCAGGGCATGCATTAATATTAGTAGTACTACAGCTTCTGCATTTCTCTATACTGAATTGCAACTGTCAGTCAGAGCAGTAGTTTACAGCACAGGCAAGTTCAGTGAATTTTGCACAGCTTTTCCTATGTGGTTTTATGCTATCAGTAGTTACAGCATTAAAACAGTACAGCTAAATCCACTTGCTAAATGCTAGGAAACACTTCTGTTCATGGTTCTTGAACCAGCATAATAGTATATCACAGCACACTATGTCGCCAAACTTATAATGTTAAAATTACCACATGCAGTCAATAAATATGCTTAGAAAATCACTCCTGGCTAGCAAACTTTACAGGTAATTCCACTCATTTTTCTAAACATTCTACTGGTTTGGTGAATTAGAAAATTATTGCTATGCACACTGCTTAGCTTTTTTAGTTGTTTCTTTACCATATAATCAGTGAAAAGCACAAAAAAAAACCAGTTCTAGCATACCGTTTATGTAGAAAAACAGACGATTGGGTCCTTAGGCACTAGGGGTTTGAAAATGGCAGCCGAAGCAGTCCTAAAAGTAATCTCACATCACGGGGTGGGAAATCAAGCTTTTGATTGGCTATACCAAGCTGCAAGGATTTCCAGGGTCTGTGGGGCTATACCAAGCTGCAAGGATTTCCAGGGTCTGTGGGGCTATACCAAGCTACAAGGATTTCCAGGGTCTGTGAGTATGCAGGCTTAAAGAATACAACTTTACAGTGATTTTACTCAGTTCTTTTTAAATTGAGCTGCAATTTACCCAATTTTACTCAATTCTTTTGAAAGTGAGCTGTGTTTTACTCAATATTGTATTAAACAAAGTTTGTAGATTAGCCAGACAATTCTACTGACTGTTGGGAGTAAGCAAGCTTTTAACCTGAATTTTGTATTGATATGTGTCATTTCTTTAGCAACTGTGAGATGAAGTAAGCAGGGGAACATGTTATACAGGCTGTTTGTGCTGTAGAATGCTTATTTTATTACTTATTACAGCAGCCTGACTAGAGAGTCTAAGACTGTTAAACTATCTTTTACTATGGACCCTAAGCTATCAGGAGACCCAGTTCAGCCAAGCAATTTATCAGCACAACAGTTACACTTAAGATATAGACCTTGCTGTCCTTTTCCTTAGTGAGGACAGTGCAGGAATGCTTTTCGTTTAGTTTTCAGGATGATAGTTTCTTTTCAGCACAGATTGAGCCGTTCGAGGTAAGGATAGGTGGGGTGGAAAGACCTGGTAAGGTACGAGAGTCAGTGCATGGATTCTATATGGAACACAGCTAACATAACAGCATGCAAAGAGTATTATACATTCAGGCAGGGCATGCATTAATATTAGTAGTACTACAGCTTCTGCATTTCTCTATACTGAATTGCAACTGTCAGTCAGAGCAGTAGTTTACAGCACAGGCAAGTTCAGTGAATTTTGCACAGCTTTTCCTATGTGGTTTTATGCTATCAGTAGTTACAGCATTAAAACAGTACAGCTAAATCCACTTGCTAAATGCTAGGAAACACTTCTGTTCATGGTTCTTGAACCAGCATAATAGTATATCACAGCACACTATGTCGCCAAACTTATAATGTTAAAATTACCACATGCAGTCAATAAATATGCTTAGAAAATCACTCCTGGCTAGCAAACTTTACAGGTAATTCCACTCATTTTCTAAACATTCTACTGGTTTGGTGAATTAGAAAATTATTGCTATGCACACTGCTTAGCTTTTTTAGTTGTTTCTTTACCATATAATCAGTGAAAAGCACAAAAAAAAACCAGTTCTAGCATACCGTTTATGTAGAAAAACAGACGATTGGGTCCTTAGGCACTAGGGGTTTGAAAATGGCAGCCGAAGCAGTCCTAAAAGTAATCTCACATCACGGGTGGGAAATCAAGCTTTTGATTGGCTATACCAAGCTGCAAGGATTTCCAGGGTCTGTGGGGCTATACCAAGCTGCAAGGATTTCCAGGGTCTGTGGGGCTATACCAAGCTACAAGGATTTCCAGGGTCTGTGAGTATGCAGGCTTAAAGAATACAACTTTACAGTGATTTTACTCAGTTCTTTTTAAATTGAGCTGCAATTTACCCAATTTTACTCAATTCTTTTGAAAGTGAGCTGTGTTTTACTCAATATTGTATTAAACAAAGTTTGTAGATTAGCCAGACAATTTTACTGACTGTTGGGAGTAAGCAAGCTTTTAACCTGAATTTTGTATTGATATGTGTCATTTCTTTAGCAACTGTGAGATGAAGTAAGCAGGGGGAACATGTTATACAGGCTGTTTGTGCTGTAGAATGCTTATTTTATTACTTATTACAGCAGCCTGACTAGAGAGTCTAAGACTGTTAAACTATCTTTTACTATGGACCCTAAGCTATCAGGAGACCCAGTTCAGCCAAGCAATTTATCAGCACAACAGTTACACTTAAGATATAGACCTTGCTGTCCTTTTCCTTAGTGAGGGACAGTGCAGGAATGCTTTTCGTTTAGTTTTCAGGATGATAGTTTCTTTTCAGCACAGATTGAGCCGTTCGAGGTAAGGATAGGTGGGGTGGAAAGACCTGGTAAGGTACGTAGAGTCAGTGCATGGATTCTATATGGAACACAGCTAACATAACAGCATGCAAAGAGTATTATACATTCAGGCAGGGCATGCATTAATATTAGTAGTACTACAGCTTCTGCATTTCTCTATACTGAATTGCAACTGTCAGTCAGAGCAGTAGTTTACAGCACAGGCAAGTTCAGTGAATTTTGCACAGCTTTTCCTATGTGGTTTTATGCTATCAGTAGTTACAGCATTAAAACAGTACAGCTAAATCCACTTGCTAAATGCTAGGAAACACTTCTGTTCATGGTTCTTGAACCAGCATAATAGTATATCACAGCACACTATGTCGCCAAACTTATAATGTTAAAATTACCACATGCAGTCAATAAATATGCTTAGAAAATCACTCCTGGCTAGCAAACTTTACAGGTAATTCCACTCATTTTCTAAACATTCTACTGGTTTGGTGAATTAGAAAATTATTGCTATGCACACTGCTTAGCTTTTTTAGTTGTTTCTTTACCATATAATCAGTGAAAAGCACAAAAAAAAACCAGTTCTAGCATACCGTTTATGTAGAAAAACAGACGATTGGGTCCTTAGGCACTAGGGGTTTGAAAATGGCAGCCGAAGCAGTCCTAAAAGTAATCTCACATCACGGGGTGGGAAATCAAGCTTTTGATTGGCTATACCAAGCTGCAAGGATTTCCAGGGTCTGTGGGGCTATACCAAGCTGCAAGGATTTCCAGGGTCTGTGGGGCTATACCAAGCTACAAGGATTTCCAGGGTCTGTGAGTATGCAGGCTTAAAGAATACAACTTTACAGTGATTTTACTCAGTTCTTTTTAAAGTGAGCTGCAATTTACTGAATTTTACTCAATTCTTTTGAAAGTGAGCTGTGTTTTACCCGATACTGTATTAAACAAAGTCTGTAGTTTAACCAGACAATTTTACTGACTGTTGGGAGTAAGCAAGCTTTTAACCTGAATTTTATACAGATATTTGTTATTTCGTTAGCAACTGTGAGATGACGTAAGCAGGGGGAGCATGTTATACCAGCTGTTTGTGCTGTAGAATGCTTATTTTATTACTTATTACAGCAGCCTGACTAGGGAGTCTATGACTGGAGATGGAGGTGAAGAAATTCATACCGAAGGCTCAGTAGTGCTGTCATGTTATTTGACTAAGAACTGCTACAGCTTACTATTCGATGTAATCTGAAGACCTATGCAGACATTATTGGGTCTCAGAGACAGTTTGAGAATTAATCTGCTTTCCTTTACCAAAGAAGTTCATCATATAAGCATCTATCCCAGTTCCAATTTTACTGAAGCTATTTTCTCAGAGTATGCTAATGTTTTCATTGACAAGTTAGGCAAACTTCCAGCTGTATATTCTATGAAGTTAGACCCAGAGGTCAGTCCAGTGATCAAACTAGCAAGAAAAGTTCTGATAGCTATGCAGAATAAAGTCAAAGTTCAGTTGGATAAAATGGTGCAGCAATTTGTAATTTGTGTAGTTACAGAACCTACTGAATGGTTGTTGTCCATGGTAGCAGCCCTCAAAAAAGGCTCAGACAAAATCAGAATATGTATTGACCCAAGAGATTTGAACAAAACATTAAAGAGACCACATCATCATATGCATACAGTTGAGGAAGTCGCAGCCCTAATACCAAATGCTACTGTTTTTTCTGTCTTGGATGCAAAAAGTTCATTTTGGCAAGTGACGCTTCATCACAAATCTTCACTACTGACTGCATTCATTACCCCATTTAGAAGATATAGATTCCTCAGGATGCCATTTAGAATAAATTCTGCAAGTGAAGTCTTTCAGCATGCAATGGAGCAAATTTTTTCAGGTTATCTCTGTGCCATAATAGTAGATAATTTATTGATTGGAGGCAATGGTGAAGCAGAACATAAAAGAAACCTTAGGAAAGCATTAGACAGAGCAAGTGAAGTGAACTTGAAGTTCAATCCTCTGATGTGCAAATTCAGACTACCAGAACTTACATATGTTGGTCATTTATTTACTAGCACTGGCTTGCGACCATATCCATCCAAGCAAGCAGCAATTCTTGAGATGCCAGCACCGGATAATGTTCAAGCTCTACAACATTTTCTTAGTATGGTCAACTATTTAGGCAAGCTTATGCCAGTCATCAGTGAGTTGACAGTACCTTTGAGAGAGCTAATGCACAAAAATGTTACATGGACTTGCCTCGAACAGCACCAGAGAGCATTCGAAGACCTTAAACAGAGAATTGCCACCCCACCTACATTACAATACTATGATGTCAATAAACTAGTAACTCTTTCCTGTGATGTTTCAAAATTTGGCCTTGGTATAGGTGCAGACCAGTAGCCTATGCATCTAGAACTCTTACCCAAACTGAGATGCAGTATGCTCAAATTGTGAACGAACTTTTGGTGATAGTATCTGCATGTTCAAAGTTTCATGATTATATTTAAGGATGAGATATTCAGATAGAAACTGATCACCAACCTCTAGTCACTATTTTAAAGAAACCTATGCATTCAGCTCCAGTGAGATTAAAAAGAATGATGCTTAAATTGCAAAAGTACAACTTCAAAATGGTCTGTACAAAAGGCAAACTTCTTTATCTGGCTGATACCTTATCCAGATTGCCCAGAAATACAATAGAACAACTTAATGCAGATAATTTTGACTTTAATGTCATGGAAGAACACAATATTTCTACCACAAGACTTGATGAGCTGAGAGATCATGCAAAGACTGATCCAGTTTTGCAAAACCTCAGCCACTACATTAATGTTGGATGGCCATTGAAGCAATCTAGTGTACCACCTGAAGTGCAAACTTATTTTCCTTACAGAGATGAAATGTTGATGGAAGATGGCATTATTTTCAAAGATCCTAAAATTGTTGTTTTCTTCCTTACAATGTGAATACATTACTATTTTGCTTTGTGGTCACCCAGGTTTTGAATCTCCCAAAAGACAGCTGAGAGGACTATTATTTTTGGCCTTCTCTAGGAAAAGATATTGATGAAGTACTTTCTTCTTGTTCAATATGCAATAGTACTAAACTGCATTTGCAAAAAGAACCACTTCAGCTAGGTCAAGCTCCTGAACTACGTTGGACAACAGTAGCCACTGATATATTTGAGTGGAACAGTAAATATTATTTAGTGTTGGTAGACTCTTATTCTAACTGGTTTGAGATCAATTTACTACCTAACCTGACATCTACTGCTGTTATCATCGAGTTGAAACATCATTTCTCAGTCCAATGGAGTCTGCAGAAGCTTATCTCTGACAATGGTACCCAGTTTATCAGTCAGTTGTTTCAGAAATTTGCAAAAGAATGGGACTTTGTACATGTTACTAGTAGTCCAGAATACCCACAGTCAAATGGACTAGCTGAATGTGCAGTACAGATTGCAAAGCAATTACTGGAGAAGAAGTCAAAGCATGATAACACTGATGTCGTTTTGAATTTACTCAAGCTCAGAAGCATACCCTGTGATGATATACTTGGCTCGCCTGCTCAGAGACTTCTATCTAAGCCAACCAGAACAATCACAGCCCAACTATTTCCAGAAGTCCAGCTATGAAAAATCGAGCAGATTTCTTCATCCTTTGAAAGAAGGAGAGACAGTGAGGATACAAAGATTTTGACCGGATTGGTCAAGTAACAGGTATATGGGCCGAGCTGAGATCCTACTTTGTGGAATCTGAGGGTGTGGAGTACAGGAGAAATTGCAGACATCTTCTTCCTGTATCAGAATCGATATTGCAGCATTGCTTCTGTGATACAGACTCTAGATCTCAGAGCAATCCAGACAATGCTCCTGTGGCAGAACATGTCTTAGCTTCTACTTCCATTCCTGACAATGTTCCTGATATCCTCATTTTTGAGCATTCAGCTGAGACAGTCACAGTTGCTAGACCTAGTTCTAATTTCTATGTCACACGATTTGGTTGTGTTTCCAGACCTAGTGTGAAATACACAGCAGCCTGGACATAATTGTCTATATGCATTTAGCTCTATATAATTGTATGGCAAAGAATTATCTTGTATAAATTGCATGTCAATTAATGTCATTAATAATGCATGACTCATTTCTCAAAGAGGGAGGATGTAGAATAGTGTGCGTTGTACCTTTAAGAAGCATTTCCAAGGACAGCACATGCATATAAATAGCAAGCATATGCTAGTTTCAGTGCCATAAGAGTGCAGCCAGAGGGTGAACATGTATAAATGTGATAGTTTAGTCAGTTTATAAGTTTATCTAAGTTAAAGTTAAGCCTCAATCCTGATGTGTTTGTACATAATAAAGCTGCTTGAACAGAACCCGCAAATGTTCGTCTGTTTTATCCTGACCAGACAAATGACAGTCTCACATACCTTACATTTTTTAGATGTTACACTAGAAAGAAAATGGATAATGAAGGTATTAAATCTAAAGTGTATCTTAAAAATACACATTCTAATTCTTACCTGCATTATACCGTGGACTGAGAAGAATATAAATGTGGTGAACAATGTGGATATGACTAGAGCATGTATTACTGAGTTTAACATTGATAATACTGGCTTGAATTACATTCTGAAAGTGGAATGGGAAAGTTTTCTGGAATTTACAGACCTTCTCTTTTCAAAGACAGGACCCTTAAAATTTATATATAAAAAGGGTAGAAATCTTAAAAGTCTTTTGGAGTCTCAGAAGGGGGATAGGAGAAGTTCTAGTAGAAAACGAAAAGGTACCTTTAAATGTGGAAGTTGTCAACAATGTGAATATATTTCTAACAAAGAAAGTATTAATTTAGCTAGTAGGGGTAGGAAATTGGTGGTGAGTGATTATTACAATTGTAATAGTGAGAGGTTGTATATCTTGCAGAATGTAACCAATGTGGTTCATTCTATATTGGGAAGACCGAGCGAAGGTTAAGAAGACACATTTATAAACATATATATGACATAAGGACAAGGAATGTAAAAAATGCGCTTTTTCAACACACTAATACATATTATCATTCTAGGTTCCACTTTTTTGTCCTTGAGAGTATCCCTATGGGTATTAGGGAGGACCTTGGGAAACTCGCCTTGAATACTGTGAATTGTTTTGGCAGGTTACCTTGGATGCTAGTAGACATCCTGGTTTGAATGAACATTTATCTATAGTGCCTTTATTAAAACTCAGGGCAGTGAAACTGTAATGGTATTAAACCAGGTTAATACAATTTGTAGTACACTGTGGGGTTTTGGTATTATATATTGGCCAGTAGATGGTGGTATTGCCTTAGATAATACACATACAAGCTATGGGAATTGTTTGTTCACATACATTTTTTTATATATAATTTTTATATGTATTTATACTGGTATAAGTAATATTAACAATGTGCATTAATATTTTATATGTAATTCAGTATATTTTTTAAGTAATTAAGAATTTATCTTGAATGTCTTATGTTTATGTATTACACTGATTGATAGGTTTTTAATTAATTGTATTAATTGTATTATTTAAGACAGTTGAGGAAATGTTATTTGTATTTCTGTTGAAGTCTGTTTGGAGACGAAAACGCGTGAAAAGCTTTAGCGTTTTTTTCATTAAAGAGGTTGACTTTATCCTTGACTTTGAGCTCTTCCTTGCACCTTTTGGCTTTGTTATCAAATAAGTCACCTTATTTCATCAGTCAGAAGCAGCTAATATTCCCCATTAGCCCTGCCTCTGACACCATCACTGAATTCTCTGGATGATATTTCATTCCAGATTCCCTCTCTAGTTTGAAAGTCTCTGAAATTCCCAGGACCCCAAATTTTATAATATAAAAAGCCCTCTCATCTACAAACAAATAAAAACTAGAAATGCCCCACTTCTTCATCTTCTGGTAGCCCCTCCTCATCAGCATCTCCTTAAACAGAAAAAGCTACAGTGGCAGCAGCAGGCATGTACGCATGATTCTTCTCAAATCTACTCTCAGAGATGATGCCACAACATTTGTCATCACTGTCAGCCCTGCTTTCATTGCATAATCTTTGCACCTTATATAACATGTTATCCTAAATCATATCTCTCCAAAAAGTCTCAGCCAACTGAATTAAACACTATAACAAACCCTCTGCATCCTTTTCAGTCATATTTAGAAATTCCACCACTATCTGCCAGTGTGCAATGGATGATCCCACCCTCTATGAATCCCCATTGTCCTTTATGCACGAGCACCTGATCACCTTCCCCAGTCTCATCACTGGCACCTTTGCACATATCTTTCCATCTACATTAATCAGTGACAATGACATAGATGCAGATCCTACTTATCCCTCTTGTGTTTTGACAGCACATCATAGTTGATTAATTGAAACAGTGCATCCTTCAGTGAGTCCATCAGTCCCTTCCTCTCTGTAGCTCCATGGAAGGCTTTCTTCATCTTCCAAGATACCTCCAACATTACCACCTTAAAGAGCATAAAAACCCTTCCTATTCATCAATCTCCCTGACTCCATTCAGTTCTTAATCAGTGGCCATACTCCTTGGTCTTCTGAATCCTTAATCAGCAACTATCCCTGTGTTACATCCAAGTGTATCCCTACAAACTTATCCACTTCCTCCATTCCTCATTTTCTGATCTTTTCACATTTCCCATACTCAGTCTCTTACAAAAACATGAAACTCTCTGAAACCTTTTCCCACATTTCCTGCCCCTCTCATCTCCTGTTTCCTCTGTCTGGCAAACCTTTTTTCATATCCTTTCATCTCTACCTTTAACATTTTATCCCTTTCATTCCTTACACAGCATATCATATTCTTCCCCAACATCATATTACTCCCCATCTCTTTTTCTTCTCTCCTTTTATCCTGTTCCCTCAGTCTAAACCTGAAACCCTCAATTTTCCTTAGCCATCCATCTACCTAAGCCTCACTTCTCATCCCCTCCTTCTGCAACTCCTCCAATTCACTCTTCACCCTCCTCTGTGAAACCACTGTCTTCTTGTTCCTCCTCCCACCTGTGTCATCACTCAGGGTCCCACGTCATGCTTCCTTCAAATCATCTTACTTGATTCTGCTCACAGTGTCCTATGTCCCATCCATCTCCCAAACAAAATCATCTGGTATCCCCTTATTCACTTTATATCTGATTCTCCCATCCTCTTCCACAGATTCCACAATACCTCCCTTCCACCACCAAAGCACTTGCCATACCATCTACACATGTGCATTACCTGACATACTCACCGTAAAAGAGCTACATACTTTGAACTCTTCTTGCAACTTACTTGATGTCAAAAAATGTCCACTCTATAGTCTTGTTGACCTTTTTCTCTTGAAATTGTGTTTTCTTACTTTTATTCTTCACCTTCCATATGCAAGCTTACTCATCAGTCTCCCTCATTAGCACTTTCTTGGTTCTGCTATGCCTTTACTTCTATATTTGTATACTCCTCCAAGTACAAAACTACCTTTGAACATTCAATTTTGCTTTATCTTCTTCTAGCTTTCCCCTTCCAGGTGTGTAAAGTCCTCAAAAGCCCAGCATGCCTCCCTTAGAATACCCCACAAAACCGCACTAGTTTCCACAGCTTTCATTTGACCACAGGCCCTCTCCCCTCGCAACTTCATGCTACCTGCTTTATCCTTTCAAGCATTCCATTTTTGGATAAACATGCTAACTTCTTTTCCTTCCTCCTTTTCAGTATCCTATCTTTTCACCCCACAACCCTGCACAACAGCTTCTTAATTTCAGTTTTTTTTTTTTTAATTTCCTGCAGCATTACTATTCCCACCCTCACTCTCCTATAATGCTGCATCACTCTCCCTCTAAATAAGAATATTCACCTCCCACATTCCACATGTGAATTATGGGAAATCACACACTTTTCCCTTCCATCTTCCCTTCTCATTCCTGACCTGTAGCCTGTCCTTCCAAGGTAGGCCATGACTGACCCCAAAACTCTGAACCTGCAGAGCCTGCAGAATACTACATATTGAATAAACCTCCTTCATAAATGATAACTGCCACCCAACTTTTATCCACTAGGCTCCCCATGTCCTGTTTCCTGCTACACCTTATTCCTCATTGTAACTTCTTATCTGCAATTCCCCTTATATGAGTTAGGCTACACTTAAAATCTTACCTTTACAATGCCTTTCTATGTAACTCACCCTTTTGACCCCCCCTCCATGCACATCATTCAGAAACAAGCCCAAAACTTCAACAATAAACAATATTCACTCACCTGACTAATGAGAATGTAGTCATACATTACATACAGTCATATCCAACATCATAGAAAGACCACCCAGGTAGTCTGACTCAGTCACTGTTTTAACATTTTGCTGCTCTCTTTGAAAGCAGATGTAACCGTTTCCAACAGGGATCTATCACTACAGAGATATCAGTCCTCACCATTGCAGTCTTACTGTATTCTATATTCACTGTTTCATGTTTAAAGGGTCATCTTCTTCAGATCTTGGCATGCATCCTCTCAATGCATCCACATCATGTTACACCAGGCTGCGTTTAGTTATTCAGTCTTCACATCCACCTGGTAAACTGTCCCTTGTATCAGCAGAAAATAAACTAAAAAAAGATCAGTAGTCATTGGTAGCCCTAACTGCCTGCCCCAGTGTCTCAGTCATACCTTTTCCCCAGCTGAATATTATTAGTTTACCACATCCTGACTCTGATTCTAGCAACGTGTCTTCAACTAGGAAACCAGAGATGACTGAGAAGATAGGTGAGAGTGTTTTTTTTGTTTGTTTTTTTTTTTTTTGCCAGTTCACTTATCCACAGAAAGGAATTAAGTTTTATAGCTGAAAACTATCTGTTCTTGATAGGGGTGAAGGACACTAGTCCAGAGATGGTGTGCATCTCTAATTCACACTGGGAATTAGATGGAACAGTAGATAGGGTATAAAAATAAGTCCTCTGTGGCTGTTGAGATGGTACAGTCCCAGGATACTCTGATCTCCACTCTGGACATTTCCACCAACTATTTGCATTGAGGCTTCCCTGTTTGCTTCAGTTTGAAGGAGTAAGGTACACAGGTGTTGGAGAAAGTAGACAGGGAGAGCAAGGAAGGGCTCTTCGGTATGGCTATTGGAAGACAGCTGTTGTTAGAATTAAAAAAAGAAAGATGCATATTCAAGTTTTAACAGGAATGCATAGAGTACGTTTTAAGAGATGCATGAATTCAGGTATATCCAGAAGAGTAATAGCAGTGTAGTACAGTGGTAGCCAAGAAGTAGTTGTAAAATAATCTGACTCCTGCAGGCAGTCTGCTTTATATGAAACACATATAAGAATGAACTATAGCCACTGTGTTTCAAAAGGAAGGCTAATAACCATCCACACTCTGAAATCAGAGTATCCATTCACCAACCTGGCCATTGTTATGGTGACAACATTGCAAGATAAAATACAGGCAAGACATCAAGAATTCATGTAAGGCTATATATATATATATATATATATATATATATATATATATATATATATATATATATATATATATATATATATAAAACAAAAGGGTTTAGGTAAAAGAGTGAAAGGGTTTAGGTATAAGGGTGAAAGTGGCAGCAAATCGCAGATATAAGGGTGAAAGTGAAAGCAAATTGCAGTTCTTGAAATAAAAGAAAATGGAAGTATCCACACTGTTGGACACTTATCAAGATGGCTACCACATCTGATTTTGTTGCCAGAGGTTTGGTTCGGCTTCTGTTACTTTGTCCAGTGCTGAGCAGCTGGAATATCTAGTCTTGTTGCATACCTGCAGAGGAATAATAAGGATTTAGAGAAAAGAGAATACAAAGATGTTTTGGTCCTAACTATCATCAGTCAACAAAATCCAAGTAAACATTCCTCTTTGGTGAGTGTTTTGACTAAAACTAAAACTAACTTTATGTCCAAAATGTATAAAATATGTGCAAGACCATATAGCATATGTATTATATCAGCCAATTTTCTCCATATTTATTGCAGTTACTGTTCATACAAGGGATAACCTTGTTAAGAAATCCAGTATGAAATAGACATTCTAACAAACTTTCTTGAAATGCACAGATTTGAGTCTTTCTGAGGGAATACAGACCATAGCCAAATATGAGGCATTACATAGTTCAGAAGAATATAACAATAAGGAAGCACATTGTGCCCACAAAGCAAAACTGCTGGCTTTGGAGGGAATGGTTCAGTGTACAGCTTGCCATGGTGACTAAATTCAATAAAATGGGGGCTAAAGACATCAAAACATTCATTGACTTATTTTGATAGACCTGACTGGGGGTGGGGTGAAGTTAAGCCCTTAAAGAAGTTGTGGTGAAGTTGAGAGATCCAGGAGACCAGAATCAGGTGTGGTACTCAGATGGCTGAGTAGAAGGTCACCTTTGACAAGTGACATATTTAACAATAACCCAGAGACTGCCCCATTTCAAATTTTGAATAGAACTAGAAGTATACTGGTCTTTGTGGTACATGATTGGTGTTTTTTTTGTTTTGTTTTGTTTTTTTACAGAAGAGCTACACCAACATCAACCCTGGAAATGAGGTTAAGGCTAACCTATATTCCAATTCAAATGCATAAATAAGAGAATAATGTGAGGCTCGTCTTATACTGTGATCTGTGGTTCAAACACACACAAAGGGGTTCTTAAATTTAATACAATGCTTGGCCAAGAACACACACTCTTCAGTTTCTGGACAGTATGTATCTGAATCCCACCCAGTGTTAGTGTACAACCAAGAATCTTAATCACAGGTATGGGAGTCTTTTGCTGTGCCAAATAAACAAGAAGGTAAACAAAAAATGGCGTGGATAGGACAGATGAGGCACGGATGTCATTTCGATAATATAGACTCTACTCATAAAGGGAAGAAGGAGAGAGGATCACCTTTACAAGTCGTGAAGATGTATCTGTTGTTGTATTGAGGAAAGGTGCTGCATAACAGTCATGGAATTGGATCCTCAATTATTCAAGTACTCCTTACATACTCGTAAACCAAACAGCAGAAACGGAGCAGGAAAAACGATACTTCAAACGGCCAAAAAATAAGGAAATGTATTGAAATAAAGCGCTTTTCGTCTGGTTTAATGACACAGACTTCTTCAGACAATTACTTCAAGAAAATACTTGCTATATATACACAATTACAAGGAAAAGTCAATCAACAAGCAGAAAGCAATTAAACAATTAAGCAGTGAACTACTACATACTATTTTTTAAAAAGGCAGGCACAGATTCATAGCAGTAACAAAAAGTGATGTATTAGTAATTGTCTGAAGAAGTCTGTGTCATTAAACCAGACGAAAAGCGCTTTATTTCAATAAATTTCCTTATTTTTTGGCCGTTTGAAGTATCATTTTTCCTGCTCCGTTTCTGCTGTTTGGTTTACTAGTTCGTGTTTAATTTACTTGCTTACACCTTACATACTCCTTAGGCCAAAAGCACAGAAGTTAAAGTGCAAGGTTTATATGCAGTGAAAAGACACAGGTTTTGTTCCTTCTCAGTTTAAATTGACAGTATTGAGTATTTATTGATAAACTGTAGGACTTGACTAAAGGAAGTAAAAGAAATGTGGGTTAATAGAATGTCATGCATATAGACCAACAGTTTAGCTAAATTCTATCAACGGTTACAGGTTAAATAGCAGTGTCTTGTTTTTTTGTGAGTCACATCAAGGGTTTCATGGACAAAATGAAGAAGAGGAAAAGGATTAGGAAGGACAGCAATAAATTTCACCAAAACTAAAGGGAATGAATATAGACTAAATATCCACTGATAATAACATGTAGGAAAGTCTGTCTTCACGAGGGCAGCACAGGGCCTTTTTGGCACTGAGCACAGCCAGTTCTCTGGGTCGCATAACCCTACAGGAGACAGAGAAGCTATATTTGCAGCCCAAAGGCTAAACAAGCTAACTTGCTCCTTGCTGAGTAAGGAACTCCACTTTATTTCTGTACAATGTGCCAGGATCTTGGCCAGGATTTTAGCATTCATAGGATTAAGTGGAACTGAAAGCTAAAATCTAGACTGCAAGGGCTATTTACAATGATAGATGATAACAAGTGAAAAGGCTATGACTCACCAGTATGTAGGCTGTTGTAAAAAAGTAAAACAAAGTGGTGAAAGAATCACAGAGCAGTTTATAGACTTCAGTAGAAAAGCTAGAAAAGCCATCTGGGCCTAGTGATTTACCTGATTTCAAGCAATACATAACACCCTGCACTTTAGATAGTAGTTCTGGAGTGTCCATTTCCTGGATTGCTTCTTCTGACAGCCTAGCCAGATCTGAGTTATTAAGCCATGCAATAGGTGTAAATATTGGCTGTAGGTGATTTGATCAAAGTAATTAATGCTGATAGATATGACACCCCAACCCTATGTAGGTGGCCCAGTGGTGCAGGGGTTAGCATTATTGCCTCACAGCAAGAGGTTCTCCTGTTTGATTGTCAACGGGGTGCCTTCTCTGTGGAGAATGCATGCCCTCCCTGCATTCGCATGGTTTTCATTGAGGTGCTCTGGTTTCTTCCCACATTCCAAAGATATGCATCTGAAGCATTTCTCCCCAGGCCTCCACTGGAAATGGGCTCAGTCACAGTCAGAATTTCCCAGTAAACAAATGTTAAATAAATAAAAATAAATAAAATGTAAAAATAGGAAGAAGGGCAATAAAGATAATGGTGACAAAGGATAGATAAAGCCATAAAAAGTATGGATTTTTGTGCAATAAATCTAGGATGGAATAACATAGCATCAGTGCTACCTTGAAATAAACAAACTACTACACATCTAGTTTCCTCCCATTCCAGTAATCTGGGCAAGAATTAACCAGGGGACTTGATTAAATGACAACATATTATTTTATATTTTTTGTCTATGAAAACATAATTTGCTATCATTCAGAATATCATAGATTGAGAGAGCCCAATCAAAATCAATTTGAAGACTCAGATGATTCTAGAAAAGGAATTTGCTCCTAGAATTTTCTGAAACCCTGTAGAATGAGTCAACTATGAGAAGTCAGTGCATAACTTATAGAAAGTAAACTGGACAAGTCAAGCTGCTAAAAGTGTGTCCACCATCGTTGTGGGTGACATCAAGACTGCAATATTCTTTTCAAAGTGGGATTGAGACATTTGTATCAGAGAATTGCTATTCATTGAACAGTGTTTCCATCTCAAACAAGGATAAGGAGAAACTGGTCATTTAGACTGTGGAACAGACATGAGAGAGCGAGAGATTATAAGCAGAAGTGCCTGATATAGGTCCACATCATGAGGTACTTAGAGGGGTAACACCATTCTGGAGACTGGATAGTGCAGTAATTCTGGTAGTCTCATAAGATAGCAAGGTTTCTTGGTACTAGCTGCAGTATGATTTAACTAGAATTACATCACAGCTAGACTGGATGCCTAGGGCAGATGTATTGAAAATGGTATCCTATGCAGTAGATTCAAAAGTTCTTGGTCATGAGGCATATCCATTTCTTGTAAAAGTCACACATAGAACTCAATGTCCCCCAGGGAAGACATTGAATTTTTACTCTTTGATCTTGCCCTCAGCTCATTCATGTTGGTAGAAATGAATGTATACACACTGAAATGACCTAACATATATTAATGAAACAATTGTCACATATGCTGAGATTTTGCCCACATACTGAACGTTCTCAGGGTAAATGGTAAATATGCATTACAGCAATATCTGTACAGCTTTACTCCCTACAACTCCTTGAATTATGTACAGTAACCCCTATTTTAATCCTAGCTCCACCCTACCCCTACTCCATTTCTAAACATAATGATGATGATGATGATGATGATGACCCTATTTCCTAACCCTAACAGTAAGCATGCCATACAGTTGTGCCTAACCCTAATCCAAACTCTAGCTTTAACCCTTTAACTTAAAGTTAGTTCTAACTTACATGCATACTATTGGGAATTTCCCCTGCCAAATAATCATCTCAGCATATTCTCATTTTATTCTAGCAATGTTCCAAACCCAAATAAAAAACAGAAAAACTAGTGGTCTTAAAACTTCATTGAAGAGCTCAGTCACAATAATTTCCAAAAATAATGAAACCCAGTTACTGTTCCAAAGCAACAACCCTTTATTTGTCACAGAAAAGCGATCCTCAGTAACAAAAAATCAGAAATAGTTAACAATGTTAAACATATCAGCTTTTATATACTTAAAAGTAGGTGTGGACAATATATGTATTGTTTAATTTCAAATCAGCATGTTGATGGCAAACAATATAAACAGGGCTGTAAAAGTGCCTTTTAGAATAGCAAGTATGCACCCCCCACACACTACTACTGATTAGGTCAAACTGAATCCTGGTTAAGGAAAACACTACCTATCTACTTGAAACCCACATTCTAAAATATAATATATATATATATATATATATATATATATATATATATATATATATATATATATATAAAACATACATAAAAAGACTTTTAAATAAAATCGCTTTTGGCTAACTAATACAATAAAGCCTTCTTCAGGTCTGTGAAAAGAACTAAAATTAAGAAAAAACACATAGCTATCTAACCATAAATATAATCAAAATAAATCACTATAAATATAAAAATACATCTGTCCAATAATATCTAATAAATATCTATTCATGTGTATTAGTGTACATAAAAATCTAAGTTAACAGCTCAGAAAAAATGCTGGTTTTGCAAAAAAAAAAAAAAAAACTCATTACAGTTTTCATGTTTATAGCCCCAAAAACATGTTTATACAATGAAAACTAGTAGAAAAACACACAACAAATGCAGAAAGCAGTAGATGAAGTAAATTAGTAATGTACAGAAGTGTGCGGGTGTGCATATGAATGTCCACCAGTATGGTAAATGGGGGAATTACACCAATACTACATGGTAATAATGCCATGAAAAAAATGTGTACTTTGAATTTACTGTTTAAATCTCTGATGTGATGTAATAAATCTAATTAAAGCAGAACTGAGGTTAAAGTAACTAAACATACATATACATATATATATATATATATATATATATATATATATATATATATACACACACACACACACACACACACACACACACACACACACACAAATTCTACACATCATTTTTTATTATTATTTAGTATATTTTATTACATAAAAATATTCCTCAAAAAACTCCTTAAAAAAACTTTACAGATTGTTGGCAGCATACATAAATTCAACACACTCTTAATACAGCAATAGTAGTTAAGTCCTGGTTAATCTCAACATCCAGTGGACTGATATTCAGACTTTAGTGACAAGTACTCATGGGAAGTATATTACCAGCCCACTTAGTAAAGATATGCTAATTAAACTGTGTGTGTGTGTGTGTGTGTGTGTGTGTGTGTGTGTGTGTGTGTGTGTGTGTGTGTGTGTGTGTGTTATACAGTATATATATATATATATATATATATATATATATATATATATGTGTGTGTATATATAATTTCCGTATTATATACATGTTTCTATGTGTAGATATGTTTTACTTCTCTGTTAATATAAACTACACTGCATAGTGTCACAGCTTCACTCAGACCCCACCACGTTCCATCTCCCATGAGAGAGCACACTGCACTGCCATTCTGCCTCATAACGTACAAAGCAGAATGTGGAAGCTACAGTCAGAGCAGTTCTACAATGACAAATGCTATTTTTAAACTCACACAATGCAGTGACCCAGTTAGTTGTTTACACTTATGTGAGCTATTATTAAATATGGAAATTAGGCATTGATGCTGTTTAGCACCATGTGGAGCATGCAACTCTCTGAATGACATTAAATCTGAGCAATGCATCTTGTCATATCTGAACAGCAGTAAAAGTATTTGCATTACTGTAAAACTGTCCATGAATTCAACCCTAAATGTTTCACATCAGCAGATTCCTTCAGACTTCCCATTGAATTATTAGTAGTGCTTATTTAAAGAGATTTTCTTCCTTGAGTGTATGGCTTTTTCTTTTAATACAGAAGTAGGGTACAATAGGGGGGAGGGTCTAGGGTAGGAATGCATTTATTATTCAAATACCAGTGATTTACTTTCTTGTGGGTTCCCTATCTTTTTTTCTGCTAAACACAGTTTTACAGTTATGTAAACATACGGTAGCATCTTTGTATGAATATGAAGGACTAATAAAATAAATAAAAGTTACTATAGTTACTATATAAAAGAATATTTCACCCAGTAATGTATGAAAAAAATCAACCAGACCTTATAACCAGGCTTGAAAGAATATTTTGCATAGGTTCATAGGTTCATAGGTAGGTACTAGGCTATCTGCCCGAAGGCATTTATAAGCCTAGCTAGAATGTGTTGTCTTTCACAACCCTCTTAGATTAGTTCCATGTGCCTCTGTCCAGCAGAGCCACTAAAGTGATCCCCAGGGTAAACTTTCTGTTTCTCTTGAAAAGTGTTAGCAAGGAGCTCTGCCTAATGTAGACTGGAATCTTGTTCCAAAGCATGGGAAGTCTCTGGGACAGGAATCTATCCCTCCAGCATGTCTTATTTATTGTTGTGGTGAGGTTTTGATCCCTAGAGCATGTGGTTCGAGGGGTATGGTTTTCTTTAGGTGGAGCATGTCCATCAATTCTGGGTTGGACATGGCCTTGTATGTCAGGCAGAGATTACCTCTGAGTAGGCGGTATGCAACCGAGTACAGCTGGAGTTTCTTCAGTCGAGCTGCAGAGGGCATCTGTTTGAAGCCAGTGATCCTCTTGGTGAGGTACTTCTGTGGTCTTTCCAGCTGCTGCAGGTGTCTTGTAAGGTACATCCGAAATGGGGTATTGTACTCTATGATGGGTCTGATGAGTGATAAGTAGAGGGGCACAATGACCTCTTTTGATCATGATGTGAACCCTTTTCTGATTAAGTGGACCACATAGAAGGATTTTCTAACCACTTTGGCAATGTGATTATCAAAGTAGATATTACTATCTACTTGAGTCCCCAGATCCCTTATTATGTCTTCTGTATTTAGGGGACTACCACCTATGTGGTAGTTTGTGGGTACTTTGTTTTTTCCAAAGGTGATGACTATGCACTTTTTGGCATTTAGCTTGAGGCCATGATTTTGACATCAGGTATCCGTCTCAGTGAGACCCTTTTGGATGATGTCTGTGTCAGCTGGAGAGTCAATTATAGCATGTAGTTTGCAGTTGTCTGCAAACTTGGTCAGCCATAGTCCTCCTGTGCTTGCCTGTACCTCTGAAAAGTATATGCCGAACAGGAGGGGTCCTAGGACTGAGCCCTGCGGAATGCCACTTGTAACCGGTTTAGAGTTGGACCTAGCTCCTGCAACTCTCACCATGTGGGTTCTGTCCGTGAGTCAGTTGGCAACCCATCTTGTGATGTAGGGGGTTATGTTCAGGCTGGTGAGCTTGTCTATAATACCAGGATGGGGAATGGTGTCAAGGGCCTTTGCGAGGTCTAGGTAGGCTGTGTTTACCACCTTTCCCTCATCTATAGCCTTGGTAACTGTCTCAAAAAAGTCCACCAGGTTTAGGTGGCATGATCTTCCCTTAACAAAACTGAACTGGGTAGGGTCCAGTGTTTGGAGGTTCCCAATGTCTCTGTTAATGAGTCCCATGATGATGCGCTCCATAGCCTTGCAGACCAAGCTAGTCAGGGTTATAGGGTGACAATTCTCGGGGTCTGTTTTGGCTCCACCTTTGTGGAGCAGAATAACTGTTGCTGTGTGCCACTGTATGGGTACATAGCTTGTGGAGAGGCTGAGTTTGAAAAGTGTGTTTAGGTGAGGGGTTAGTACATCTTTGAACTCATGAAGGATGCAGCCTGGGACACCGTCTGGTCCCACTGATGCTGTGTTTTTGGCTTTGGAAAGGGGTGTTTTAACCTAAGTGTCTGTGATTTCAGGGGCTCTGCATTCTTCTGGCATAGTGAGGGGCCCTTTTGGGGGTGAGAGGGGGGTGAAGTTTGCACTAAACCTGTCTGCCAGGATGTTGGTGATATCGGTTGGCTCAGTGTATTTTGTGCCATTCTGCACTAACTCTGAGCAGATCTGAGCATTGCCACTTAGATTCTTGACATAGCTAAAGAATGCCTTGTGGTTATCTTTTGAGTCCTTTGCAATTTTTCTTTCGAAGCTTGCCTTGGATGATTTTATGAGAGATCGTAGTTTCTTGCTAATACTGATCAGGGATGTCTTCCCTTCTTGGGATTTTACCCTTTTCTATACTACTTTCCTCCTTCTTTTATATAGCTTGTTTAGGGCAGGGGTCCACCAGACTGGTTTTCTTTTCTTGTAGGAGTGAGTCTTGGTTTTGCTTGGGATAGCATGATCCATACATTCTTTTTAGGTGCCCATAAAATGCATTAGTAAAAGATTTTGCAGCTTGGACAGCATTATCCTTTAGCATGGGGGCTTTGAAACTTTCCACCTCAGTCTTAAGTAACGTAAAGTTTGCTTTTGAAAAGTTTTTCACGGTGGTTTCCTTGTCCAGGAGTGGGAGTGGAATGTGGATATCCAAAGTGATTTGTTTATGGTCAGATCTAATGAGTGAGGGGTTGACCTCCGGTGTGGAACACCGGTCACCCATGTTGGTGATGACCAGGTCCAGTATGTTGTTCTTTATAAATTCTAGGAAATGTTGGGCAAGGGAGTTAGTACTTGAGTAGTTCTCCAAGTTAATGTTTGGGTAATTGAAATCACCCAATATTAGGGTGTTTGGTAGGACCTTTATGTTTCCCAGTGTTTCCAGAAACACGGAATGGGGATCCTGGGACATGGTGGGTGATTTGTAGCAAGCTACAATTTGAATTGCAGCTTTTCCCCTTGTTAGTTGCATGTGGATGATCTCTGAAGCATTGTGCTGTGCCACTAACCTGGAGGTGTGGGTATCCTTGATGAATATGGATACGCCCCCACCTTTTGTATTTTGGTCCGGGTTCTGTGGCCGAAATGTATGGTATGAGTTGTAGCCTGGTGGTTCTGGGGTGCTCTCTGGAGCCTTAAACCAGGTTTCTGTTACTGCACATATATCAATTTTCTCCATACTGAGGAGTGCCTTGAGTGCATGCATTTTGAGGTTTAGACTTCTGGCATTGAGTAGCATTACCCTCAGTTTTTTGTTACTTGTGCTATTTATGGCAAGGGGTTTGTCTTTTGAGCCTTGCCTAAAAAAGGCACTGTGGGTGTGACAAGAGCCTTGACCAGTATTCAAAAGCCTAAGGGTGACAGGTGCAAGCTGTCTCTAGTGAAGCAGCGTAGCTTATCGAGCATGTCATCCCAGGTGGACAGACACTGGGTCCCCCTTTGAATGACACCAGAAACTTAGCCAATTGTTGAAATTGATAATTTTTTCTTTATACCGTGGTATCATTCTTGGTGAGGGCAGAATGCTACTCAGGGTCAGGGTCATACCGGCCTGGTCTACGTGATCTTGAGAGCTCTTCCATGTCTCTTTTCATGTAGTCCAGGAATGTACATCTCAGGTCATTCACACCAACATGGACAATGACAGAGTCGTATTTGTACTTGTTCTGGAGTGACCTGAGTGCTTGTGTTATGTGGCAGATCCTGGCACCCAACAGGTAGCTAACAGTAACCTTCTCCTTATTCAGTCTAGTGAGTGGGACGTCAGTGTGCCTGACTATAGAGTCACCTATTACTAGTATGTTGGGTATGTTATTTTGCCTTAAGGGCTGTGATTGCATGGCACACTGGTTTTGTGAAGTATGTGTTTCATGGTTTGTGTTGGGGGAGTGGAGGTTGCTTGGATGTCTACTTTGGAGGTCTCTGTTGCTTTTGCAGATTTTTATTTAGAGCCTCCGAGTATGTTTTTGTGCATTTATGTGTGTTTTTTGCTGGTGCTGGTTTAATGAGTCTATGTGAGACTGGTGGTGTGATGCAAGTATTTCCCTTCTCCTCTTGACTGTCTGATCCAGTCTTGGGCTGAGAGTGCTTAGCCTCCACTTTGGCTGCATAATTGCATCTCTCGCATGTATTAGTGTTTGGTGGTAAGAGGAGAGGGTTGTCTGTGTACATGAGGCAGTTGTAACATTGCCTCAAAATGCCCAGATTCACCAGTTGGACTGGAGAGTACACCTGAAACTGCCCTTTGGACATGCCTGGATAGGTACAGTGAACTGTTTTAATGATTGGCTGGTAAGGTCGAATAGAGAGCCTTGTCCTTCTGTACAGTATAGGGGGGTCTAGTGCTAAGGTTTATAAGTGCTTGCTATGAGTTTTGAACAAGTGCTGGGCTGAGAAATGAATAACTTGAGTGCTTAAGTTGAAAGTTTGTCTAGTTCCAAGGGAAAAATTGAAGAGGAGACTTTGTGGAGCTGGGAATAGTTATACCCTAGCTAACCGGCAGTGCCTGGTGAGCAAAACTGGGCAAATGTGGTTTTTATAGCAGGGACATCATCCAAACTGACAGTAAGAAGTACCTAGCAATTGTAAACTGACAAACTCTGCAAGAAAAGGAAATAGTAAGAAAATAATAAGTTAGAACATCCAAGACAAAAATAATCTGTTCTCACCCTAGCAGCTTTAACCCATGCACTTATGGCAGACTGGGTGGGAAAATGAATCTACCACGTTTTGGTGCATTCTCACTATTTATTGCTAATATTGTGCCGGGTTGTATATAACAATATATTTTATTAAGTTGTCATGATTTTCAAAATGTCAACAGCTTGCATTCTTTACTTCAACAGTCATTGCCTGTGCTCCTTCAGTGAAGGAAGGAAGACAGAAAACTAATGGTGTGCAAAATGTATCAGATAAGCTGTCATCACTCCAGATCTCCAAACTATGCTTGTTGAATTGACAGAAGCTGAAGAAAACTGCTACTATAAGTAAGAAACACAATATGGGCCACTGATATTCTGAGACAGTTAATCAGAAATTATAGCAAACTTCATGCAGCAGTGCTGACCAGAATATTATCAGATACCATATATCAGTTGTTGCACTATAATACCTTATAGTGCAGGAGATACCAAGTATTACAAAATAGTACCATCGTGTAGTAGATATCAGGTGCTAAATTACAGCCCTGTAGTGTTGCAATACAGTACTATATTGAAACAGATAAAATGTGCTGAAGTTACCAGGTGCTGAGATACAATACTATACAGCAGCAGATACAAGGTACTGCAATACAGTATTATACTGTAGCAGATGCCAGGTGATACAGTAACATTCTGTACTGTAGCAGATACAAGGTGTTGCAGTACAGTACTATACTGTAGCAGATACCAGGTGATACAGTACAGTTCTGTACTGTAGCAGATAACAGGTGATACAGTAGAGTTCCATACTGTAGCAGATACAAGGTGTTGCAGTACAGTACTATACGGTAGCAGATACCAGGTGATACAGTACAGTTCTGTACTGTAGCAGATAACAGGTGATACAGTAGAGTTCTGTACTGTAGCAGATACAAGGTGTTGCAGTACAGTACAATACTGTAGCAGATACCAGGTGATACAGTACAGTTCTGTACTGTAGCAGATACAAGGTGTTGCAGTACAGTACTATACTGTAGCAGATACCAGGTGATACAGTACAGTTCTGTACTGTAGCAGATACAAGGTGTTGCAGTACAGTACTATACTGCAGCAGATAGCAAGTGCCGCAGAAAAACAATATTTTTTGCAAGTAAAAAGCCCTCCTACATCTCATCTTTTTCTGGCTGGAGGATATTGCGGTTACTATATTATTCTCACTCCTACATACTCACCTCAGTGGTAATTGCAATGATAGGATTACATGAATCCTATTATTACTTTTGTTCCTGAGGATGTGTGACTTTGAAGCAAGCCTGTTAAAGCAATGGGTCTGCATTGCTTACCACGAGATAGCCCTTCTACATTAACAGGTATTTCACCATCATCTTTCAGGATTTAACATTAAATTAAATTTCAGGCATTTCAGTATTCTGGTCCTCAGTGCTTCTTGCTGAGTATTGTGATTTCCAATTGTTTGCTCTTCAGAGTGCTTCTGGACAACAGAAGAAACTGCAATAAAGTAAAGAAAGAAAGAATGAAAGACAGAAGAAAAAAAAGAAAAGATAAGATAAGCTGAGATCGATGTAGTTGATAAGGGCAGCACAGAAGGCTTCCCAATGTTAGGTGTAGAACCAGGGGCAATGAATAATTCTGGGTGCTTACGACAAGGGCAGCAACTCTGCAAAATAAATTATGTGAACTGCAGCTATCCACGTAAAGTAAGCTCTGATTGCCAGGGATCACAAAGTTCTGGACAATACTAGGAATGCTAAAACTAGCCACATGTGCTCATCAGTCAGGACTGCATGCAACAGAAACAAGCTAAAGAGAGTAAAGCATGGAGAAGCCAATGGAGAAGTTGAAGCTACTTGCAATAAGCTGCTAATTCAGAACAGGAAAATAAGTTATGTTAATGACATTTTTTCTTTGTAGACAAAATTTATTTTTAGTGATATCCACTCATATGTTTAACTTACAAATTATACTCATATTTATAATTACTAAATTATGACCATTATAAAGTTCTTATTTATAATTAAAAACAATTCTCATTTTTGCTGTCCTGATAAAGTGATAGCAAACTTAGCACTGGGTAAAAGTATTATGTTACGTAAAATTATTTTTAAAATGGTATCTCAAATTATATGTTTCTGATAACTCTTCATGAGTTTCTTCAGCACTATGCAAAACATGCCTTTCCAGATGTTGATCTTCATATAAAATGGAGTATTGTTTAATATAATCTATCATACTATTAACTGCAGGTGAATTTATAGATTTTATTTGTTCAACTTTCTCTATCTTTGTAAACTACACTTTCCTGGTATACCATATTTTACACCATACATTTACCATACCATTTTAAAGAAATATGCCAAGTCTCAAAACATAAAAAAAATCCCATATCTTAAAACACCAGCCTGAATTATGAATGGTTATGTAATAATATTTCATAAGCAAATTCATCTTCAGATAATATATTAAAATGTCTTTGAATGATATATTGGCACATGGTCCATGACTGATCCTGTGTGATAAAAGCACCCTCAGAGAAGAACAGATTATGGTCTTAAATGACTGATCAATTGAACAATTACATAAATTAGTCTGGTGCACAGTGTGTTTACCCAGAAACTATGAGGTTGCATCTGTTCTTAAGATTAGTGTAAAGATATACTAACATTGTACATCTGAAGATATTCCTGTCTGATAACATCCCTAAGAACTTTTCAGCATCGGTAATATGAGCACGTGTCTTAATGACTGCCTCCGTTAGATAGTAATCAACAAACCTGGAAGCAGTGATTGTTACATATTGCAGTTCAAAACCATTGCGTGGAAAAAGGGTTTATACAAATTCATATCTGAGTGAAGTATACCAAGCAACACTATACAGTTACAAAGCTAGTATTGTGGAGCTGAAACACAGCTGACAAGCAAAACTTCTTTGAACAGGTTGAATTCCACACTCTAACAGTCCCTAAAAACATTTGCTTCTACCATGTATCTGTGGGTCTGGCTATATATATATTTTTTGAATGTCTATGTATCCAATTTCCAGCTTTGGGAATTTGGTAGCAAAATAGGTGAATAGTGGTTATTTAATAAGACTATGGCCTTTATAGATGCCTATTGAATGGTTGAGGAATTGTAATCAATAAAATTGTGGGAAAAGCAAAAATGAATGGAGAAATATGTACTCTGTGGTATCTTAGAATATTCCCCATTCTCCAAAGTACAGTCATTTTGGAGTTAGTCTCTCTCACACACACACACACACACACACACACACATATATATATATATATATATATATATATATATATATATATATATATATATATATAGGTAACAGGGTAGTTGGGGGCATAGCCCTCTAATTTTAGGGAGACAGGGAGGTAAGCCCATCCTCCGTATAAATGCTTGAAAATATAGTAAGTTTCAGAATTCAGTGCCATTGCATTGCTTGACTGTATCTTTCAAAGTATGAGAATTTGCATAACCAGATCTGATGCTTGTGACAGAAAGCCCTTATCTGTGGTGTAATTTCATCAGACCTGTGGGAGTAACAAAGCATCATTTCAGCAAAGTCACAGGAGTTTCAGAGCTGCTACACTCCCATAACCTTACATAGAAAATAATTTGTAAACTTTATTTTAGGAGGTGCAC
This sequence comes from Protopterus annectens, assembly GCF_019279795.1. NCBI lineage: Eukaryota > Metazoa > Chordata > Ceratodontiformes > Protopteridae > Protopterus > Protopterus annectens. The sequence goes on from NC_056728.1 coordinate 1,363,506,636, forward strand.
TTCACCATGAGGTAGATACTCAAGAAACCACAGAGTTCTCGGCTGAAAACAATAATTTCCAAATAGTAGGCTTGGTACATAAATTATAAGATTTTTGTCTTGCAGATTTCTGTCTTACTCAGGTAAGTATTAGTATTAAAGACATTTATTTGTCGGCATGCTTTGTGAGTCTTAAAATGATTCCTTTCAGAGAAACATATCTGTATTCCATTTTCAGATAAGTACCTCTTATTTTCTGCTTCATTTTTATCATTGTCTCTGATTTACAGATGTTCACGATAATAGCAAGTTCAAATTCGTTTTTTTGCTTTAAGTATGTGGCTTATCTATAGCATTTTCTTAATGAGCTGACAATGTAATAAAGTAGACAAATTTTTTGACATTTACTATCACATTAGCTATGGTCTAATTTCTAGATAGACAGGTCTTTACATGATATTCACTCAGGAAGGTAACTCTCTTCTTCACGGTCATATATGAAAATGTGAACATTCCGAAATCAATTTTTTGCTTTTTTCTTGTTTTTTTTTTTTTTTTTTGCTTTGAAAATGAAAGATTTTAGCTCTAAAGTGCTGGTTAATAAGAAAGGGAGGTCCACTTTAAGGGAAAAGAACCTGTTAGGCTCATTAATGATACATTAGTTTCAAATGCGCTGTTTGTTAGAAATAATGTTTACCCTAGCAGATAATGAAACGGTTTGTTAAAAATGTAGCTCACCAAAAAGTTGTTAGTGCACTCTCAGAAGTACTGTCTGAGTGCAAGTAAACATCACCAGTAGTGAACACATTGGCCTTTCAGCGTGTCCCACAATGGAAACATTTGATGCCAACTGCCTGCTCGAAGCCTCTACTAATAGACACTTGCACTGACATAATATCCTGTTCGGATCAGTTTGAGACAGCATTAGCGTACAAAATAAACACATGAAATAGCAAGAGCTCTTTCCCATTCAGTCATAGTTTAAGCATCTGATTTGAAAATATTCTGGTGTGACAGTAATGGCTAAGGTATGTTGTCATACATTTGGAGTCAAGATTCAGATGGGTCCATTACATCAGACCTGTGCAGGCTTATCTATACCTTTATACAGATGATTTTATTTTTGAGACTTATGCTTAGTTAGTTAAATCAATGCAGAGTTAAAATCAAGATTAATGTAACCAGATAACTAAGGCAGAAGATGCCAGGAAATAAAACATGCCAGAAGTACACAATAAGAAGTTTAAATAGAGCTGAACAGCAGAAAAAAATGTTTAATTTCTTGGAAATAAACTGTTCACCACAATATTGAAATTAAGCTGAATAACTGAAAGGTAAACGGGCACTAGAAGTTATGTCAACAATATGAACACAGAGAATGTATTATTAGGGATAGGTAGGTAGATGGATGGGTGACCTGATTAAGTGTATTATTAGGGATAGGTAGGTAGATGGATGGGTGACTGATTAAATGTATTATTAGGGATAGGTAGGTTGATGGATGGGTGACCTGATTAAGTGTATTATTAGGGAGCGGTAGGTAGATGGATGGGTGACCTGATTAAATGTATTATTAGGGATAGGTAGGTAGATGGATGGGTGACCTGATTAAGTGTATTATTAGGGATAGGTAGGTAGATGGATGGGTGACCTGATTAAGTGTATTATTAGGGATAGGTAGGTAGATGGATGGGTGACCTGATTAAGTCCCATCCCCATTTTCAGCTTTGAGAATTAGAAGCTTAGGAGTGACTTGGTGGAGGGTTCCAGCATGCTTCTTTACAAAATGTATGAGAGGTTTTAGTTTAACTAGACTGTTTCCAAACAGGGATGTGACTGACTAGCTTTAAAAACAGATAGTATCACTATAAACAATAATAAGTCTTCACTCCTAATCAGTGATGGGAGTAATATATTACAATATGTAATATATTACAGTAATGGGCAGCCATGATGATGCAGAGGTTAGCGTTGCCACCTCACAGCAAGTAGCTCTCCGGTTCAATTCCTGGCTGGGGTGCCTTTTCTGTGGAGTCTGCATGTCCTCCCTGTGGTCACGTGCATTTCCTCCGGGTGCTCTGGTTTCCTCCCACATCCCAAAGACATGCAGTAGGTGGATTGGACAGTCTAAATTGGCGCTAGATGTGAGTGTGTGCATGTGTGTGCCTTCTGTGGCAACTTGACACCATAAAACTTCACTGCCAATCATGAACAGACAGATGATCTGCTGTGGCAACCCCTAACTGGGAAAAGCTTGAAAGAAGAAGAGGAATATATTATGGTAATATATTACAGTTTCTAGTAACTAGGAATATAACTAGTTAACTTTTTCAAAATAGTAACTATTAATAGTAATATATTATTTTTTAGTAACTTAAATGTGTGTTACATTTGAGTTACTTTTGCTTAAACTAGTGGATATCCTTCTATTCAATGTTGCAGTATTCTTTACATATGGATTGTCTTCCATCCTACAACCCAATGTCCAGCCAGTATACAAAAGGTTCCAGCCACTGCCAGTACATGGGATGTCACACATATGGTCTGACAATGTCAGCCATAAAAAGGGACATCCACACGTACGATCCAGAAATTTTCTACTACCATACAGAAGTTTGACTCATATGTATGGTCTGCAGTCAGATTCTGTGTGTTGCTGCTAGCTTCAGCTGCAGATAAGTGCCCCATTGGGGATTTGCTTTTATGCTGCTACCATTTGTTATTGCTCATGTCATCCAAGATGGGCAAGTGCAGGTGTGGAAGGTAGAGTCCACATAAAGATAGCCATGACCTTGCTTTTTCTGTTTAGGGCCTAATTACGAATACTGCTCCTGTTCTATTTGTCAGGCTTTTGTACCTAAGAGATTGCATAGCTGACTTTCGGCTCTAAATCTTTACTTAGAAAATCAGTGGTTAAAACATCTGGCTAAAGACATTATGGAGGGTAACGGGGGGCCTTCAGCTGAGCCGAGTTTGAAGAGGAAAGTGGGCAAACAAAGACCTAAAACATCTTCAGCTGTGCCTCTTACCTCCAATGTGTCCCTTGAGGTCAGTGAAGAACCAGAGTTCAGGTCTGCTTCTGCGGTGGGTACCTCTTTGGAATCTGCCAAAGGATCAGTTCTCAGCACATCTGAGGATTTGCAGACATCCACTTTGGATGACATGGAGGAACTGCGGTTTGTTGGGCTTGAGGACTCCAGGTATGTTACTGTTGTTCTGGCTAGGGGTCCATCTTTGTCTACCTCAGACATTAGGCCTACATCGGTCTCTTCTGCTTTGTCTCCTCAATCGGAAAGACATGTCAAAAAGAAACAAAAAAATAAACATTCCTGTATTCCTTCTGCTCCACAGTCTGACTAGGATGTACTTTCCCAGGGTCTTATTAAGGCTTTGATAACCTTGAAGTCATCTACCTCTCTCCCTGTACCTGCCTTCACTTCTTCCTCTTTTCTACAGAGTCCGGGATCCCAGATTCTTCCATTTGACTCAGAGGACTCTTCATCTGATGATGATGATTCCCTGGCATATTCCATCCAAATTACCTCTCCTCTGGAATATGCCTCACCTGACGAGGAATCAAGTGGAGAGGATTCTCCAGTTGAAGAGATTTCTTTTGGAGAAACTATTAATAAAATGAGAGAAATCATTAAGTGGGGTTGTTCCCAGATTTCTGAGGAACAGAAGAGATATTATGTTCTTCTGCAAATGGAGGTCCCTTCTCCTTCTGCAGTGCCTCCAGTCATTCCAGCTTTCTTGGATGTTTTCACCCTTCTAAGACTCCAGATTCTCAGGCTCCTGCTCCCAAGGACCAGACAAATTTTATAAAGTGCCAGATGAAAACAAGTTTCTTTATAAGTGTCCTTCAGCAGACCCTGTGGTAGTCTCCATGGTCTCTGATAGGTCTTCACTTTTATCTCCTTCTGCCAAACTTTTACCATGTGATAAGGAAAGTCAGATTCTTGACAAATTGTATAGAAAGATCTATAACTCTAGCACTTTAGCTATCAGAGCTTGGCAATTACCAGACTCACATGTCTAGGTATTCCTTGGCCTTGCTTTCTCAGGCCTCTCAAGCTCTGGTTCAGTTACCAGAATCTGAAGTTAAAACTCAGCTTCTACCTCATTTGGCTGCCTCCTCACAGGCTGCCAGACATTCCATTAAGTGCAGCTATGATGGTGTTGAGGCATCTTCCAGATCTGCTGCTTCTGCCTTTGTGCTTAGGAGACATTCTTGGCTCAGACTACAATCTCTTCCTGAGGATATTAAGACAAAATTGCTTGATACCCCTTTGGACAAATCTGCACTTTTTGGTTCTGCAGCAGCAGACTTATTTAAGACTCTGAAAAAAAGGGAAGGCATTCCAAGATTTGAAACACTTGCTTGTTTCACCTGTACCTAAATTCCATAGGAACTTCCCTGCCAAAACTTCCTTTGTTAGGAGACCTGTTCATTCCTCTTCTGCATCTAGCCCTGCTTCTAGGTCTAAAACGTCAGTTAGGAGACCTCCATTATCGAAATCTTCTTCCTTAGCTTCTCCAACACACCAACCCTTTCAGGCCAGGCCTAGCTCTCTGTGACAGCCACCATCCTCTTCCAAATCTTACTCTTCTGTCTCTTTGCCTCTCCCTTTGTTTTCCATTCTGGGCAAACATCACTCAGGACTACTGGGTACTATCCGTCATTCATAAAGGATATTTCATGCTTGGAAGACTCTCCCTGCTTTCAAGGGGGTTCCTCAGCCCCCTCCAGACAGCTAGAGTTGTTCCTACAGCTCCTATCACAACTTCTTTTACAAGGCACCATCCAGAATGTTCCTCTGGATCAGAGAGGCAGAGGTTTCTATTCCAGAATGTTTCTGGTCCCAAGAAAGGATGGTCCTTGGAGACCAACTCTAGACCTCTCACACTGAAACACCTTTCTAGAGGTGCCATCTTTCTGCATACTGCCCCTTTAGATGCTCTTTCCCCTGATTTTTCCCCATTTATTCATGGCGTCTTTGGACCTCAAAGATGCTTATCTACACATTCCTATTCATCCTCTTCACAGAAAATGTTTACATTTCTCTCTGGGTTCTTTACACTTTCCATTCTCAGCCTTGTCCTTTGGTTTCTCCACTGCCCCAAGTGTATTCACAAAGTGCTTGGCCCTTGTCATTGCCTTCTTGAGGATCCAGGGGGTTGAAATTTCTCCCTGTCTGGACAACCTCCTCTTTCTTGCTCTCAATTCAGAACAGTTGTCACAAAACCTTCAGCAGGCCATTCATCTCTTTCAAAGCCTGGGGTTCACTATAAACTTCAACAAAATCCACTGTGACCCTATGAAAGGAACACATTTTTCTGGGGTGCAGGTTCAAAACAGATCAGAAAATAGTTTTCCACCCAACAGACAAGGTTCAAACTCAACTGCCTTCATGGAAAGCCTGCTGTCTGTTCCCTTCATCTCAGACAGGGAGTTCCTAAGACTCCTGAGATTCAAAGCATCTATGATTCCCATTCTGCCCTTTGCTAACCTTCACATGTGGAAATTTCAGTGGTACCTGAAGACAGTCTGGTCTCAACATGCACATCCTCTAGAGTTTCTCATTGCTCTTCTTCTCTGCCTGGAAACAGAGCTCCTCTGGTGGATTCAGCAGCTATCTTTGACTCCTGGCCTTCCTCTTCTCTTGCCCCAACCTTCTCAACAGTTTTTTACATACACTTCAAACACAGGCGGGGGGGGGGGGTTGAACTTTACATCAAAGAAGGTTCAGGGTGTCTGGTCTCCATCTCAAAATAGGGAACACATCAACATCAGAGAAATGAGGGCTCTGATCCTAGCCTTGCTGATTTTTTATCCTCTCTTTCTGCCCAGTTCTCTGAAAGTTTTAACAGACAGCACCACAGTTCACTGGTACATAAACAAACAGGAGGGCACCAAATCTTAACTTCTTTGTAGGTTAGATCTCAGGGCATGGGAACTAGCAATTCAGTACAAGGTTACCCTTCATACTGTGTATTTACCCACCCCCCAGAACACTGTGGTGGACACATTAAGCAGATCCGTGTCACACTCCCATGAATGGATGCTTCACAGGGATGTGGTCCTGGATCTGGTTCACCAGTGGAGTACTCCACAGCTGGACCTATTTGCCTCCCCTCAAAACAGACAACTTCCTCTATTTTGTGCCAGAGTCCCACATCCTCTGGCTTGAATGGTGGACGCCCTTTCCTTCTCATGGAAGGGGATGTTTCTGTATGCAACCCCACTCCCCACCCCATCATTCAGAAAGTCTTGCTGAAAATTCAGCAGGACAAACCAAAAATCTTGTTGGAGATCTTTTGGACAAGACAGCATTGGTTCCCTCTTCCTTCTGTAACTAGCCAGAGGCCATCACTACAGGTTGCCTCACCAGTTGTACCTGCTCACACAGGACAAGGTATCCTTGCTTCATCCACATCTCTCAGCATTGCAAATGACCCTGTGGGGGATCAACTTTTGATCCCTTTTAGGCACCTTTTCTCACAGGACATGCTCTGGCTTTTGCAGGAGGCCAGGAAGCCCAATACTAGGAAATCTTACACCTCCAAATGGAAAAGGTTTTCGATCTGGTGCCTTTTAAGAAGTCTAGATCCATTTTCTATGACATGCCTACAGTAATTTCATACTTGTATGAATTGCTTAGCAGTGGCTTGTAATATTCTTCAGTGAAAGTCCACTGTTCTGATCTTTCTGCTTGTCTGCTATTATCACATCCTTTGGCTTAGAGATTGGAGGTAAAACTTTTCCTTAGGGTGTCATACATATTAAGCCTCCCAGTAAACGAGTACCACCACCTCGGGATCTTAATTATGTCCTAGAGAAGATAACTGTAGCCCCTTTTGAGCCTGCAGCTTCTGCTTCTCTAAAGTTTTGCACTTGGAAGACTGAGCTTCTTGTTGCTTTGACCTTGGCTAGGAGAGTTTCTGAGATTCAGGCTTTGCTGACATCTCAGCTTTCCTGATTTTTCACAAGGACAGAGCTTCTCTGCACACCAACCCTTCCTTTATGCCTAAAGTGGCAAATGGGAGGTTTCTTAACCAGTCTGTCTAATTGCCAACTTTTTTCTCTTCTCCTCAGTCCTCCAGTGAAAAGGTTCTACATTCTTTGGATGCCCATAGGCAACTTAGATTTTATTTAGACAAAACTATAGCTAACAGGAAATCTGATCAGCTTTTTGTGTCTTTACATCCTAGTGCTCTGGATTTACCTGTTTCTACACAAACAATTTCTTCTTGGATTTCTAAGACTATTGAGTTCTGTTATTTCTTTCATGATAAGTCTGGCAGCTCCTGTTAAAGCCCACTCCCCTAGATCTGTTGCTTCTTCAGGTGCTTTCTTTAAAGGCCTGGATACTAACTCTATTCTAAAGGCTGCTGCTTGGTCTTCTGTGCATACCTTTACCAAGCACTACAAGTTGGACACTATTTTTAGGTCTAGGGCAGGGTTTGCTCAAGCCATTCTCCATAGCTTTTTGGAAAAAAATTTCATAGCATTTTTTATCTGTTCCTTCCTCCTCCCAAGGTTCCTACTAAGCTTTGGTACTCTCCCATATGCAAAGAATAATGCAACATTGAATAGAAGGACATAGAATAGTTGTATTATATCTTACCATATAGATGTCCTTCTTTTCTATGTTGCAGTATTCTGTCCCTCCCTCCTTCCCCCTGCATCTTGTCCCTTCCCTGGATGATTTATTTGTTTCCTTAGGGCTAATGTTACACATGGTGCCTCCTTGTTCTGAGGATGGTGCATGTGGATGTCCCTTTTATGGCTGACATTGTCAGATCATGTGTGTGATGTCCCATGTACTGGCAGTGGCTAGAAGCTTTTGTATACTGGCCGGACATCAGGTCATAGGTGGAAAACAACCCATATGTAAAGAATACTGCAACACAGAACAGAAGGACATGTATAATTATAATAAGATATAACACAACTATTCTTTCTCAGCGTGAGTGATATCGCCCCCTAAAGAGTGATGGAAAACTTCTGGGGGCCCTTTATAGTATGGATAGTAATCAATAGTAATCAGATGTTAGAAGATAATAGACACTTTGAAGGGGGAATTTGGACAAAAAAAAATGCAGCATAATCTTGGCACAACTCATAGCAGGTGGCATTCATAATAGACTATTAGAATTAGTCTGGAGCAAAATTTACTTCATTTTTTTACCGCTGCAAGGAGGTGAAAGCTAATGATGACCAGACTCCGGCCCTACCCTGGTACTGTGGGACTCTCACCCACTAAAACACCCCCTAACATTGGGACAGTTCTAGTCTGCTATAGATCATATCCTTACCTTGCCATGTAATAAATAGCATTGGTTCTCCATACCACCATCAATTGAAATCGAACTCACCACTCATCAGTTTAGCACTCGACACCCAAACCCAGTGCGCCAAGCAGGACTCTTAGGGTGGATCTATGATCAACCAACTTTTGTCTTGACAATTTTTTTGTTATGCTCTATTTAAAATTCTTTTCAGGTTTTGATTTTCAGTAGTTGAAACTAGGCAAAATGGGATAGCTTTTTATAGGTCTTGTGCTGCTGGCTGTGTATGGTTTGGTTTAATTATTTGCGATTCTTTAGCTATAATGACTAGCCTTCTTTTTCTCCTTTTGGGTGTGCTTCTTAGGGGTCACCATGGTGGAGCATCAGTATGCAGAACAAGTGGCAGTAGAGTTTTAATGTGTCAAGTTGCCAGCCCAGCACCCAACCTTCCTCAGGAGGCACACACTTGTAAACACTCAGGGCCAATTTAGAATGTCCAGTCCACTTGCAGCATGTCTTGGGAATGTGTGAGGAAACTGGAGCACCTGGAAGAAACCCACACAAACACAGGGAAGACATGCTGACTCCACACAGGAGGCACCCCAGCCAGAAATTGAAATGAAGAACCTCTTGCTGTGAGGTGACAATGCTAACCACTGCACCACTGTGCCACCCAGCTATAAAGACTAATCTGCTGGCATATTTCAACTGTTAAATGCTATTCATCATCATTGTAACATTGTGTATACAACTTTAATACACTTATACGTATGTGCTTACTTGTGTGAGTAAGTCTCAATATTACAATTGATAAAATATACTTATTTAAAAGTAACATGTTAATAACTAGTCATCTTCCTCTAGCTTTTCCCACTTAGGAGTCACCACAGTGAAACAACAGTCCACAAAACAATTGGCAGTCGAGTTTTATGGTGTTGAGGTGCCAGCCCAGGGCCCAACCTTCCAAAGAAGTCACATGCACACACTCACACCTAGGGCCAATTTAGAGTGTCCAATCCACCTGCAGCATGTCTTTGGAATGTAGGAGGAAAACATAGCACCCAGAAGAAACTCACGGAACCACAGGGAGGACATGCAGACTCCACACAGAAGACACAACAGCTAAGAATCAAACCAGAGAACCTCTTGCTATGAGGCAGCAATGCTAACTGCTGCACCACCGCAGCCACCATTTAGTTAGTAGTTAGTAATAGTAATATATTTTATTTATTTATTATTTATTTTATTTTACATTTGTTGACTGGGCTGGTCTAGTTGAATACATTTCCATTTTCAGTAGAGGCCCGGGGAGAAAAGCTCCAAGAAACAAAAAAAATGAATATGACAGATCAATACAAAAAGACAGTTCTTACAAGTATATAAGTAATTTTTTTTTTTTTTTTTTTTTTTACGAATTAGAATACTCGTAATGATTAATAACATAAGCATTAATTCTGTAGAGGGTAATGTATAAAAGAGGGTGCATTATACATATATATTTAAGTTTTAGATGGAATAACATAGTAAAAATTGAAGCATTAAGGTAAGATTGTGAAAGATATTACTTTTTTAGAAAAGTAATAAGTAATAGTAATATATTGTTTTCACTGAAATGTAACTAGTAATAATAACTTATTACTTTTGTAAGTCAGTAGCACAACACTGCTCTTAATTACTTCACAAGTATAGTTGTAATAGCAAATTTTGCTGTGTTTATTTGCTTCTCAGATGCAGTTTCCCAAATACTGTAAACCTTTAACAGAAAGTTAGCAGATTAACACAGCTGCACATGCTTATTACCAATGTTATTAAGTGCACAGCATTTAACCTGAAGGATAAGTCAATGAACATTCCATTAGAAATGTACTTTCAACTGTTTCAGTTTCAGTATACAATGATCTATGCAATATAGCTATAACCCAGTACTACAGCCGACTTAGCAGATCACACATACATGCAGTTTCACATTTGATTATAACATATTAAGTGCAATATTTACTCTTTTTTTTTTTCATGTTACTAAATGTTTTAGGTTTCTAATACCATGACTGAAATGGATTCCAGTCTTCAGTCCGGCTAATATTAAAGTTCGTAAAATTAGTATTGCTTCATTCTTCAAATATTTGCTAAGAGTGCTGCGCTCAGACCCTGCAGTGTTCTCACAATTGCTTCCTTCTGCAGATCATAAGAGGTTATATGTATTGGAAGCATTGTATAAAGTAAATGTGTTGTATTAAGTAAATTTGACAATTCTTTAGTACTGTTGCTCCTAATGCTATCGGGACTGTGTATCTCTGGTGTATAACACTGGCATCATTTAGTATACATTCTCTTGAGATGAATTTCCTAAACGTCCATGTTACAAAAATATAATATATTGGTTAAAATCAGAGATCCACTTGTATTCCTTTGTTTGCTATTTACACTGCATGCACTGAATTCTTCAGTCCCAAATCTATTACCATACGTCCACACAGCATTTATGCATGACTCTACAATGCTGCTATAGAGTTCATTATTTATTTAGGTCTGGTTTTGGTTTTGCATCATAGTTCATAGGTTCATAGGTTCATAGGTTCATACTAGGCTATCTGCCCGAGGGCATTTATAAGCCTAGCCCATTGTTTTGTGGCTTACGCCACCCCTTTAGTATGGGGAACTATACCCATTATTTTGCTGTGCCTCTGTCGAGCAGTGACACTGAGGTAATTCCTGGGGTATATCTGCGATCTCCCATCCATTGGTCAAGATTTCTCTTGAACAAGGCCAGCGAGGTGCTCTGCCTCACATGTACCGGGATTTTGTTCCACAGCATAGGAGTCTTTGGGTGATGAATCTATCCCTCCAGCACGTCCTATTAATAGCCATGTCGAGGTTTAAGTCTCCGCCCTTGTGGCTCTGATGGATCTAGATTTTTGAGGTGAAGCATATTCATCAAATCTGGGTTTGACATGGCCTTGTATGTTAGGCAAAGGTCACCTCTGAGCAGCGGTGGCGACTGAATAGAGCTGGAGTTCTTTCAGTCGGGCAGCATAGGACAGATTTTTGAGACCCTTTATCCTTTTGGTGAGGAACTTTTGTGGCCTCTCCAGCTGCTGCAAGTGTCGGGTCAGATACATTCCGAATGGGGCATTGTACTCAATCATTGGTCTGATGAGTGATGAGTAAAGGGAGACTATGACCTCCCTTGATCTAGATGAGAATCCCTTCATGATAAGGTGGGCAATGTAGAAGGACTTCCTAACTACTTTAGCTACATGGGTGTCGAATGACAGACTACTATCAACCTGGGTCCCCAGGTCCCTGATAACTTCTTCTGTGCTCAGTGGATTGCCACCTATTTGGTAGCTAGGGGTAACCTTGTTTTTCCCGAAGGGTATGACTATGCATTTTTGGCATTTAACTTTAGGCCGTGGCTCTGGCACCAGTTATCTGTTTCTGTGAGACCCTTCTGAAGGATATCTGTGTCAGATGTGTTTTCTACTATGGGTCCCAGTTTGCAGACATCTGCAAACTTTGTCAGCCATAACCCTCCTGTGTTTGGTTGTACTTGGAAAAGTAGATGCCAAACAAGAGTGGGCCCAGGACTGAGCCCTGTGGGACACCACTTGTGACAGGCTTTGAGTCTGACATGGCGCCAGCAACTCTGACCCTGTGGGTTCTGTCACTCAGCCAGTTTGCAACCCATCTTGTGATGTATGGGTTAACATTTAAGCTGATGAGTTTTTCAATGATACCCGAGTGGGGTATTGTATCGAAGGCCTTAGCCAGATCGAGGTAGGCTGTATGGACTGCCTTTCCCTCATCAATGGCTTTGGTGACTGTTTTGAAAAAGTCAACCAAGTTTAAAAGGCATGATCTGCCTTTGACAAAGCCAAACTGGGTTGGATCCAAAGTCTGCAAATTCCTATGTCTTTATTTATGAGGTCCATTATGATCCTCTCCATGGCTTTGCAGATAAGGCTTGTCAAGCTAATGGGCCAGTAATTTCCAGGGTCTGTGGAGGCACCGCCTTTGTGAAGTGGGACCACAGTTGCAGTGCGCCACTCCTGGAGTGCGTATCCAGAGGTAAGACTTTGATTAAACAGCTGTCCTAGCTGTGGGTTTAATTCCTCATTGAGTTCGTGGAGCACACAGCCGGGGACACCATCGGGTCCCATGGATGCTGTGTTTTTGCTTTGGAGAGAGCAGTTCTCACTTGGGCTGGAGATGTTTGGGGGCTGCACTCATTTGGTATAGATATCTCTCTTTTGGGGAGGGGATAAGTTTGCACTGAACCTGTCAGCCAGTATGTTGGCAATGTCTGTAGGATCAGTAATCTTCACATCATTTTGAACTAGTTCTGAGCATATCTGGGAGTTTCCTCCTAGGTTTCTAACATAGCTAAAGAAGGCCTTATGATTGTCTTTTGAGTCTTTAGCTATTTTTCTCTCGAAATTTGCTTTGGATGATTTTATGAGAGCTCTTAGTTTTTACTTATAGTGATCAAGGGTGTCTTACCTTTTAAGGATTTTGCTCTATCTTGTAGTAGCTTCCCCTTTTGTTGTAGAGTTTGTTTATGGCTGGGGTCCACCAGACTGGACGCTTGCCTTTGGTACAAAGAGTCTTTGTTTTACTTGGGATTGCCTTATCCATGCAGTCCTGCAGGTGCTGGTAGAAGGCGTTTGTAAGTGATTCAGCGGCTTGAGTATTGTTTTCCGCGCTCGGGGCCTGAAAGGAGACCACACTAGTCTTTAGAGGTGTGAAGTCGGCTTTTGAGAAGTTCTTTACTGTGGTCTTTTTTATTTCAGGTGGGGGTGGGATGAGGACCTCCAGCGAGATTAGTTTGTGATCTGATCTCACTAGTGAGGGGTATACTTCGGTGTTGAACATTGTGCTCCCATGTTCGTGATGATGAGATCAAGTATGTTATCTCCTCTTGTGGGGATGGTGACTAGTTGTTCCATGGCATTTGAGTTTATGAATTCCAGGAACTTTTGGGCTAGGGTGTTTGGGCTTGAGTAGTGTTCCCAGTCTATATTAGGGTAATTGAAGTCACCTAGTATGATGGTGTTTGGTGATACATTTATCCCCTCTAGTGTTTTCAGGAAGGCCATGTGAGTTTCCTGAGTTTGTGAGGGTGGCCTGTAACATGCTACAATTTGCAGAGCAGTCTTGCCTATGGTTAATTGCACCTGGATGGTCTCCGATGCATCGTCGCGTTGCCACCAGTCTTGAGGTGTGGGTGTCCTTGATGAATATGGATACCCCCTCCTTTCTTGGTATTGTCCGGATTTTGGGGCGGAGCATGATATGAGGTAAAACCTGATAGCGCTGGGGTGCTCTCAGGAGCCTTGAACCAGGTTTCTGTCACAGCACAGACATCGATGTTCTCCATACTGAGAAGGGCCTCGAGTCGTGCATTTTGAGATTTAGACTTCTGGCATTGAGCAGCATTACCCTTAGTTTTTTCCTTTTTGTGTTCTAGGGTGGTAGGTTTAGAATTTGAGCCTTGCCTAAAAAAGGCACTATGGGGGTGGCAAGAGCCTTTGCCAATATCCGGAATCCCAGGGGTGACAGGTGCAAGCCATCCCTTGCGAAGCAGCGTGGCTTGTCCAGCATGTCATCCCAGGCAGACAGATACTGGATCCCCTTTGAATGACACCAGTGTTTAAGCCAATTGTTAAAGCTGATCATCTTATCTCTGTATTGTGGCATCATTCTTGGTGAAGGTAGGATACTGCTCAAGGTCAGGGTCATACCTGCCTGGGCTACATAATCAGAGAGCTCCTCAATGTCTCTTTTCATGTAGTCCAAGGAGGTACGTCTCAGGTCGTTTACACCAGCGTGGACAATGACTGAGTCATATTTGTACCTGCTGTTGAGAGACCTGAGTGCTTGCGTTATGTGGCGGATTCTAGCGCCCGACAGGCAGCTTACTGTGACCTTCTCCTTACTCAGTCTGGTGAGCGGGACATCAGTGTGTCTGACTATGGAGTCACCAATGACTAGTGTGTCTGGCATTGTGTTTGGCCTTAAGGGCTGTGACTGTTTGACACTCTGACTGTGAGGTCTATGTGTTGGGTTGTGTTCTGAGGTGGTGGTTGTTTGGGTGTCTGCTTTGGTGGCCTCTGCTGTTTTGGTAGATTTTTGATCAGAGCCTCCGAGTATGTCTTTGTGTGTTTATGTGTATGATTTGAGGTTGTAATGGTACTATGTGAGACTGGGTCTATAGTGTGTGTGGTAACCTTCTCCTCCTGACTGGTCTTGCCAGTCCTATGTTGAGAGAGCTCAGCCTCCAGTTTGGCGATATAGTTGCATCTCTCGCATGTATTTGTGTTTTGTGGGAGGAGGAAAGGGTTGTCTGTGTACATGAGGCAATTGAAACATTGCCTCAATATTCCCAGGTTCACCAGCTGAGCAGGAGAGGACACTAGCAACTGATCCCTCGACATGCTAGAAGGGTAGACGAAAAACTTTAAAAAGATTCCGGGACGTGGGTGACCCGAGAAATGGGGGTTGCCTTTTGGGGTACTATCTATGACAAGAGTGCCGTATCAAGGTAATAAGTACTGTAGGAGCAAGTGCTAGGTTTAATAGATAGAGAATAGTCTACTTGGAGTCAAGTAGAGTTGATCTTTTAGTTATAGGATACGCTGATTTGATCAGTAGTATAGTTCGAGGAAGGTAGTTTTAAGGAAAATTTGAAGAGTGGACTTTAGGTAGCCCGAATAGTTTAAACCTGCTTAACCGGCACTGCCCTAGTGTGCAACAGTGGCAGCTCTGTGCTAAATCGCTCTAAATCAGCTTAACGCTGCTTAGCCGCTTTATACCAGGGGGCTGGAAAAAGCTAGAAACTGGCCCAAAACGACCAATAAACTACTAGTTACTGGCTGAAACCTCACAAAACTGGACAAAAGGCAGCTCAATGCTTCCCACTCCCACTGGTAAGCAAGGTAGGTTCCCGTCCCGCAAATAAGGCAAGGAAACAGTACACAGGAACTACAGCCAAAGCCCAGGAATCAGCAACTCTGAAACTGGACTAAACTAGTAAAGCAGGAAAGCAAGGTAGCTTCCCTTCCTCCAAATAAGGCAAGGAAACAGTACACAGGAACTACAACCAAAGCCCAGGAATCAGCAACTCTGAAACTGGACTAAACTAGTAAAGCAGGAAAAACAAGAGATATTTTTTCTTTTTTTTTTTTCTTTTTTTTTCACAAAACAGGCAGAAACAGGTACAGCAAACACTTATAAATGCTATGAATCAGCTACTACAGCTTACACAGAAGAATTTGCTACAAATACAGTCAAATAGTAACAAACAAGGATTCCAAGTGCAATATTAAGTTAAATGCAGTATAAACAGCTTCAATGTAACAGAAGGCGAAATACAGTTGCTAGGTAAAGAGATGTGGAAAGCAACAAAAAATATACTTAGTATCAAGAAAAGTCGCTTATTCAGCTCTCTGCAGCCTGGATTACTCTGGCCCACGTCTGTGCTGAGTAGGTACAAGCTGAAAGTTTTATACCAGGGGCTGGAAAAGCTAGAAACTGGCCCAAAACGACCAATAAACTTATTACTGGCTGAAAGTTCACAAAACTGGACAAAACAGCTCAATGCTTCCCAAGTACTGGTAAGCAAGGTAGCTTCCCTTTCCCAAATAAGGCAAAGAAATTAGCAGTTAACACAGGCACCCAAACTAAGGAATCAGCAACTCTGAAAAGTCAAGGAAGCTTCTAGAAAAGCAGGAACAGTACACAAGGATCTTTCCCTTCCCCAAATAAGCCAAGGAAACAGATACACAAACTGAAACTGCAAGAATCAGCATGACTGAAACTGGACTAAACTAGTAAAGGAAAAACAAGAGATATTTTTTTCTTTATTTTTCTTTTTTTTCACAAAACAGGCAGAAACAGGTACAGCAAACACTTATAAATGCTATGAATCAGCTACTACAGCTTACACAGAAGAATTTGCTACAAATACAGTCAAATAGTAACAAACAAGGATTCCAAGTGCAATATTAAGTTAAATGCAGTAGTCTTTCATTAGCAACTTTCTAGCATACACTTAACAAACATCTTATTTCTTCTTATGCTAGTTTTATACCTGGCTGTAAGGATAACTAAGGTGTTTGGGAGATGTTATCTCCTTTTATTTTAGTACCTTTTATTTTAGTACCTGTATACTTTGAACCACTTGACTGCAGGGTATACTCTGTGACCAAACAAACTGTTCTAGTTGTTTTTTGATCAGCATCTGTAACACATAGTTCATAGGTGTGAGAAGCTCTATTGAAGTGTGTTTTATTTATTATTATTTTTTAATTCTTTAATTATTTCATTTATTTGAGTGACGGATCTGCACTATATGCATTATTTAAGCCTCATAATAGGCGTTTGCTACTTGAATTATATGATCTAGGTGCTTATCTTCAAATGTACAAGCCATAAAAAAGGCAGGCAGGGTCTACACATAAAATTATTAATAGCTGTCAAGACTGCTTTCATGCCAATTAAGTGAAGACAAACTAAGGCAAGAAGGATAGGAAACTGCCCACCCCATAAACCAGTTAAAGGCATTCAAATCAAGAATAACAATCTACCAACCACGTGGCTCCTATCAACTTACATAATGTCACCTACCATCATGTTAACCTTATATAAGACTGGTAAAATTCTATACCACTAAAACATCATTTTACAAGTATGCTAATTCATAGAATAAAACTTTTAAGACTGAGTCCTGGCATCTTATCCATGGAGAAGGACTGGTTCTACTAAGGCATCCTATAAATAATGGTCAGGAGAACCATAGATTCTGAGGTTGTAAAGTTATCCAGTTCATCTTTAATTTTCCTTAGTCCTGCTCCCCACACAAATTGTGAGGTTCAAGATAGATGACAGTGACTGCTTCATTCACAGTGGAATACCCTAGGCTTTTTATTTAGAGTGAGAAAAAATAATGTTTCCTGTAGCCATTGTTGTGTAGTTCACTAACTCATATGTTTATTGGTTGTTACTAGGCTAACAAACACTAGGGCCCTTACAAGCCTAGCCACTCTCCACAGCCATTTAGGTTCCTACTATCATATGGGGGACGTGTTTGTAGCAGGGAGCTAAAGATTTGTAAGAGGGGGTTAGTTAGGATAATACCTTTCTTACTTATGGCCTCTGTCCATAAGGGACATAGGGGCCAGCCAGGGGTAAATTTACGATTTCCCATCCAATTCTCAAGGTTTTGTTTAAATAGGGTGAGGGATGAATTCTGTTTTGCACGGATGGGAACCTATTCCATAGAGCAGGGATCCTTTGGAAAACTTATCTATCTCTCCAGCAGGTTCCATTTATGTCACAAGTGAAGTTCTGATCCCTGAATCTAGTGTTTCTAGTTGGGTTTGTTTGTGCATATTCAATAGATCCATCAGGGCTGGGTCTGAGGAAACCTTCTAAGCCAAACAAAGATCTCTCCTTAGCATCCTGTAGAAGACTGAATACAGAGCCAGAACCTTTAGACAGGGTATTCATGCATTGAATGTTGCTTGTAAGAATCATTTGTGGACATGCCAGCTGTTGCCAGTGTCTGGTTAGATACTTGTCAAAGGGGGCATTGTATTCAGTGATAGGTCTGACAACAGCCGAATACAGAAGTACTGTTACTTCCTTAGACTTAGATGCCATACCCTTACCTATACGTTTTGCAACATAAAATTATTTTCTTATTACCTTAGCTGCATTCTGGTTAAAATCTAGATTGCTGACTACATATGTATACAGATCCTTTACTATTGGGTTAACTCTTAGGGGTATTTTACTTACGGAATAATTAACTTGCCCAAACAGCATTATAATACATTTTTGGCAATGAGTTTTAGGCCATGGCTTTGGCACTAGTCATTTGTCTGTGTTAAACCCACTTGCAAGATGTTTGTGTCTTGGGGGAATCTATAATAGTTCCCAATTTACAGTCATATGTGAACTTGGTAAGCCAAAGGGCTTTAACTTTAGCCTTGACTTCAAAGAAATAGACGCGAAACAGGAAAGGGCCCAGCATGTTGCACTGGGGTACTCCACTGGTGACTGGTCTCTTGGTGGAGGTAACCCTCTTAAAGAAGCCTACCAGGTTAAGTAAGCATGTCCTTCCCTTAACAAAGCCAACTTGGGATGGGTCCAGTATCTGTAGATTACAAATGTCATTGTTTATCATTTTTATGATAATTCATTCCATGGCTTTGCATATTAGGCTTAGTAAACTGATTAGTCTGTAATTCCCTAGGTCAGTTGATGGTCCACCCTTGTGAAGAGCAATGACTGTTGTGGTCCTCCATTCACTTTGAATGTAGCCTGTTTCCAGGCTGTAGTTGAAGAGTGCCTCAAGTGGTCCTGATAGGATATGTTTCAGACTGTTCAGGAGGCAATAGAGGATGTTCTCAGGACCCACAGAATCAGCTACCAGCACCTGGTCCCTGCTGATAACTGGGGGAAGTATGGTGGAGGGGTTTTCATCTGGTGGAGCTGTGGGGGAGTGGGGGAGTGAAGTTTGAGCTAAATTTATATTATGGCAAACCTAGGGATAAGAGCTCCGTAGCACCAATCTCAAATTCAATAAATAAATAAAAATATCAATCGAACACAGTGCTGCAGAGCTGCCAAAGCTGCAAAAAATCACAAATTCCAAGCACAAATGTGTTTAACTCTGTCTATGAAAGACCAGTTCATAAAATCCAGTTCATGGAATCCACACACAAGGAAACGTTCGAACACAGGTTTATTCAACAATGGTGAGCGCTTTCACTTAGGAGCTTCATCAGACCAAACACATACAATACTAAAAGGCACATATATAAAGGGATACTAATCAACCAATTAAGATGCATTAAAGATATATACATCCAATGCTAAAGGGATGTATATGTACATATAAATGTAAAACAATTTAAAACCAAAATACATATTAAAACAAGTAAAACATCTAACTTATAAAAATCTATCTATAAATACACCAACTATCTATGAAAAAACTAACGAAAAACCTAAATATATAAAACATAAAATACCTATCATTCATTTATTTGCACAGTCTTCTCCTCTTTAACACGGGCTTAATGGAAGCCCTCTCATTTATACCCATTCCTCTGTCTGCTCTCAAAATAATTATCCAACAAGTTTCCCTATATTCAGTGTATGTTCGAACATCTCCTTCCCTAAGGCTTGGTTGAATTGCTTCTATTAACCTAAACTTAAAAACTTTTTTTATTCTCACCAGCTCTTTCAGGTTATCCACTTGTACATTCTCCACTGATTTTGAGGATAACCATTACCCTGGCTTTAATGATACTGTTTTTTGGCCTGAAACATTTGCTGCCCAAATTTAGTCTATTCAGGTGTAGAAGACTGCAGATGACACAAAATTACTAATACCAGAAAGAAAGAAAGCTGACCTCTGCTTACACATCAGTTATTATCCTGCTTTTATACTCCGTGCTTTATGCAGACTTTTAGATAATGTGGTCAAGTCTCACTTCTCTGAATTAGTACAATCCAGTTTACTAGCCTTGCTTGTCTCAATGGTGATTCAGTTAATGTAATAGCAACGTTGTCCTCTACTGACCTGTCCCATTCTCCTAATCTCTATCATTTCTCAGGAAAAAAACAGAGTAATGTATGAGATTACCCCCTTGATATGCCTCAACCCCTATAACTTGTACATTTTGGATATCCAAGGCATCCCCATTGCTTAACTTTAGTATGGTATCCCCTTGTTTGCATCTGCCTCCATCAAAAACAGTGACACCCTTCAGACTCTCTTAGGTTCATAGGTTCATAGGCTGGTACTAGGCTATCGGCCCTAGGGACTATACAATCC
Source organism: Protopterus annectens (assembly GCF_019279795.1). Taxonomy (NCBI): domain Eukaryota; kingdom Metazoa; phylum Chordata; order Ceratodontiformes; family Protopteridae; genus Protopterus; species Protopterus annectens. The sequence continues at coordinate 1,363,526,752 of NC_056728.1, forward strand.
TAGCCATAACAATTCCCTGGATATTTCTTCCCACAGTATTTACTTCTCTGGACCCCTGTCTAGCAGGGTGACTGACATGATCCCTGGGGTGAATTTCCTATCTCCCATCCAATCATCAAGGTTCCTTTTGAAGAGGGCCAATGAAGCGCTCTGCTTGACATGTATGGGCAGTCTATTTCAGAGTATGGGGTGTCTCTGGGTCAGGAACCTATCCCTCCAGCATGTTTTGTTCATTGTGATGACAAGGTTTAGATCCCTGGAGCGTGTGGCTCTGAGCGATTGGGATTTCTTATAGTGGAGCATGTCCAACAGCTCGGGGTATGACTTGGCCTTGTATGTTAAGCAGAGATCGCCTCTGAGTAGACAATATGCCACAGAGTATAGCTGTAGTTTTTCTAGACAGTCAGCATATGGCATCTGCTTTAGGCCTGTGATTCTTTTAGTGAGGTATTTCTGTGGCCTTTCCAGCTGTTGCAGATGTCTTGTGAGGTACATACCAAATGGAGCATTATACTCTATAATGGGTCTAATGAGGGATGAGTACAGTGGGACAATGACCTCTTTTTTTCTGGATGAAAAGCCCTTAGTGATGAGGTGTGCCACATAGAAGGATTTCCTGACTGTTGTGGTGATGTGGTTATCAAAAGTGAGACCACTGTCCACCTGTGTCCCTAAGTCTCTCATCACACTTTCAATGTTTAGTGCACTGCCACCTATGTGGTAATTCATGGGTACATGTTTTTTTCCAAAGGGGATAACTATACATTTCTTGGCATTAAGCTTGACCCATGGCTCTGTCACCAGGCATCTGTTTCTCTAAGGCCCTTTTGTAGATTATCCACATAATTTGGGGATTCAATAATGGCTCCCAGTTTGCAGTCATCTGCGAGCTTTGTTAGCCAGAGTCCCTTAGTGTTTGCCTGTACTTCAGAGAAGTAGATGCCTAACAAGAGTGGTCCCAGGACTGAACCCTGAGGTACTCCACTTGTCACTTGTCTGGAGCTGGATTTGTAGTCGGCTACTTTTACAGTCTGGGTTCTGTCAGTAAGCCAGTTGGCAACCCATCGAGTGACGTAGGGATTTATGCCCAGCTTAGTAAGTTTATCTAAGTTTATCTATGATTCCAGAGTGGGAGATGGTGTCAAAGGCCTTGGCGAGGATCAGATAGGCTGTGTGGACCACCTTACCCTTGTCTACAGCTCTGGAGACTGATTCGAAGAAGTCAATCAGATTCAGGAGACAAGATCGGCCCTTCACAAACCCAAACTGGGTGGGGTCCAGTGCTTGAAGGTTGCCAATGTCTTTATTAGTTCCATGATAATGCGTTCCATGCCCTTGCAGATCAGGCTTGTCAGACTGATGGGACGGTAGTTCCTGGGATCCAAGGCATATCCCCCCTTGTGGAGTGGGAAAACTGTAGCTGTGTGGCACTCAGTGGGCACGAAGCCTGAGGAGAGGCTATGATTAAACATGACACTTAGGTGATGTGCCAGTTCATTTTGTAGTTCATGTAGTACACAGCCTGGGATGTCATCTGGTCCCATGGATGCTGTATTCTTAGCTTTGGAGAGTGTGGTTTCTACCTGTGTAGCCATGATTACCGGAATTTGGCAATCGTTTGGTATTGAGATGGGCCCCTTAGGGGGTGAGAGGGGGGTGAAGTTGGCACTAAATCGATCTGCAAGGATATTGGCAATATCCTTGGGATCAGTATATTTAATGCCATTCTGTTGTAGCTTAAAGCAGATCTGAGCATTGCCATTTAGATTCTTGACATAACTATAGAATGCTTTGTGGTTGTCTTTGGAATCTTTGAAAATTTTATTTTCGTAACTAGCTTTTGAGGATTTTATGAGGGATCTCAGCTTCTTACTGAGGCTGGTGAGGGAGTTTTTTGTATCCTGGAATTTTCCTCTTTTCTGCAACAGTTTCTTCCTTCTGTTGTATAGTTTGTTTATAGCAGGGGACCACCAGATTGGCTTCCTTTTTTTGGAAAAGAGCATCTTGGTTCTGTTTGGGATGGCACGATTCATGCATGAGTGGATGTGCTCGTACAGTGCCTTAGTGTAGGTTCTGCAGTCAAACTTTGAGATCCCATCTGCATGGGTGTCGTGAAATTTGTCACTTCTGACTATAGTAGCATGAAGTTGGCTTTGGAGAAGTTTTTTAAGGAGGTTTCCTTAATGGGGGGTGGGGGTGGCATATGGATGTCAAGGGTGATTTGCTTATGGTCAGACCTGACCAATGAGGGGGTGACCACTGGTGTGGAGCATCTATCTCCAATGTTGGTAATGACCAAGTCTAGGATATTGGAGCCCCTGGTGGGACAATGGATTAGTTGATCCAGGGCATTGGAATTTATGAATTCCAAGAACCGTTGGGAAAAGGAGATGGTACCCGAGTAGTTTTCCCAGTTAATGGCAGGGTAGTTAAAATATGTCAATTCATAAATGACTTGCCATGGAATGAGCACTACTTCCTTGCTCTTTCAAAGGCTAAATGGTTTCTAGTGCAGCCTGGGTCAAATCTTCTTGTTTCCGTGCTATTCAAAATACTCAGACTTGACACTCACTCTCCTGTCTCTCCCAAACTTTTTACTGCCTCTTAAACTTATAATCTAAGAAGTCAAGCCACAGCCAGTCCTTCCCTACAAATCCCGTCTGTCAGACAGCACCTTCCTAGTAATTGCTTCTTTGTATTGGTCCCAGAACTATGGAAGTCACGTCCTCCTGATTTAACTGATCATATAAACTATTCATTGTTCATGAGTACAAACAGTAGTTACTAAAACTGAATGTAAGTGTCGAGCTAAAGTTCATGTCAAATAAATTGAGTTTCCTTTACTGCCCACATACCTGATCTCCCGATTAACTCACTCATCATAAATTGTGATTCAGTGTACCACAGTATTACTGGACTAGACCTGTCTTTTATCTTACTTGTCTCTAATACCTTGCCTACGTTAGCTAATATTGCCAATATCACCACTATTTCTACATCTCCTACTTTAATTCTATTCTCCTTTTTTATTCCACTTATGTAACTGTACATATATCTGGTTTGTTTGATCTTCTACAAGTATAGTGTTTGTCTGATTTTCTTTACTTCTCATAAATGCAAACCATTGTTATTTGTTTACCATACATTTTTTGTAACATTATGATGTAACCCAGGCTGAGCCTGTAATTGGTCATTGTTTGATCAGTTCTACACAGGAAAACAAATTTACAGAAATTGTAAAAAATACCTCCTTCTTTTCTAATCTTCCATGTCTATGTTCTCAGTATAGTGTAGTTTCCCGAGAATTTCTAGCTACTCTGACATAGCCCCACATGTACCAGCTTCAATATGTATAAACGTCCCCAAGGCTTCTTTCAGGAATAAACCACAGAAACAAACTGTTTAGTGTCACTAACGGACACTTATGCAGTATGCAGTGAACCTAAGAAAAATGCTGTTGAGATGTGGAATGAAACCAGAGTGCACCAAAATGCATCTGAGTATCTTGACAACATCTGCACTTTACCCTAGCACCATGATGAGAAGCATACTAACCCACAGAGTCTGGAATGGGGAACCAGCAGTTTAAAACATTCCTCTGTGCTGTGAATCTTATGCTTCTGTGGCTTCTCAGATAAGTCATAGACCGTGGTTATTGGACCTACCTCTCAAGATTCAAAGAACCAACACTCACCTTCACTTTATAAATTTTTACAGTTTCTCTAATGCTTAGAATAAATCTGTAAAATCTAACCAAACAATGTTACACATAAATAATATATCACAGCTTCCAACACAATGCTTCTAGGTCTGTATCCCCAGGCTATACCAACCAAGTGGGGTCAAACACTCATCTGCCTTGGTTGAATCAGATGAAGTTAGTCTTCTGCAAGCTCCCAGTAAATGAAATAGCTCTGTACTCTGCGAACCACATGCCTGTACATTTCTTTACAGAAACATTCTTACTCCAGGTACGGCGTCCCATATGTTTCCCATTGTGGATCTGTACTATTGGATGTATAATCAGGGCTTCAGCAATACACAGCAACCTATTTTGCCAGCTTAAGTGGCTTTTCTGGATTCTGCTACTTCCTTACTTTCAGATCTTGTGGAAACCATCATTACACTGGTGACCAAAGTGCTGTGGCTGCTGTTGAATCTGGAAGCAAAAAAGCAAAATAGGAACCAACGGCAAAGATTCTGGCAAAACAAAGAAATGTTTACAATGACATTTTCAAACCTGACTTTCTTAGGAGTTATGAGATATGCAGATTTCCCCTAAATAGTCTTTTAAGTTCACAGCTTTAAGAATGTATGAGTCAAAGTTTTTAATAATGCAGGCTGTCCTGAATACATTAACATTTGTTATTGTTCATTCATGAGCATGAGTGCTGAAGCATTTTTCCCCAAGAAATGTTTGCATATCACTCATAATATCTTGACACAGGGAGGTTTGCAAATATCTTTGTAAACTGTTAAATCTGGTTAAGACTGGTATCAAAAATATGACAGAATATCTTTTTTTTTTTTGTAAAGATAATTTTAACTGACACATGTAAGACTATAACCAGAATCTGGAAATGTTTATCTACACACCTAGTCCTGGATTGCTTAAAAAGAATATCCGTAGTTTCTAAAATAGAGATAAAAACAACCCTCCCCAGAAGTGCATGGTATAATATAGTAGTAAGATGCCTTTCCCTAGAAGTGCATGGTATAACACAGCAGTGAGAAGGTTTGTATCCTTGTATCTTGTGAGGGGAATACAAGAATTTGCACTGCATGCATGACTAATAGACAAACCATGTAATGCTGTAAGACTATACTTTATGTGACTCTTACAAATGATGCATATAGTCTGTTTTTCTGGTGCCAGATATACATGAGTCACAGTCACAAACTCAAAGAAATGCCTTGCTTAGAATGTTTCCTTTACTCCCCTGTTACTTCACCGATGAGAACAATATTATAACTGCTTCATTATTAATGGTTTCAGACTATTTTTGACCATGATGTAACCCACAGAACAAGAGTACATAAAGTATTTGTGGAGAATTTTAGATTAGACAATCATACAGAATGTTTTCTAGGAGACTGGAGGAGACTGAGATTCAAGTTTATTTAGTTGTTTGTTTCCCATACAGCATAAAAATAAAGCATTAACATTAGGAGGAATAACAAACAAATGATAAAAACAATATACAGATGCAAACAATAAGAGAAAATGAGGCTAAAAACATGAGGTAAAATACCAGAAAATATACTTAATTTGCAGCAGGTAACATTAAGATACTAGTTTCATTAAACTGATGACAACAAGACTGGAGCAAGACAAGACACAATGTTAAAGGTCAGATAAAAAATGGGGAAGGATAATGTGGTATAATGGAATGGCACATGACAGTAAATTGAAAGTATCATGAATTGAATGCTAAATCAAAAGTATGAATTTTTTTTAGGGATCTTTCATAAAATGTGCACAAAAATAAGAACATGTCAATCCTGGATACAGTGGCAGAATTTTTTAACATTGAGCCGTCATACATACTACACTACTGTCCATGTAGAGTAGGATTGTAACAAAACGTTCAGAAAATTCAAGGAAAAAAGAATTGTTTACAAATATTGATGTCACAAACTATTTGTTCCTTTGTGTGCTGCTTTTCCAGCTTTTCTCCTCATACTAAGGAAATTTACAGACAAAGAATAATTTTATTCTGTATGACCTTTCACTTTTCACAGTCAACCACTGGAAGCGCTGAACAATCCATTATTTTTTTGTTTGTTCTCCCCAAGCTGCTATGGGCTCTGTGTCTTCACATCCAGTCTTTTATCCTGTTCTAAGTCTGAGGTGCTCCACATGATTTGGTTTGCATTTCCATCAATAATCACTGATCCCACCAGTTCAGGACTAAAGCATGGATGGTCCCCTGTGTTAGATATACTTATAGCTTTTCATGCTTTATTGATGACACTCATGTTATTCTCCTGCTCTACATTATTCTCAGCATTCAGTTTTTATTTATGCTGATTTAACTGAACCTGTTTGTTTCTCATCCAGACAGATTCTTTAGCACCTGTAACTACCCCACTACCTTCAGCAGGCCGCCCTTCACTGCTTGACTACTTGTCTTTTCACTTTCTGTAACTATCCATTAAAAACTCAGTCTTGTAAACAGTTCATCTCTCAGCACTCTATCCCTTCTTTATGTGGCTGCCTCATCTCCTATAATAATCACAGTTCCAACACTAATTAACTTTTTTTCTGATTTTTATTCTTATGTGTGTTTCATCTACAAACAAGTTTATTAGTTATGTTGTTCTGCTCAGACCAATTATGAGCCTACTATTTGCAGTCATAATCAGTGAATGCCTCCTGACTTTATTGCTTTAAAGTGTAAGCCACAGATTCTTCTTCAAATGATTATCAAAATTCACAGACACTGTTATCTGCGTAATACAGTTCTAAAAGATTTTAACTACAGTAAATGTGTCCTTCTGCTCCAGAACCCCACTTAGGCTACATACACCAAAAGTCACCAGAAGCAGCAATGACTATTTCCACAGCTGTGGCCTTCTAATGTGCTTGGTCTGTTAGATTAAAAAGTTTCACTTCTCGTGGCTTTTATTTTGTGTTCCTTTCTTTAGAGCTGACAGTGTAACACATACAACAAGGAGGGAACAAATTCTAGTGGCCTAGAATATAAAACTGTGATTGTTCATGCCTCTTTGAGTTCTTTATATACATAGTTTGAAATACCGCTCTTTATGATTTTCAGGACCATTCTTTATTATCAGTATTAAAAAAGAAATGAACTGTTTCATACTTCATGTTTTAGTAGCTGTTAGATCCTTGGAGTAGGTTACGTTTATCTTGTGTATCTGAGCAACATCTGGGAGAAGTGAGCATTCTTAGTTTCCCTGATCTTGTTTTCTTTTTGTGTTTATCCAAAGTTTAGCTTTTATTCCAATTTCTTTTCCTATAATGCATAGTCCTTCCCAGAGGTTTTCACAATTACATATGTCTGTTGCACTACGTGTGGTTGTTTTAAATATCCAACTAGAACAGCCATTACAATTTGCTATCAGCTCCCACTGTCATTACTAGTACTGCTCTTATTAAACATTGTTATCTCTTGTCATAAACCCCTCCTGTTATAGTATTGTTACCTCTTGCCAAAGCTATGATATATTTATCTGTGTGTTTGTTTTGTTCATTGGTTATAACTGTCACTCGTCCAGTCAGGATAAAGCAGATGAACAGTTTTGGGTTCGGTTCAAACAGCTTTATTATATACAAACACATCAGGACTGAGGCTTAGTAACTTAAACTTAAATAAACTTATAAACAGACTGACTACTGCACTCATACATGTTAATACTCTGGCTGTTCACTCAAAATGGAACTGCTGCCTGCACATGCTCTCTATTTATACGCATGTGCCCTCACTTTGAAATGCTTCTAAAAGTCACAACACACACTCTGTTCTACAATAACCAACCAGGCTGATATTCTTACAAGGATGAGCTATGCAGACATTATCAGAATAAGAAATTAAAACAATAAAGTTGCAAATACTCTAACTGCATAATGAATAAGCTATAGCCTGTAGATGAAATGCAATATTATTACAACTGATAAATATTTGGAAGAAGGACTGTTTTAAACTGGCTCTACTTTAGTAGACTGAAATTTCACTTACCTGAAATTCATATCACTGAGATAAAAAGGCCGACATTCAAGGAAAGCATGAAAAAAGAGATCTACAATATAAGAAAGAAAGAATACAGTATAAAGAGGCAAAGCTTGCTTTCAGAGTTTGTTAGGAAACCTACATTTATAATCAAAATTTGTTTACAGTAACGGTAACCTAGCCATGCAGCAAAGGGCATTTAACGTACCATGAAGCAAGACATTTTAGAGAAGCAATCATTTGACTATTTGAATTTTATAGTTTTTTTATAGATATGACTTTAGCTCTTTCACTGGAAAGGCTCTTACAGCAGAAAAGAAAATGTTAGATTTTTATCAGTAATTAACACAGTCTTTATTTTCATCTCATAAAAAGTGCTAAACATAGATCTTTGTCATGATCTGTTGGAATGCACTTCATATACTGATAGAAACCACACAGCATATCTTGCCTACCCCCACTCTTGTTGAAACTCATTTCAGTAGTGTCATATGGTCTTGTATGAAGGTGAGCCAGAGAACTGCTTGGGTGGTCAGATATTAGAATTTTCCAAATAAAGTCTTACTTGTCGACTCTATAAAACTACTGACTGAATCCTTCTCTTATAAATGTACTTAAATATATCTCTGCTTTAATATTTTCTTTCATTCTTTCTACTGCCCAGATATTTCCCTGCCTGACAGATCATCTCTCACAGCTAACATTTCTGTAAGCTGCCTGAGTACAGAGTTTACCAAGAATACTCCAGCTAAGCAAATCATCTCAAACTTTGCTCTGTATGTCAGGCCTACCTACTAATTTCAAAATTTTGTCTGCAGTCATTGTAACAATTCATAGGTTCATAGGTTCATAGGTTCATACTAGGCTATCTGCCCTAGGGCATTTATAAGCCTAGCCAGAATGTGTTTGGCTTTCGCCACCCATTTTAAATTAATTTTGATATGCTCTTTTTCGAGGTTAGTATACTGTGCCTCTGTCTAACAGTGACACAGAAGTGATACCCGGGTTACACCTACGATCTCCCATCCACTCATCAAGATTCTTCTTGAAGAGAGTCAATGAGGGACTCTGACTAACCTGGACTGGGATTTTATTCCAGAGTGAAGGGAGCCTCTGGGTTATGAATCTGTCCCTCCAGCATGTCCTATTTATTTCAGTGCTGAGGTTCAAGTCTCTCGAGCGCGTAGCTCAATGGGATTTGGATTTTCTGAGGTGCAGCATGTCCATTAATTCCGGGTTGGACATGGCTTTATACGTCAGGCACAGATCGCCCCTGAACAGGTGGTATGCCACTGAGGAGAGCTGGAGTTTCTTTAACCGGGCAGCATATGGCATCTGTTTGAGCCCTTTGATCCTCGTGGTGAGGTACTTTTGGGGTCTTTCCAGTTGCTGCAGGTGTCTGGTAAGGTACATCCCAAAAGGGGCATTGTACTCAATTATGGGCCTGATGAGGGATGAGTAAAGAGGCACGATGACCTCCCCTGATCTAGATGTGAATCCCTTCATGATTAGGTGGGCTATATAAAATGTTTTTCTAACCACTTTGGCCACATGGCTGTCAAATGAGAGACTGCTATCAACTTGGGTCCCCAGGTCCCTAATTACTTCTTCTGTACTTATGGATTACCACCTATGTGGTAATTTGTGGGCACTTTGTTTTGCGAAGGGATGACTATACACTTTTTGGCGTTTAGCTTGAGGCCATGGCTCTGGCACCAGTTGTCTGTTTCTATGAGGCCCTTTTAGAGGATGCTTGTGTCGGCTGGAGAGTCGATTATGGCGCCCAGTTTGCAGTCATCTGCGAACTTGGTCAGCCACAGTCCTTCCGTGTTGGCCTGTACCTCCGAGAAATATATACAGAACAAGAGAGGTCCCAGGACTGAGCCTTGTGGGACACCACTTGTAACTGGTTTGGAGTCTGACATGGCTCCAGCAATTCTAACCATGGGGGTTCTGTCCTTGAGCCAGTTTGCAACCCATCTATCTAGTGACATAGGGGTTTATATTTAAGCTGGTGAGCTTATCTATAATGCCCGAGTGGGGTATTGTATCGAAGGCTTTTGCGAGGTCCAGGTAGGCTGTGTGGACCACCTTCCCCGCATCAATGGCCTTGGTGACTGTTTCAAAGAAATCAACCAGGTTTAAAAGGCAGGATCTGCCCTTAACAAAGCCGAACTGGGTAGGATCCAGTGTCTGTAGGTCCCCAATATCTTTATTTATGAGGTCCATGATGATCCTTTCCATAGCTTTGCAGACCAAGCTAGTCAGGCTTATGGGGCGATAGTTTCCAGGATCCGTTGAGGCACCACCTTTGTGGAGAGGGACCACTGTTGCTGTACGCCACTCTTTGGGTACATATCCTGTAGTAAGGCTGAGATTGAACAGTAGTTTTATGTTTGGGTTTAGCTCTTCTTGGAGTTCATGTAGGACGCAGCCCGGGACACCGTCTGGTCCCATTGATGCTGTGTTGTTTGATTTGAAGAGGGCGGCTCTTACCTGAGCATCTGAGATGTCAGGGGGCCAGCACTCTGCTGGGATAGATATTTGCCCTTTTGGTGGGGGGGGGGGTTTGCGTTGAACCTGTCAGCTAGGATGTTGGCAATGTCTCTGGGTTCGGTGTATTTTTTGTCATTTTGGACTAATTCTGAGCATATCTGGGAATTCCCACCCAGGTTCCTAACATAACTAAAGAAAGCCTTGTGATTATCCTTAGTGTCCTGTGCAATTTTTCTCTCGAAGCTGGCCTTAGACGATTTTATGAGTGCCCGTAGTTTTTGCTAATACTGATCAGAGATGCCTTCCCTTTTTGGGATTTTGCTCTATCATTTAGTAGCTTCCTCCTTCTGTTGTATAGTTTGTTTATGGCTGGGGTCCACCAGACAGGACGTCTGCCTTTGGAGGATTGGGTCTTGGTTTTATTTGGGATTGCATGATCCATGCATTCCTGAAGGTGTTCATAGAATGCATTTATAAAGGATTCTGCGGTCTGGGCCGTATTTTCCACAGGCCCGGGGACTTTGAAAGATTCCACCTCGGTTTTGAGGAGTGTGAAATTTGCTTTAGAGAAGTTTTTCACTGTGGTTTTCTGGGCAGGAGGTGTGGTCGGGATGTGAATATCCAGTGAGATTAGTTTATGGTCTGATCTTACCAGTGAGGGATACACTTCTGGTCTGGAGCATAGAGTCCCCATGTTGGTGATGATCAGGTCCAGTATGTTTTCCTCTCTTGTGGGAGTGGTAACAAGTTGTTCCATAGCATTTGAGTTTATAAATTCTAGGAACCTTTGGGCTAGGGTGTTGGAGCTAGAGTAATGCTCCCAGTCTATGTTTGGGTAGTTGAAGTCACCCAATATAATGGTGTTTGGAGAGACCTTCATATTTTCCAGTGTTCTCAGGAAGGCCGAGTGGGGTTCCTGGGTTTGGGAGGGTGGTCTGTAGCAGGCTATAAACTGGAAGGCAGTTTTACCCACTGTTAGTTGCACATGTATAGTCTCTGATGCCTCGTGCTTTGCCACCAACCTGGAGGTGTGGGTATCTTTGACGAATATTGATACTCCCCCTCCTTTTGTGGTTCGGTCCAAGTTTTGGGGAAAACCATGGTATGAGGTATAACCTGGTAGTGCTGGGGTGCTCTCGGGAGCCTTGAACCAGGTTTCTGTTACTGCACAAATATCGATGTTCTCCATGCTAAGGAGAGTTTCGAGTGCATGCATCTTAAGGTTTAGACTTCTGGCGTTGAGTAGCATTACTCTTAGTTTCTTATCCCTTGTGATACCTATGGAGGTGGGTTTGTCTTTTGAGCCTTGCCTAAAAAGGCACTATGGGGGTCGCAAGAGCCTTTGCCAATATCCGAAAGCCCAGGGGTGACAGGTGCAAGCTGTCCCTAGCGAAGCATCGTGGCTTGTTGAGCATGTCATTCCAGGCTGACAGACATTGGATCCCCTTTGAATGACACCAATACTTAAGCCAATTGTTGAAATTGATCATCTTGTCTTCATATTGTGGCATCATTCTTGGTGAGGGTAAGATGCTACTCAAGGTCAGGGTCATACCGGCCTGGGCCACATGCTCAGAGAGCTCCTCTATATCTCTTTTCATGTAGTCCAGGGAGGTACGTCTCAGGTCATTTACACCAGCATGGACAATGACTGAGTCATATTTGTACTTGCCTTGGAGTGACCTGAGTGCTTGTGTTATGTGGCAGATCCTAGTGCCCAACAGGCAGCTCACTGTGACCTTCTCCTTGTTCAGCCTGGTGAGCGGGACGTCAGTGTGCCTGACGATAGTCACCTATTACAAGTGTATCAGGTGTGTTGTTTAGCCTTAAGGGCTGTGACTGTTCGGCACACTGGCTTTGTGAGCTATGTGTTGCACGTGTTTTGTTTTGGGGTAGCGGCTGCTTGGGTGTCAGCTTTGGAGGTCTCTGCTGCTTAGGCAGATTTTTATTTAGAGCCTCCGAGTATGTTTTTGTGTTTTTATGTGTTTGGTTTGCTGCCGTGGTAGGTTTATGTGAGACTGGAATTGTATTGAGTGTGGTTTCCTTCTCCTCCTGACTGTTTACACCAGTACTGAGTTGAGAGAGCTTAGCCTCCAGTTTGGCTATATGGATGCATCTCTCACATGTGTTGGAATTTGTTGGGAGGAGGAGAGGGTTGTCTGTGTACATGAGGCAGTTGTAACATTGCCTCAAGATTCCCAGATTCACCAGCTGGACCGGAGAGGAGATTGACAACTGACCTTTGGACATGCTAGAATAGTAATGGGAATTCCTTTATAATTGAAAAAAAGGGCCAATGGGGAACAAGGTACTCAAGGGGAGTTTGTGAGGGTGTAGTGCTTTTAATTTTTTAGTGCTGACTTATATAATTGCTTTAGTGAGCAAGTGCCTGGTAACTGAAATGCAATGTGTTACAGGTAACTTAAATGCAAAAACGACAAGCAGTAACTTTCTTTTAAGTGAAACAAGGAAATAAGTACAGTAAGCAATGCAGATATCACTAGGGATCCACAGAAGCGCTGAAAAGCCGCGTTTTAGGTGGTATTAGCATTTCAGGGAAATAACAAGCAAACAAACAACAAGCATACAAACAAAGCTAGATTCAGCAGGCCTGGATCTAGTCTATGCTACAGCAAACAAGGTGTACCAATTTCAGTAAGAAACAGTTGAAATATGCAGGCACTATAAGCCTTTAACCAGAAATTCCCAGCTCAGAAGGGCAGAGTCCAGATTCTCCTCCCACAAGAGTGCAGACCATGAACCTTTTTAATGTAAAATAACTGGCCTGAAGCCCAAGCGCTTAAACCAGAACTAATACCCTTTTAGAATAACAGACACTGAGCCCTCAATCAGCAGTTCCCAACTTAGAAGGATGTAAGCTACCTGTCCTGCCACCTTAGTGCAGGCCACAAACCTTCCTAATGTAAAACAACTGGTCTGAAGCCCAAGTGCTTAATCCAAAAGACTTAGAATGATAGCTACACTTTAATCAAGTTACTACCAAGCAGTAGTAAATACAATTGAATACTTTAAAAAATGCCTGGATTAGTGCTCAAGTTATACAAACAAAGCTAGATTCAGCAGGCCTGGATCTAGTCTACGCTACAGCAAACAATGTGTACCAATTTCAGTAAGAAGCAGTTCAAATATGCAGGCACTATAAGCCTCTAACCAGAAATTCCCAGCTCAGAAGGGCAGAGTCCAGCCTCTCCTCCCACAAGAGTGCTGACCACAAACCCTTTTAATGTAAAATAACTGGCCTGAAACCCAAGTGCTTAAACCAGAATTAATGCACTTTTAGAATAACAGACACTGAGCCCTCAATCAGCAGTTCCCAACTTAGAAGGATGTAAGCTACCTGTTCTGCCACTACAGTGCAGACCACAAACCTTCCTAATGTAAAACAACTGGTCTGAAGCCCAAGTGCTTAAACTAAAAGGCTTACAAAGAGTTACACCAAGCAGTAATAAATACAACTGAGTACTTTTAAGATGACGCAAAAGCAAAATAAAGTAGGAAGAAACACAAATACAGTAAAAGCAGAATTTTTTTTTTTTCAGAAAAGTAGCAAAAACTGTAGTAAAAACAATTCACATGCAGTGCAAGCTGGCACACTTGAGTATGTAGCAATATTAGTCCACACACAGTTTGAAAAAATGTAATTAAATTAAAAAGGAATAAAAGCAAGTGCAGAAAGGGTTTGTTAGGTAGAATGCGGTAAAGAGATGGGACTGGGGGAGTGTCCTAGATCAAATCTACAGTGGGGCGGGCACTGCAAAAGCCACCAAATTTAAAACTACAACCAAGAACTGGGAGGGGAGGTAGGGAAGACAGTTTCAACAGAGATAGATATGAGGAATCACAGTGCAAATTATAACCAAAAGAATATATACTGATATCTGTATATTTGCAGAACAGTAAGACAACAGATATCTAAGTAACAAGTTAGCTCTATAATACAGAATAATACAAAAAAATATACTCAGCTCTATATATTTGCAGAGAGTCTTGTAAGGCTGTCTCTCAACAATCCACCATGCAGGCTGCTATTAACAGCAAATTAAGGGAACCTTGAGTTAACACACACACTATAGAAACTAAAATGAGGGAGGGGGGTGGGGAAGACAGTTTCAACAGAGATAGATATGAGGAATCACAGTGCAAATTATAACTAAAAGAATATATACTGATATCTGTATATTTGCAGAACAGTAAGACAACAGATATCTAAGTAACAATTTAGCTCTATAATACAGAATAATACAAAAAATATACTCAGCTCTATATATTTGCAGAGAGTCTTGTAAGGCTGTCTCTCAACAATCCACTATGCAGGCTGCTATTAACAGCAAATTAAGGGAACCTTGAGTTAACACACAAGCTATAGAAACTAAAATGAGGGAGGGGGGTGGGGTAGACAGTTTCAACAGAGATAGATATGAGGAATCACAGTGCAAATTATAACCAAAAGAATATATACTGATATCTGTATATTTGCAGAACAGTAAGACAACATATATCTAAGTAACAATTTAGCTCTATAATACAGAATAATACAAAAAAATATACTCAGTTCTATATATTTGCAGAGAGTCTTGTAAGGCTATCTCTCAACAATCCACTTTAAATGCAGGCTAGTATAGTAAATGTAAACTTTACTTAGCAGCATTTAGAAGTCCTTGAACAGGCACCAGTTTTACCAATACCAGCACTGTATATAGATTTTTCCTTCTAGACTGTATGCTTTTAACATTTTAACAACAAAAAGATGTCTACATATAGAATTAGGTCACTTATCACTGTTTTTTTTTCATCTTCTAAAGCATTGTCTAAGAATTAAGCCCACTCTATTTGTCCTTGCTATGCTCAGGCGCACTTTGCTCTCATATCCTATCCCCAATTCCCACCCAACCCCACCTACAACTCATTTAAACTCTCCAAGCTCCACCCATTTCCCCACTAGATCCTATCATATACATACCATCATTTAATAGCCAGACTTAATCACATCCTCGTCTAGTAACCACTTCCGCCATCCTAAAAATCTTCTCCAACTTAAACCTCCCCCTCCCTGACCTTCTTCCTAACCTATGTCATAACCTTTCTTGTCATGTTCAATAAAGCTGTTAGTAGGTTCTCGGTTGTCCGGTGCAGTTTTGTCCTCACCCAGTGCATTTTTTCGTTTATTAACCTTTCATGTCAACCATCTTTCCCTTATTTTCCATTGCAATCATACTTCTGCTACATCATTTAAACTCTACTTCTAGTTACCATTAAGCAGGCCTCTATTTAAACAAATGCTAAGCTTAAACTAAGTACTCTCATCTACGCTGTCAACATTGGACTTTTACCCCATCGACTCTCATAGGTCTCCTTCTATCTTACCAAATAACCAGCTGTACATCTCCACCTACCTGTTCCATGTCCATATTTCACACAATCATACTCTTCGTTATCCTAACACACATATCCAAAGTTACCACCCTAGTGTTCACGTAAATGCACTGCCTCTACAAACCACAGCTCCCACAACTGGGCACTGTCTCATTTTATTACCATTTCAGTAGACTGTTTAACCATTTTTTGTACGGTCTACACACCTATAGATATACTAAAAATATATCAATAGCCATAAGATGAAAACTACAGGCCAAATACAAATGTAAAGGACCTTTTATTCATCAACAAAGCATTCTACCCTAAAATTCTGTGAGGATATACACCACAACCCTGATCCCACACAACATCAACCTCACACCACCACTCCAACATATGTAAATAAACCCATCTCACAACCCTTCTCAAATAATAAATACAATTTATTCTTTCTTAGAGTGAATCTAAGAAGCATGTGAAAAAATACAAGACATCCACAGATGCTTAGCATTCTAATCCCTTGATATTCCTGTAGCCACAGAAACTTGGCTAAAACAAGAAGGTGATAACACAGTACAAGCATCTGGCTATTACATTCTCCAAAAAGACAGGGAAAAAACATGTTGGTAGCATTACCATCATATATGAAAGTACTATTGAACTAAAAACCTTACTCCACATCATTAAATATTCAGTGTAGAAGTCTTAGCCTATAGGGTTTCTCTGTGCCTTAAAGTCATAGTCCTTTATCTCTAAAATTATTTCTGCTGAATATTTGCAAATTTGAGCTGTTTGGTTAGCTTTTACGTACCTACATCAACTTTATTATAAGCTGAGATCAGTACAAACTTGCATTGTTATAAGTTAGTACTGCATTTTATTTTTTCTGTTTATTGTTTCATTGAATATTGTGTTAAAAATAATATTGCATTTATCTGCTTATTTATTTGTGCAATGAAAATTGTGAGCTCTCTCTCTCTGTCTGCAGTTAGTTTATTCTCACTTCATTGTTATTTGGTGCAGAAGTCTTAGCCTAGAGGGTTTGTCTGAGGCTTAAAGTCTTAGTCCCTTATCTCTAAAATTATTTTTGCTGATTAGTTGCATACTTGAGCTGTTTGGTTAGCTTTTACATATCTACATCAATTTTATCACAAGCTGAGATAAGTACAAACTTGCAGTGTTATAAGATTGTACTGCATTTTATTTTTTCTGTTTATTGTTTCATTGAATATTGTGTTAAAATAGCACTGCATTTATCTGCTTATTTATTTGTTCACTGAAACTTGTGAGCTCTCTCTCTCTGTCTGCAATTAGTTTATTCTTCTCACTTCATTGAAATTCTATGTAAAGTCTAAGCCTAGAGGGTTTTGCTGTGCCTTAAAGTCTTAGTCCCTTATCTCTGAAATTATTTCTGCTGAATAGTTGCATACTTGAGCTGTTTGGTTAGCTTTTACATACCTACATCAACTTTACTACAAGCTGAGATAATTACAAACATGCAGTGTTATAGGATAGTACTTCATTTTATTTTTTTCTGTTTATTGTTTCATTGAATAATGTCTTAAAACAGTACATCATTTATCTGCTTATTTATTTGTTCACTGAAAATTGTGAGCTCTTTCTCTGTCTGAAGTTAGTTTATTCTTCTCACTTCATTAATATTCGGTGTAGAAGTCTTAGCCTAGACGGTTTCTCTGTGCCTTAAAGTCTTAGTCCCTTATCTCTGAAATTATTTCTGGTAAATAGTTGCATACTTGAGCTGTTTGGTTAGCTTTTATATACTTACATAGACTTTATTACGAGATAAGTACAAACTTGCAATGTTAAAAGGTAGTACTGAATTTTCTTTTTTCTTTTTATTGTTTCATTGAATGTTGTGTTAAAATTAGTACAGCATTTATCTGCTTATTTATTTGTTCACTGAAACTTGTGAGCTCTCTCTCTCTCTGCAGTTAGTTGATTCTTTTCACTTCACTGATATTCGGTGTAGAACTCTTAGCCTAAAGGGTTTCTCTGTGCAACAAAGTCTTAGTCCCTTATCTCTGAAATTATTTCTGCTGAATAGTTGCATACATGAGCTGTTTGGTTAGCTTTTACATACCTACATCAACTTTACTACAAGCTGAGATAAGTACAAACTTGCAGTATTAAAAGATAGTACGGCATTTTATTTTTTCTATCTATTGTTTCATTGAATATTGTGTTAAAATTACTACAGCATTTATCTGCTTATTTATTTGTTCACTGAACATTGTGAGCTCTCTCTCTGTCTACAGTTAGTTTATTCTTCTCACTTCATTGATATTCGGTGTAGAAGTCTTAGCCAAGAGTGTTTCTCTGTGCCTTAAAGTCTTAGTCCCTTATCTCTAAAATTATTTCTGCTGAATAGTTGCATACTTGAGCTGTTTGTTTAGCTTTTACAAACTTACATCAACTTTATTAAAAGCTGAGATAAGTACAAACTTGCAGAGTTAAAAGATAGTACTGCATTTTCTTAGGCTAGAAGGATTCTCTGTGCCTAAACGTCTTAGTGCCTTATCTCTGAAATTTATTCTGCTGAATAGTTGCATACATGAGCTGTTTGGTAAGCTTTTACATACTTACATCAACTTTATTACAAGCTGAGATAAGTATAAACTTGCAGTGTTAAAAGGTAGTACTGCATTTTATTTTTTTATTTTTATTGTTTCATTGAATATTGTGTTAAAAATAGTACCACATTTATCTGCTTATTTATTTGTTCGCTGAAAGTTGTGAGTTCTCTCTCTGTCTGCAGTAAGTTTATTCTTTTCACTTCATTGATATTCGGTGTAGAACTCTTAGCCTAGAGTGTTTCTCTGTGCCTTAAAGTCTTAGTCCATTATCTCTGAAAGTATTTCTGCTGAATAGTTGCATACTTCAGCTGTTTGGTTAGCTTTTAAATGCCTACATAAACTTTATTACAACCTGAGGTGAGTACAAACTTGCAGTGTTATATGATAGTACTGCATTTTATTTTTTCTGTTTATTGTTTCATTGAATATTGTGTTAAAAATAGTACTGCATTTATCTGCTTATTTATTCATTCACTGAAAATTGTGAGCTCTGTGTCTCTGCAGTTTGTTTATTCTTCTCACTTTATTGATATTCAGTATAGAAGTCTTAGCCAAGAGGGTTTCTCTGTGCCTTAAAGTCTGAGTCCCTTATCTCTGAAATTATTTCTGCTGAATAGTTCTATACTTGAGCTGTTTGGTTAGTTTTTACATACCTACATCAACTTTATTACAAGCTGAGATAAGTACAAACTTGCAGTGTTATAAGACAGGACTGCATTTTATTTTTTTGTGTATTGCTTCATTGAATATTGCGTTAAAAATAGTACTGCATTTATCTGCCTATTTATTTGTTCACTTAAACTTGTAAGCTCTCTCTCTCTGTTTGCAGTTAGTTTACTCTTCTTACTTCATTGATATTCGGTGTAGACATCTTAGCCTAGAGGGTTTCTCTGTGCCTTTATGTTTTAGTCCCTTATCTCTGAAATTATTTCTGCTGGATAGTTGCATACTTGAGCTGTTTGGCTAGCTTTTACACACCTACATCAACATTATTATAAACCGAGATAAGTACAAACTTGCAGTGTTATAAGATAGTACTGCATTTTATTTCTTCTGTTTATTGTTTCATTGAATATTGTGTTAAAAATGGTACTGCATTTATCAGCTTTTTTATTTGATCACTAAAAATTGTTAGCACTCTCTCTCTGTCTGCAGTTAGTTTAATCTTCTCACATCTTTGATGTTCGGTATAGAAGTCTTAGCCTAGAGGGTTTCTCTCTGCCTTAAAGTCTTAGTCCCTTATCTCTAAAATTAGTTGTGCTGAGAAGGAGCATACTTGAGCTGTTTGGTTAGCTTTTACACACTTACATCAACTTTACTACAAACTGAGATAAGTGCAAACATGTAGTGTTATAAGATAGTACTGCATGTTATTTTTTCAGTTTATTATTTCATTGAATATTGTGTTAAAATAGTACTGCATTTATCTGCTTATTTATTTGGTCACTGGAAATTGTGAGCTTTCTCTCTTTCTGCAGTTAGTTTATTCTTCTCACTTCATTGATATTCTGTGTAGAAGTCTTAGCCTAGAGGGTTTCTCTGTGCCTTAAAGTCTTAGTCCCTTATCTCTGAAATTATATCTGCTCTGTAGTTGCATGCTTGAGCTGGTTGGTTAGCTTTTACATACCTACATCAACTTTATTACAAGCTGAGATAAGTAAAACTTGCTGTGTTATAAAATAGGACTGCATTTTATTTTTTCTGTTTATTATTTCATTGAATATTGTGTAAAAAATAGTACTGCATTTATCTGCTTTTTTCTTTATTCATGATAAATTGTTAGCACTCTCTCTCTTTCTCTGTCTGCAGTTAGTTTATTCATCTCACTTCATTGATATTCGGTGTAGAAATCATAGCCTAGTGGGTTTCTCTGTGCCTTAAAGTTTTAGTCCCTTATCTCTAAAATTCTTTCTGCTGAATAGGTGCATACTTGAGCTGTTTGGTTAGCTTTTACACATTTACATCAACTTTACTACAAGCTGAGATAAGTACAAACTTGCAATGTTATAAGATAGTACTGCATGTTATTTTTTCAGTTTATTATTTCATTGAATATTGGGCTAAAAATAGTACTGCATTTATCTGCTTATTTATTTGTTCACTGAATATTGTGAGCTTTCTCTCTGTCTGCTTTTAGTTTATTCTTCTCACTTCACTAATATTCGGTATAGAAGTCTAAGCCTAGAGAGTTTCTCTGTGCCTTAAAGTCTGAGTCCCTTATCTCTGAAATTATTTCTGCTGAATAGTTGCATACTTGAGTTGTTTGGTTTGCTTTTACATACCTACATCAACTTGATTACAAGCTGAGATAAGTACAAACTTGCAGTGTTATAAGATAGGACTGCATTTTATTTTTTCTGTTTATTGCTTCATTGAATATTGTGTTAAAAATAGTACTGTATTTATCTGCTTATTCATTTGTTCACTGAAACGTGTGAGCTCTCTCTCTGTCTGCAGTTAATTTATTCTTCTCACTTCATTGATATTTGGTATAGACGTCTTAGCCTAGAGGGTTTCTCTGTGCCTTTATGTCTTAGTCCCTAATCTCTGAAATTATTTCTGCTGAATAGTTCCATACTTGAGCTGTTTGGTTAGCTTTTACACACCTACATCAATGTTATTACAATCTGAGATAAGTACAAACTTGCAGTGTTAAAGGATAGTACTGCATTTTATTTTTCAGAATTATTGTTTCATTGAATATTGTGTTAAAAATGGTACTGCATTTATCTGCTTTTTTATTTGTTCACTAAAATTTGTTAGCTCTCTCTGTCTGCAGTTAGTTTATTCTTCTCACTTAATTGATATTTGGTGCAGAAGTCTTAGCATAAAGTATATCTCTGTGCCTTAAAGTCTTAGTACCTTATCTCTGAAATTATTTCTGCTGAATAGTTCCATACTTGAGCTGTTTGGTTAGCTTTTACACACCTACATTAAATTTATCCCAAGCTGAGATAAGTACAAACTTGCAGTGTTATAGTATAGTACTGCATTTTATTTTTTCTGTTTATTGTTTCATTGAATATTGTGATAAAAATAGTACTGCATTTATCTTCTAATTTGTTCACTGAAAATTCTGAGCTCTCTCTCTCTGTCTACATTTAGTTTATTCTTCTCACTTAATTGATATTCGGTGTAAAAGTCTTAGCCGAGAGCGTTTCTCTGTGCCTTAAAGTCTTATTTGCTTATCTCTGAAGTTATTTCTGTTGAATAGTTGCATACTTGAGCTGTTTGGATAGCCTTTAGATACCTACATCAACTTTAGTACAAGCTGAGATAAGTACAAACTTGCAATGTTATAAGATAGTACTGCATTTTATTTTTTCTGTTTATTGTTTCATTGAATATTGTGTTAAAAATAGTACTGTATTTTTCAGTTTATTTGTTTATTGACTGAAAAATGTGAGCTCTCTCTCTGTCTGCAGTTAGTTTATTCTTCTCACTTCAATGATATTCGGTATAGAAGTCTTAGCCTAGAGGGTTTCGCTGTGTCTTAAAGTCTTAGTGCTTTACCTCTGAAATTATTTCTGCTGGATAGTTGCATACTTGAGCTGTTTGGTTAGCTTTTACACACCTACATCAACTTTATTACAAGCTGAGATAAGTACAAACTTGCAGTGTTATAAGATAGTACTGCATTTTATTTTTTCTGTTTATTGTTTCATTGAATATTGTGTTAAAAATAGTACTGCATTTATCTGCTTATTTATTTGTTCACTGAAAATTGTGAGCTCTCTCTCTGTCTGCATTTAGTTTATTCTTCTCACTTCATTGATATTCAGTGTAGAAGTCTTAGCCTAGAGGGTTTCTCTGTGCCTTAAAGTCTTAGTCCCTTATCTCTGAAATTATTTCTGCTGAATAGTTGCATACTTGAGCTGTTTGGTTAGCTTTTACATACCTACATCAACTTTATTACAAGCTGAGATAAGTACAAACTTGCAGTGTTATAAGATAGTACTGCATTTTATTTTTTCTGTTTATTGTTTCATTGAATATTGTGTTAAAAATAGTACTGCATTTATCTGCTTATTTGTTCACTGAAAATTGTGAGCTCTCTCTGTCTGCATTTAGTTTATTTTTCTCACTTCATTGATATTACGTGTAGAAGTCTTAGCCTAGAGGGTTTCTCTGTGCCTTAAAGTCTTAGTCCCTTATCTCTGAAATTATTTCTGCTGAATAGTTGCATACTTGAGCTGTTTGGTTAGCTTTTACATACCTACATCAACTTTATTACAAGCTGAGATAAGTACAAACTTGCAATGTTATAAGATAGTACTGCATTTTATTTTTTTCTGTTTATTGTTTCATTGAATATTGTGTTAAAAATAGTACTGCATTTATCTGCTTATTTATTTGTTCACTGAAAATTGTGAGCTCTCTCTCTGTCTGCAGTTAGTTTATTCTTCTCACTTCATTGATATTCGGTGTAGAAGTCTTAGCCTAGAGGGTTTCTCTGTGCCTTAAAGTCTTAGTCCCTTATCTCTGAAATTATTTCTGCTGAATAGTTGCATACTTGAGCTGTTTGGTTAGCTTTTACATACCTACATCAACTTTATTACAAGCTGAGATAAGTACAAACTTGCAGTGTTATAAGATAGTACTGCATTTTATTTTTTCTGTTTATTGTTTCATTGAATATTGTGTTAAAAATAGTACTGTGTTTACCTGCTTATTTATTTGTTCACTGAAAATTGTGAGCTCTCTCTTTGTCTGCAGTTAGTTTATTCTTCTCACTTCATTGATATTCGGTGTAGAAGTCTTAGCCTAGAGTGTTTCTCTGTGCCTTAAAGTCTTAGTCCCTTATCTCTGAAATTATTTCTGCTGAATAGTTGCATACTTGAGCTGTTTGGTTAGCTTTTACATACCTACATCAACTTTATTACAAGCTGAGATAAGTACAAACTTGCAGTGTTATAAGATAGTACTGCATTTTATTTTTCTGTTTATTGTTTCATTGAATATTGTGTTAAAATAGTACTGCATTTATCTGCTTATTTATTTGTTCAATGAAAATTGTGAGCTCTCTCTGTCTGCAGTTAGTTTATTCTTCTCACTTCATTGATATCCAGTGTAGAAGTCTTAGCCTAGAGGGTTTCTTTGTGCCTTGAATTCTTAGTCCCTTATCTCGGAAATTATTTCTGCTGAATAGTTGCATACTTGAGCGATTTGGTTAGCTTTTACATACCTACATCAACTTTATGACAAGCTAAGTACAAACTTGGAAAGTTATCAGTTTGTACTGCATTGTATTTTTTCTGTCTTATTGCTTCATTGAATATTGTGTTAAAACAGTACTGCTTTTATCTGCTTTTTTATTTGTTCACTGAAAATTGTGAGCTCTCTCTCTCTGTTTGCAGTTTGTTTATTCTTCTCACTTCATTGATATTCGGCATAGAAGTCTTAGCCTAGAGACTTTCTCTGTGCCTTAATGTCTTAGTCCCTTATCTCTGAAATTATTTCTGCTGAATAGTTGCATACTTGAGCTGTTTGGTTAGCTTTTACATACCTACACCAACTTTATTACAAGCTGGATAAGTGCAAACATGCAGTGTTATAAGATAGTACTGCATTTTATTTTTTCTGTTTATTGTTTCATTGAATATTGTGTTAAAAATAGTACTGCATTTATCTGCTTTTTTATTTGTTCACTGAAAATTGTGAGCTCTCTCTCTGTCTGCAGTTAGTTTATTCTTCTCACTTCATTGATATTCGGTGTAGAAGTCTTAGCCTAGAGGGTTTCTCTGTGCCTTAAAGTCTTAGTCCCTTATCTCTGAAATTATTTCTGCTGAATAGTTGCATACTTGAGCTGTTTGGTTAGCTTTTACATACTTACATCAACTTTATTACAAGCTGAGATAAGTACAAACTTGCAGTGTTATAAGATAGTACTGCATTTTTTTTTTCTCTTTATTGTTTCATTGAATATTGTGTTAAAAATAGTACTGCATTTATCTGCTTATTTATTTGTTCACTGAAAATTGTGAGCTCTCTCTCTGTCTGCAGTTAGTTTATTCTTCTCACTTCATTGATATTCAGTGTAGAAGTCTTAGCCTAGAGGGTTTCTCTGTGCCTTAAAGTCTTAGTCCCTTATCTCTGAAATTATTTCTGCTGAATAGTTGCATACTTGAGCTGTTTGGTTAGCTTTTACATACCTACATCAACTTTATTACAAGCTGAGATAAGTACAAACTTGCAGTGTTATAAGATAGTACTGCATTTTATTTTTTCTGTTTATTGTTTCATTGAATATTGTGTTAAAAATAGTACTGCATTTATCTGCTTATTTATTTGTTCACTGAAAATTGTGAGCTCTCTCTCTCTCTGTCTGCAGTTAGTTTATTCTTCTCACTTCATTGATATTCGGTGTAGAAGTCTTAGCCTAGAGGGTTTCTCTGTGCCTTAAAGTCTTAGTCCCTTATCTCTGAAATTATTTCTGCTGAATAGTTGCATACTTGAGCTGTTTGGTTAGCTTTTACACACCTACATCAACTTTATTACAAGCTGAGATAAGTACAAACTTGCAGTGTTATAAGATAGTACTGCATTTTATTTTTCTGTTTATTGTTTCATTGAATATTGTGTTAAAAATAGTACTGCATTTATCTGCTTATTTATTTGTTCACTGAAAATTGTGAGCTCTCTCTCTGTCTGCAGTTAGTTTATTCTTCTCACTTCATTGATATTCGGTGTAGAAGTCTTAGCCTAGAGGGTTTCTCTGTGCCTTAAAGTCTTAGTCCCTTATCTCTGAAATTATTTCTGCTGAATAGTTGCATACTTGAGCTGTTTGGTTAGCTTTTAGATACCTAAATCAACCTTATTACAAGCTGAGATAAGTACAAACTTGCAGTGTTATAAGATAGTACTGCATTTTATTTTTCTGTTTATTGTTTCATTGAATATTGTGTTAAAAATAGTACTGCATTTATCTGCTTATTTATTTGTTCACTGAAAATTGTGAGCTCTCTCTCTGTCTGCAGTTAGTTTATTCTTCTCACTTCATTGATATTCGGTGTAGAAGTCTTAGCCTAGAGGATTTCTCTGTGCCTTAAAGTCTTAGTCCCTTATCTCTGAAATTATTTCTGCTGAATAGTTGCATACTTGAGCTGTTTGTTTAGCTTTTACATACCTACATCAACTTTATTACAAGCTGAGATAAGTACAAACTTGCAGTGTTATAAGATAGTACTGCATTTTATTTTTCTGTTTATTGTTTCATTGAATATTGTGTTAAAAATAGTACTGCATTTATCTGCTTATTTATTTGTTCACTGAAAATTGTGAGCTCTCCCTCTGTCTGCAGTTAGTTTATACTTCTCACTTCATTGATATTCTGTGTAGAGGTCTTAGCCTAGAGGGTTTCTCTGTGCCTTAAAGTCTTAGTCCCTTATCTCTGAAATTATTTCTGTTGAATAGTTGCATACTTGAGCTGTTTGGTTAGCTTTTACATACCTACATCAACTTTATTACAAGCTGAGATAAGTACAAACTTGCAGTGTTATAAAATAGTACTGCATTTTCTTTTTCTGTCTTATTGTTTCATTGAATATTGTGTTAAAAATAGTACTGCATTTATCTGCTTATTTATTTGTTCACTGAAAATTGTGAGCTCTCTCTCTCTGTCTGCATTTAGTTTTTTTATTCTTCTCACTTCATTGATATTCGGTATAGAAGTCTTAGCATAGAGGGTTTCTCTGTGCCTTAAAGTCTTAGTCCCTTATCTCTGAAATTATTTCTGCTGAATAGTTGCATACTTGAGCTTTTTGGTTAGCTTTTACATACCTACATCAACTTTATTACAAGCTGAGATAAGTACAAACTTGCAGTGTTATAAGATAGTACTGCATTTTATTTTTCTGTCTTATTGCTTCATTGAATATTGTGTTAAAAATGTACTGCATTTATCTGCTTATTTATTTGTTCACTGAAAATTGTGAGCTCTCTCTCTCTCTCTCTCTCTCTCTCTGCAGTTAGTTTCTTTATTCTTCTCACTTCATTGATATTCGGTATAGAAGTCTTAGCCTAGAGAGTTTCTCTGTGCCTTAATGTCTTAGTCCCTTATCTCTGAAATTATTTCTGCTGAATAGTTGCATACTTGAGCTGTTTGGTTTGCTTTTACATACCTACATCAACTTTATTACAAGCTGAGATAAGTACAAACTTGCAGTGTTATAAGATAGTACTGCATTTTATTTTTTCTGTTTATTGCTTCATTGAATATTGTGTTAAAAATAGTACTGCATTTATCTGCTTATTTATTTGTTCACTGAAAATTGTGAGCTCTCTCTCTGTCTGCAGTTAATTTATTCTTCTCACTTCATTGATATTTGGTATAGAAGTCTTAGCCTAGAGGGTTTCTCTGTGCCTTAAAGTCTTAGTCCCTTATCTCTGAAATTATTTCTGCTGAATAGTTGCATACTTGAGCTGTTTGGTTAGCTTTTACATACCTACATCAACTTTATTACAAGCTGAGATAAGTACAAACTTGCAGTGTTATATGATAGTACTGCATTTTATTTTTCTGTTTATTGTTTCATTGAATATTGTGTTAAAAATAGTACTGCATTTATCTGCTTATTTATTTGTTCACTGAAAATTGTGATCTCTCTCTCTCTGTCTGCAGTCAGTTTATTCTTCTCACTTCATTGATATTCAGTGTAGAAGTCTTAGCCTAGAGGGTTTCTCTGTGCCTTAAAGTCTTAGTCCCTTATCTCTGAAATTATTTCTGCTGAATAGTTGCATACTTGAGCTGTTTGGTTAGCTTTTACATACCTACATTAACTTTATTACAAGCTGAGATAAGTACAAACTTGCAGTGTTATAAGATAGTACTGCATTTTATTTTTTTTCTGTTTATTGTTTCATTGAATATTGTGTTAAAATAGTACTGCATTTATCTGCTTATTTATTTGTTCACTGAAAATTGTGAGCTCTCTCTCTGTCTGCATTTAGTTTATTCTTCTCACTTCATTGATATTCGGTGTAGAAGTCTTAGCCTAGAGGGTTTCTCTGTGCCTTAAAGTCTTAGTCCCTTATCTCTGAAATTATTTCTGCTGAATAGTTGCATACTTGAGCTGTTTGGTTAGCTTTTACATACCTACATCAACTTTATTACAAGCTGAGATAAGTACAAACTTGCAGTGTTATAAGATAGTACTGCATTTTATTTTTCTGTTTATTGTTTCATTGAATATTTTGTTAAAAATGTACTGCATTTATCTGCTTATTTATTTGTTCACTGAAAATTGTGAGCTCTCTCTCTCTCTGCAGTTAGTTTCTTTATTCTTCTCACTTCATTGATATTCGGTATAGAAGTCTTAGCCTAGAGAGTTTCTCTGTGCCTTAATGTCTTAGTCCCTTATCTCTGAAGTTATTTCTGCTGAATAGTTGCATACTTGAGCTGTTTGGTTAGCTTTTACATACCTACATCAACTTTATTACAAGCTGAGATAAGTACAAACTTGCAGTGTTATAAGATAGTACTGCATTTTATTTGTTTTTGTTTATTGTTTCATTGAATATTGTGTTAAAAATAGTACTGCATTTATCTGCTTATTTATTTGTTCACTGGAAATTGTGAGCTCTCTCCCTCTCTGTCTGTATCTAGTTTATTCTTCTCACTTCATTGATATTCAGTGTAGAAGTCTTAGCCTAGAGGGTTTATCTGTGCCTTAAAGTCTTAGTCCCTTATCTCTGAAATTATTTCTGCTGAATAGTTGCATACTTGAGCTGTTTGGTTAGCTTTTACATACCTACATCAACTTTATTACAAGCTGAGATAAGTACAAACTTGCAGTGTTATAAGATAGTACTGCATTTTATTTTTCTGTTTATTGTTTCATTGAATATTGTGTGAAAAATAGTACTACATCTAGCTGCTTATTTATTTGTTCATTGAAAATTGTGATCTCTCTCACTGTATGCAGTCAGTTTGCTTAGTATTTCCACTTGATTGATATTCAGTGTAGAAGTCTTAGCCTAGAGGGTTTCTCTGTGTCTTAAAGTCTTAGTCCCTTATCTCTGAAATTATTTCTGCTGAATAGTTGCATACTTGAGCTGTTTGGTTAGTTTTTACATACTTACATCAACTTTATTACAAGCTGAGATAAGTACAAACTTGCAGTGTTATAAGATAGTACTGCATTTTAATTTTTCTTATTGTTTCATTGAATATTGTGTTAAAAATAGTACTGCATTTATCTGCTTATTTATTTGTTCACTGAAAATTGTGAGCTCTCTCTCTGTCTGCAGTTAGTTTATTCTTCTCACTTCATTGATATTCGGTATAGAAGTCTTAGCCTAGAGGGTTTCTCTGTGCCTTAAAGTCTTAGTCCCTTACCTCTGAAATTATTTCTGCTGAATAGTTGCATACTTGAGCTGTTTGGTTAGCTTTTACACACCTACATCAACTTTATTACAAGATGAGATAAGTGCAAACTTGCAGTGTTATAAGATAGTACTGCATTTTATTTTTTCTGTTTATTGATTCATTGAATATTGTGTTAAAAATAGTACTGCATTTATCTGCTTATTTATTTGTTCAGTGAAAATTGTGCTCTCTTTCTCTCTCTGTCTGCAGTTTGCTTATTCTTTTCATTTCATTGATATTCGGTATAGAAGTCTTAGCCTAGAGGGTTTCTCTCTGCCTTAAAGTCTTAGTCCTTTATCTCTAAAGTTATTTCTGCTGAATAGTTGCATACTTGAGCTGTTTGGTTAGCTTTTACATACTTACGTCAACTTTATTACAAGCTGAGATAAGTAAAAACATGCAGCATAATAAGAGAGTACTGCATTTTATTTTTTCTGTTTACTGTTTCATTGAATATTGTTTTAAAAATAGTACTGCATTTATCTGCCAAAATATTTGTTTATTGAAAATTGTAAGCTCTCACTCTGTCTGCAGTTAGTTTATTCTTCTCACTTCATTGATATTCAGTGTAGAAGTCTTAGCCTAGAGGGTTTCTCTGTGCCTTATAGTCTTAGTCCCTTATCTCTGAAATTATTTCTGCTGAATAGTTGCATACTTGAGCTGTTTGGTTAGCTTTTACATAACTACATCAACTTTACTACAAGCTGAGATAAGTACAAACTTGCAGTGTTATAAGATAACACTGCATTTTATTTTTTCTGTCTTATTGCTTCATTGATTATTGTGTTAAAAATAGTACTGCATTTATCTACTTATTTATTTGTTCACTGAAAATGGTGAGCTCTCTCTGTCTGCAGTTAGTTTATTCTTCTCACTTCATTGATATTCGGTGTAGAAGTCTTAGCCTAGAGGGTTTCTCTGTGCCTTAAAGTCTTAGTCCCTTATCTCTGAAATTATTTCTGCTGAATAGTTGCATACTTGAGCTGTTTGGTTAGCTTTTACATACCTACATCAACTTTATTACAAGCTGAGATAAGTACAAACTTGCAGTGTTATAAGATAGTACTGCATTTTATTTTTCTGCTTATTGATTCATTGAATATTGTGTTAAAAATAGTACTGCATTTATCTGCTTATTTATTTGTTCACTGAAAATTGTGAGCTCTCTCTCTGTCTGCAGTTAGTTTATTCTTCTCACTTCATTGATATTCGGTGTAGAAGTCTTAGCCTAGAGGGTTTCTCTGTGCCTTAAAGTCTTAGTCCTTTATCTCTGAAATTATTTCTGCTGAATAGTTGCATACTTGAACTGTTTGGTTAGCTTTTACATACTTACATCAACTTTATTACAAGCTGAGATAAGTAAAACTTGCAGTGTTATAAGATAGTACTGCATTTTATTTTTTCTGTTTATTGTTTCATTGAATATTGTTTTGAAAATAGTACTGCATTTATCTGCCAATTTATTTGTTTTCTGAAAATTGTGATCTCTCTCTCTCTGTCTGCAGTTAGTTTATTCTTCTCACTTCATTGATATTCAGTGTAGAAGTCTTAGCCTAGAGGGTTTCTCTGTGCCTTAAAGTCTTAGTCCCTTATCTCTGAAATTATTTCTGCTGAATAGTTGCATACTTGAGCTGTTTGGCTAGCTTTTACATACCTACATCAACTTTATTACAAGCTGAGATAAGTACAAACTTGCAGTGTTATAAGATAGTACTGCATTTTATTTTTTCTATTTATTGTTTCATTGAATATTGTGTTAAAAATAGTACTGCATTTATCTGCTTATTTATTTGTTCACTGAAAATTGTGAGCTGTCTCTCTGTCTACATTTAGTTTATTCTTCTCACTTCATTGATATTCATTGTAGAAGTCTTAGCCTAGAGGGTTTCTCTGTGCCTTAAAGTCTTAGTCCCTTATCTCTGAAATTATTTCTGCTGAATAGTTGCATACTTGAACTGTTTGGTTAGCTTTTACATACTTACGTCAACTTTATTACAAGCTGAGATAAGTAAAAACATGCAGTGTAATAAGAGAGTACTGCATTTTATTTTTTCTGTTTACTGTTTCATTGAATATTGTGTTAAAAATAGTACTGCATTTATCTGCCAAAATATTTGTTCATTGAAAATTGTGAGCTCTCTCTCTGTCTGCAGTTAGTTTATTCTTCTTACTTAATTGATAATCAGTGTAGACGTCTTAGCCTAGAGGGTTTCTCTGTGCCTTTATGTCTTAGTCCCTTATCTCTGAAGTTATTTCTGTTGAATAGCTGCATACTTTAGCTGTTTGGTTAGCTTTTAGATATCTACATCAACTTTATTACAAGATGAGAAAACTACAAATTGCAGTGTTATAAGATAGGAATGCATTTTATTTTTTCTGTTTATTGCTTCATTGAATATTGTGTTAAAATAGTACTGCATTTATCTGCTTATTTATTTGTTCACTGAAACTTGTGAGCTCTCTCTCTGTCTGCAGTTAGTTTATTCTTCTTACTTCATTGATATTCGGTATAGAAGTCTTAGCCTAGAGGGTCTCTCTGTGCCCTAAAGTCTTAGTCCCTTATCTCTGAAATTATTTCTGCTAAATAGTTGCATACTTCAGCTGTTTGGTTAGCTTTTAAATACCTACATCAACTTTATTACAAACTGAGATGAGTACAAACTTGCAGTTTTATAAGATAGTACTGCATTTTATTTTTTCTGTTTATTGTTTCATTGAATATTGTGTTAAAAATAGTACTGCATTCATCTGCTTATTTATTTGTTCACTGAAACTTGTGAGCTCTCTCTCTCTGTCTGTAGTTAGTTTATTCGTCTCACTTCATTGATATTCGGTATAGATGTCTTAGCCTAAAGGGTTTTTATGTCTCTTAAAGTCTTAGTTCTTTATCTCTGAAATTATTTCTTCTGAATAGTTGCATACTTGAGCTGTTTGTTTAGCTTTTGTACACCTACATCAACTTTATTACAATCTGAGATAAGTACAAACTTGCAGTGTTATAAGATAGTACTGCATTTTATTTTTTCTGTTTATTGTTTCATTGAATATTGTGTTAAAATTAGTATTGATTTATCTGCTTATTTGTTCACTGAAAATTGTGAGCTCTCTCTCTGTCTACATTTAGTTTATTCTTCTCACTCCATTGGTATTTGGTGTAGAAGTCTTAGCCAAGAGGGTTTCTCTGTGCTTTAAAGTCTTAGTCCCTTTCTCTGAAGTTATTTCTGTTGATTAGCTGCATACTTTAGCTGTTTGATTAGCTTTTAGATACCTACATCAACTTTATTACAAGCTGAGATAACTACAAACTTGCAATGTTATAAGATAGGACTGCATTTTATTTTTTCTGTTTATTGCTTCATTGAATATTGTGTTAAAAATTGTACTGTATTTATCTGCTTATTTATTTGTTCACTGAGACCTGTGAGCTCTCTTTCTGTCTGCAGTTAGTTTATTCTTCTTACTTCATTGATATTCGGTGTAGATGTCTTTGCCTAGAGGGTTTCTCTGTGCCTTTATGTCTTAGTCCCTTATCTCTGAAATTATTTCTGCTGAATATTTGCATACTTAAGCTGTTTGGTTAGCTTTTACATACCTACATCAACTTTATTACAAGCTGAGATAACTACAAACTTGCAGTGTTATAAGATAGGAATGCATTTTATTTTTCTGTTTATTGCTTCCCTGAATATTGTGTTAAAAATAGTACTGCATTGTTCTGCTTATTTATTTGTTCCTGAAACTTGTGAGCTCTCTCTCTGTCTGCTGTTAGTTTATTCTTCTCACTTCATTGATATTCGGTGTAGATGTCTTAGCCTAGAGGGTTTCTCTGTGCCTTTATGTCTTAGTCCCTTATCTCTGAAATTATTTCTGCTGAATAGTTGCATACTTGAGCTGTTTGACTAGCTTTTACATACCTACATCAACTTTATTACAAGGTGTGATAAGTGCAAACATACAGTGTTATAAGATAGTACTACATTTTATTTTTTCTGTTTATTGATTCATTGAATATTGTGTTAAAAATAGTACTGCATTTATATGCTTATTTGTTCATTGAAAATAGTTAGCTCTCATTCTGTCTGCATTTACTTTATTCTTCTCACTTCATTGATATTCGGTGTAGAAGTCTTAGCCGAGAGGGTTTCTCTTTGCCTTAAAGTCTTAGTCCCTTATCTCTGAAGTTATTACTGTTGAATATCTGCATACTTGACCTGTTTGGTTTGCTTTTAGATACCTACATCAACTTTATTAAAAGCTGAGATGAGTACAAACTTGCAATGTTATAAAATAGTACTGCATTTTATTTTTTCTGTTTATTGTTTCTTTGAATATTGTGTTAAAATAGTACTGCATTTATCTGCCTATTTATTTGTTCACTGAAAATTGTGAGCTCTCTCTCTGTCTGCATTTAATTTATTCTTCTCACTTCATTGATATTCGGTATAGAAGTCTTAGCCTAGAGGGTTTCTCTGTGCCTTAGATTCTTAGTCCCTTACCTCTGAAATTATTTCTGCTGAATAGTTACATACTTGAGCTTTTTTTAGCTTTTACACACCTACATCACCTTTATTACAATCTGAGATAAGTACAAACTTGCAGTGTTATAAGATAGTACTGCATTTTATTTTTTCTGTTTATTGTTAAATTGAATATTGTGTTAAAAATAGTACTGGATTTATCTGCTTATTAATTTCTTCACTGAAAAATGTGATCTCTCTCTCTCTCTCTGCAGTTAGTTTATTCTTTTCTCTTCATTGATGTTCAGTGTAAACATCTTAGCCTGGAAGTTTTCTCTGTGCCTTAAAGTCTTAGTCCCTTATCTCTGAAATTATTTCTGCTGAATAGTTGCATACGTGAGCTGCTTGGTTAGATTTTGCATACCTACATCAACTTTATTACAAGTGGAGATAAGCACAAACTTACAGAGTTACAAGATAGTATTGCATTTTATTTTTTCTGTTTGCTTCATTGAATATTGTTTTAGAAATAGTACTGTATTTATTTGCTTATTTATTTGTTCAATGAAAATTGTAAGATCTCTGTCTGCAGTTAGTTTATTCTTCTCACTTCATTGATATTCAGTGTAGAAGTCTTAGCCTAAAGGGTTTCTCTGTGCCTTAAAGTCATAGTATCTTATCTCTGAAATTACTCCTGCTGAATAGTTGCATACTTGAGTTGTTTGGTTAGCTTTTACATATCTACATCAACTTTATTACAAGATGACATAAGTACAAACATGCAGTGTTATATGATAGTACTGCATGTTTTTTTCTGCTTATTGATTCATTGAATATTGTGTTAAAATAGTACTGCATTTATCTACTTATTTATTTGTTCAGTGAAAATTGTGCGCTCTCTCTCTCTCTGCAGTTAGTTTATTCTTCTCACTTCATTGATATTCAGAGTAGAAATCTTAGCCTAGAGGGTTTCTCGGGCCTTACAGTCTTAGTCCCTTACCTCTGAAATTATTTCTGCTGAATAGTTGCATACTTGAGCTGTTTGGTTAGCTTTTACATACCTACATCAACTTTATTACAAACTGAGATAAGAACAAACTTGCAGTGTTATAAGATAGTACTACATTTTACTTTTATTTTTGTTTCATTGAATATTGTGTTAAAAATAGTACTTTACTTATTTATTTGTTCACTGAAAATTTGAGTTCTCTCTCTGTCTGCAGTTATTTTTGTTCTTCTCACTTCATTGATATTCAGTATAGACGTCTTAGCCTAGAGGGTTTTTCTGTGCCCTAAAGTCTTAGTCCCTTATCTCTGAAATTATTTCTGGTGAATATTTGCATAATTGAGCTGTTTTGTTAGCTTGTAGATACCTACATCAACTTTACTACAAGGTGAGATAAGTACAAACTTGGAATGTTATAAGATAGGACTGCATTTTATTTTTTCTGTTTATTGTTTCATTGAATATTGTGTTAAAAATAGTACTGCATTTATCTGCTTATTTATTTGCTCACTGAAACTTGTGAGCTCTCTCTCTCTGTCTGCAGTTTGTTTATTCTTTTCACTTCATTGATATTCGGTGTAGAAGTCTAAGCCTAGAGGGTTTCTCTGTGCCTTAAAGTATGAGTCCCTTATCTCTGAAATTATTTCTGCTGAATAGTTGCATACTTGAGCTGTTTGGTTAGCTTTTACACACCCCCATCAACTTTATTACAATCTGAGATAAGTACAAACTTGCAGTGTTATAAGATAGTACTGTATTTTATTTTTTCTGTTTATTGTTTCATTGAATATTGCGTTAAAAATTGTACTGCATTTATCTGCTTCTTTATTTTTTCACTAAAAATTGATAGCGCTCTCTCTCTCTCTGTCTGCAGTTAGTTTATTATTCTCACTTCATTGATAATCGGTTTAGAAGTCTTAGCCTAGAGTGTTTCTTTTTGTCTTAAAGTTTTAGTCCATTATCTCTGAAAGTATTTCTGCTGAATAGCTGCATACTTCAGCTGTTTGGTTAGCTTTGACATACCTACATCAACTTTATTACAAACTGAGATGAGTACCAACTTGCAGTGTTTAAGATAGTACTGCATGTTATTCAAACTCAGTTTGATAAAGTTTGTCAAGAGAACAGACAAAAGTGCTTACATTAACTGTTTGGTCACTTTTGGGTTTTATACAATTTTTGCTTGATGTGTGGAGATTTGTACAGAATAAATTCATTTTTCTGAAGGAGTCTCTTTTTCGGGTTGCCTGTTTTGGACTTGGATTGTTTTATTCATAATTTGTTTAAATCAGTTTGCTTATTTTCTATTGTTATATATAAAAAAATTGCTCTTTATCTGCTTTTACTGTATTTGTGCTTCTTCCTACTTGATTACCTTATTTTGCTTTTGCCTCTTCTTAAAAGTAGTCAATTGTGTTTATTCTGCTGCATTTATTACTGCTTGGTAGTTCCCTGATTAAATTGTAACTATTATTCTAAGTCCTTTGGTTAAAGCACTTGGGCTTCAGACCAGTTGTTTTACATTAAGAAGGTTTGTGGTTTGCACTGTTGTGGCAGGACAGGTAGCTTACATACTTCTAAGTTGGGAATTGCTGATTGAAGGCTCAGTGTCTGTTATTCTAAAAGCGCATTAATTCTGTTTTAAGCACTTGGTCTTCAGGCCATTTATTTTACATTAAGAAGGTTTGTGGTCTGCACTCTGAGCTGGGAATTTCTGGTTAAAGGCTTATTGTGCCTGCTTATTTGATCTGTTTCTTTCTGAAATTTGTGTGCTTTGTTTGCTGTAGCCCAGAAGTTAGTAGTTTATTGGCCATTTTGGGCTAATTTCTATCTCTTTCATTTCCCTGTTATAAAAACCACATTTGCATGGTTTTGCGCGATGGGCAGCGCCTGTTAGCTAGGGTTAAACTATTCCCGACTCCACAAAGTCTACTCTTCAATTTTTCCCTTGGAACTAGACAAACATTCAACTTAAGCAGTCAAACCATTCATTTCACAACCCAGCACTTGCTCAATACTCATAGCAAGCACTAATTAACCCTAGCACTAGACCCCCTATACTGTCCAGAAGGACAAGGCTTTCTATTCGTCCCGACCAGCCAATCAGTAAAACAGCTCATTTTACCTTTTCAGGAATGTCCAAAGGGCAGTTTCAGGTATACTCTCCAGTCCAACAGGTGAATCTGGGCATTTTGAGGCAATGTTACAACTGCCTCATGTACACAGACAACCCTGTCCCCCTACCACCAAACACTAATATATGCGAGAGATGTAAGTATACAGCCAAACTGGAGGCAAAGCTTTCTCAACCTAAGACTGGAACTGACAGTCAAGAGGAGAAGAAAAATACTTGCAACACACCACCAGTCTCACATAGACCTACTAAACCAACACCGGCAAATAACACACATAAATACACAAAAACATTCTCGGAGGCTCTAAATAAAAATCTGCAAAAGCAACAGAGACCTCCAAGCAGACACCCAAGCAGCCTCCACACTCCATCACAAACCATGAAACACATACTTCACATAATCAGTGTGCCACGCAATCACAGCCATTAAGGCAAAATAACATACCCAACACACTAGTAATAGGCGACTCTATAGTCAGGCACACTGATGTCCCACTAACTAGGCTGGACAAGGAGAAGGTTACAGTTAGTAGGATCCACCACATAACACAAGCCATCACGTCACTCCAGAATAAGTACAAATATGACTCTGTCATTGTTCATGTTGGTGTGAATGACCTGAGCCATACCTCCCTGGACTACATGAAAAGAGACATGAAGGAGCTCTCTGATCATGTAGCCCAGGCAGGTATAACCCTGAACCTGAGTAGCATCCTGCCCTCACCAAGAATGATGCCACAGTATAAATTAAAAATTATCAATTTCAACAATTGGCTAAGTTTCTGGTGTCATTCAAAGGGGATCCATTATCTGTCCACCTGGGATGACATGCTCGACAAGCCACGCTGCTTCACAAGAGATGGCTTGCACCTGTCACCCTTAGGCTTTTGAATACTGGCCAAGGCTTTTGCCGCCCCCATAGTGCCTTTTTTAGGCAAGGCTCAAAAGACAAACCCACCACCATAAATAGCACAAGTAACCAAAAACTGTGGGTAATGCTACTCAACGCCAGAAGTCTAAACCTCAAAATGCATGCACTCGAGGCAACCCTCAGTATGGAGAATATCGATATCTGTGCAGTAACAGAAACCTGGTTTAAGGCTCCATAGAGCACCCCAGCACTACCAGGCTATAACTCATACCATACTTTTCGGCCACAGAGCCCAGACCGAAGCACAAAAGGCAGGGGTGTATCCATATTCATCAAGGATACCCGAACCTCCGGGTTAGTGGCACAGCACAATGGCTCAGAGATCATCCATGTGCAACTAACAATGGGCAAAACTGCAATTCAAATTGTAGCTTGCTACATATCACCCACCATGACCCAGGAACCCCATTCTGCATTTCTGGAGACACTGGAAAATATGAAGGTCCTACCAAACACCCTAATATTGGGTGATTTCAATTACCTAAACATTAACTGGGAGAACTACTCAAGTGCTAACTCCCTTGCCCAACACTTCCTAGAATTTATAAACTCGAATGCCCTGGATCAACTGGTCAACACCCCCACCAGAGGTAACAACATATTGGACCTGGTCATCACCAACATGGGCAATCGGTGTTCTACACCGGAGGTAAACCCCACGCTGGTTAGATAAGACCATGGACTAATCACTTTGGATATCCACATCCCCCCTACCCCCCAATCAAGGAAACCACTGTGAAAAATGTTTCAAAAGCAAACTTCACGTTACTTAAGATCGAGGTGGAAAGCTTCACAGCCCCCATGATCAAGGACAATGCTGTCCAAGCTGCAAAATCCTTTACAAAGGCACTCTATGAGCACCTGCAAGAATGCATGGATCGTGCTATCCCAAGCAAAACCAGGACTCACTCCTCCAAAAAAAGGAAACCAGTCTGGTGGACTCCTGCCATAAATAAACTATACAATAGAAGGAGAAAGTACAGAAAAGAGCAAAATCCCAAGAAGGAAAGACATCCCTGGTCAGTATTAGCAAGAAACTACAATACCTCATAAAATCATCCAAGGCTAGCTTCGAAAGAAAAATTGCCAAGGACTCCAAAGATAACCACAAAGCGTTCTTTAGCTATGTCAAGAACCTAAGTGGAAACTCTTAGATCTGCTCTGAGTTAGTGCAGAATGGCACAAAATACACTGACCGACTGATATTGCCAACATATTGACAGACAGGTTTAGTGCAAACTTCACCCCCCTTTTCACTCCCTAAAGGGCCCATAACCATACCAGAAGAATGTAGAGCCCTGGCAATCACTGACACACAGGTTAAAACAGCCCTATCCAAAGCCAAAAACACAGCTTCAATGGGACTGTATGGTGTCCCAGGCTGTGTCTTACATGAGTTCCAAAATGAACTAACCCCTCACCTAAACACACTGTTCAAACTCAGCCTCTCTACAGGCTACATACCCATAGAGTGATGAACAGCAACAGTTATCATGCTCCACAAAGGTGGAGCCGCAACGGACCCCAGAAACTATTGCCCTATAAGCCTGACTAGCCTGGTCTGCAAGGCTATGGAACACATCATCATTGAACTCATTAACAGAGACACTGGGTACCTCCAAACATTAGAACCTACCCAGTTTGCCTTTGTTAAGGGAAGATCATGCCTCCTAAACCTGATGAACTTCTTTGAGACAGTTACAATAGCTTTAGATGAGGGAAAGGAGGTCCACACAGCCTACCTAGATCTTGCAAAGGCTTTTGACACCATTCCCCATTCTTGTATTATAGACAAGTTCACCAGCCTGAACATAAACCCCTACATCATGAGATGGGTTGCCAATTGGCACATGGATAGAACCCACACCGTGAGAGTTACAGGCTCTAGGTCCGATTCTAAACCGGTTACAAATGGTGTCCCCCAGGGCTCAGTCCTGGGACCCCTCCTGTTTGGTTTCTACTTCTCAGAGGTACAGGCAAGCACAGGAGGACTATGGCTGACCAAGTTCACAGATGACTGCAAACCGGGGACCATAATTGACTCTCCAGCTGGTACAGACATCCTCCAGAAGGGTCTCACTGAGACAGATACATGGTGTCAAAATCATGGCCTCAAGCTAAATGCCAAAAAGTGCATAGTCATCCCCTTTGGAAAAAACAAAGTACCCATGAACTACCACATACGTGGTAGTCCCCTAAATACAGAAAATGTAATAAGTGATCTGGGGACCAAATGTAATAAGCGATCTGGGGACCCAAGTAGATAGTAATCTCTCCTTTGATAATCATATATTGAACTTGAGGCCATGATATTTGAGCTATTTCTTACTGAAATTGGTACACCTTATTTGCTGTAACATAGACTAGATCCAGGCCTGCTGAATCTAGCTTTGTTTATATGCTTGTTGTTTGTTTGCTTGTTATTTCCCTGAAATGCTAATTCCACTTAAACTTGGCTTTTCAGTGCTTCTGTGGATCCCTAGTGATATCTGCATTGCTTACTGTACTTATTTCCTTGTTTCACTTGAAAGAAAGTTACTCTTTGTCATTTTTGCATTTAAGTTACCTGTAACACACTGCATTTAAGTTATCTGGCACTTGCTCACTAAAGCAATTATATAAGTCAGCACTAAAAAATTAAAAGCACTACACCCTCACAAACTCCCCTTGAGTACCTTGTTCCCCATTGGCCCTTTTTTTTCAATTATAAAGGAATTCCCAATACTATCCTAGCATGTCCAAAGGTCAATTGTCAATCTCCTCCGGTCCAGCTGGTGAATCTGGGAATCTTGAGGCAATGTTACAACTGCCTCATGTACACAGAAAACCCTCTCCTCCTCCCAACAAATTCCAACACATGTGAGAGATGCAACCATATAGCCAAACTGGAGGCTAAGCTCGCTCAACTCAGTACTGGTGTAACCAGTCAGGAGGAGAAGGAAACCACACTCACTACAATTCCAATCTCACATAGACCTACCACGACAGCAAACCAAACACATAAACACACAAAAACATACTCGGAGGCTCTAAATAAAAATCTGCCTAAGCAGCAGAGACCTCCAAAGCAGACACTCAAGCAACTGCTACCCCAAAACAAAACACATGCAACACATAGCTCACAAAGCCAGTGTGCCGAACAGTCACAGCCCTTAAGGCTAAACAACACACCTGATACACTTGTAATAGGTGACTCTATCATCAGGCACACTGACATCCCGCTCACCAGGCTGAACAAGGAGAAGGTCACGGTGAGCTGCCTATCGGGCGCTAGGATCTGCCACATAACACAAACACTCAGGTCACTCCAAGGCAAGTACAAATATGACTCAGTCATTGTCCATGCTGGTGTGAATGACCTGAGATGTACCTCCCTGGACTACATGAAAAGAGACATAGATGAGCTCTCTGAGCATGTAGCCCAGGCCAGTATGACGCTGACCTTGAGTAGCATCTTACCCTCACCAAGAATGATGTCACAATATGAAGACAAGATGATCAATTTCAACAATTGGCTTAAGTATTGGTGTCATTCAAAGGGGATCCAATGCCTGTCAGCCTGGGATGACATGCCCGACATGCCACGATGCTTCGCTAGGGACGGCTTGCACCTGTCACCCCTGGGCTTTCAGATATTGGCAAAGGCTCTTGCCACCCCCATAGTGCCTTTTTTAGGCAAGGCTCAAAAGACAAACCCACCTCCATAGGTATCAAAAGGGATAAGAAACTAAGAGTAATGCTACTCAATGCCAGAAGTCTAAA